>NC_048226.1:44613384-44704796 GCF_002007445.2 Ailuropoda melanoleuca
TTTTTTTTTTTTTAAGATTTTATTTATTTATTTGACAGAGAGAGAGAGACAGCCAGCGAGACAGGGAACACAAGCAGGGGGAGTGGGAGAGGAAGAAGCAGGCTCCCAGTGGAGGAGCCTGATGTGGGGCTCGATCCCAGAACGCTGGGATCATGCCCTGAGCCGAAGGCAGACGCTTAACGACTGAGCCACCCAGGCGCCCCTGTATTTACTCTTAACTAAAATTTTTTTTGACATTTCATAGGTTTTCAGATGGAAAGGAAAATAAATATGTGTGCTTAGACAACTGTCTTAATGCAATTGCTTTCTCTTATTTTTTTGGTAATTTTCAAAAATTCTACCCTGTTTCTGCCAAATTTTGTGGAAAGGAGAAGTTTTTGATATAGCGTGTCTTGAAATATTTAAGTTACATTAGAAAAGGATTGGGTCAGGGAGGAAGGGAGGAAACTAATGTTCATGAGATTCTACTACTCACCGGGCTGTGTCATCAGTCTCGTGACAGCAGAGTCTCACGTGGACAATACTGCTTAATGTGGATGAATAGTGAGATAAATCTCACACACACACACACACACACACACACACACACTACCGTGGACACCTATGAAATGCTCTTTTCTACCAGGGAATCAGAGAAACTCAGTGTACTTTGTTACAGAGAAACCTGAAGCAGATTCTGCTCTACTTCCCAGAAGACTAATTGCTGTACGTAGGTTATCCAAACCAGCACCATTCCCAGGGCCCTTAGCAACCATAGTCTAGAGAAGTTATTGGAACAATTACTAAAAATGCAAATCTGATAAGATTGTTTAAAATGTGAGATATTTGAAAAGCTAATTAAGTTGGCCTTCTAGACAAGGAAAACCTTGCTAAAAGTTAATTGTGTCATACCAAATAATATTTCGAATTTTAGAATAAAATTAGGCATATAAATTTATTTGTATTCTTATAAACTTTTATTCCATAACTTAATGAGATGATGGGATCAATCTTTATGTTGTGAATTTTTATTCTAACTATTTAACCTGAAGTGTTAGCCAAAATCTTACAATTGGATTAATCTTTACATTGTGAATTTTTATTTCTAACTATTTAACCTGGAGCAACAGACAAAATTTAAAATGTTGCCATGGTATCTGCCAGTGAATGAGAGATAATGGCAGATTTCTCATAGTAGTAGTATTCCTTTATAGGATTTGAAAGTACAGTTGAAGCTTCCTACAGATTATAAAAGACCTGTAGGGTACAACTTTACTTGATATGCACTTAACTAAGCTATGCATAGATTACTTTAGCCTGGGGCAGTAAGAATACAAAAGAAAGCTCTTTTCTCTTTAGCACCTCTGCTATTTGCTTTAACAACTTTATTATATGTGGAACTTTTTTAGTCCAAGGATATTTTAAATTATTTAAATTTTAAAACACTTTAAATATTTAAAACATGAAAACATTTTATCAAATTTGTCCTAAGTAGCTAACACTAATAATGTCTGTAGTTCAAACTCTGTCATTAGTATTTAGAGAAATTCTTGTTTACTGTTTCAAGGATATATTAATTTATCTCAGTCCGGGAAGAGAAAAACTTTTTAGGATCCCAGGTCTCAAGCTTCTTAGCAAATTCTGGACGACAATAGCTTAAACAATTTGAATTAGTTGTAACAATAGAATTAGTTGTAAAATAAAGTTGTTATTTTATCCAATGCATTATTGGAAGTAGGTCAGATTAAATAACATCAAATGCAAAGGGAGAGCCTACATTCCTTTCAGTTGAAACCCAAACTGGCATTTCAGATATATAATTAGTATTAAAATTTCTAATTTCTTACATGAGAAATACTAATTTTTTACATAAGAAAACTTGACTCATCTAACATCTGAATCTATGCATTATCCTTTAAAAATATGAAAGTTACAAGATAGTAAAAATTATGCTTACCTTCATTCATAGAAACTGACATCCTGTTTCTGATGTTACACAAGTATAAATGTCCAAGTAGAGGACTGTTCTTTTCCTGACAGAGTCAATAGGTTGCACCCACTTTTATAGTTCCGTATAATTATACAAGGGGTGGTTCATTCTAAGAGTCAATATTATGCTTTTTGATTAGACTATCTTATATAAATGATGAGTAAACACTAAGATTGCATAATTTCAGCTTTAAAATTTGATTATTGGCTACTGAAAAAAAATCACCTAATATAATTATTGCTTGTAGGTTTATCTCCCCTGCCATGACCCCTTTATAATGCAGTACCACAAATCAAAATAGTTAACAATGGTAGGCTTAGGAGAATTATCTGGCTTTTTTAGAAAACTAATTACCATCTTCCTACAGAATAAAAGATTACTAAGAAAAATAAATAATCATAGCATTATCACTTACTTGTTAAAATCTGCTACATACCAGTAAATTGGGGATAAAACTGGCCTATACAAGGAGAAGTATCTAAAATAAAATATGATAGATGCCTCATACCATGAGCATGTATCTGTGTCTATCATAGATATGATTTGAAGAAAAATGCATTTCTAAAGAGGGTAACTATCAAATTACCTTATGAAAGCTGGAATGTTTAAAAATTAACTTTGCCCATCAACTATGACAACTTGATTAAAGATATTCCATCTGGGGGCATCTAGTGGCTTAGTCAGTTAAGCATCTACCTTTGGCTCAGGTCATGATCCCAGTGTCCTGGGATCGAATCCCACATCAGGCTCCTTGCTCAGTGGGGAACCTGCTTTGCCCTCTGCCTGTCACTTCCCCTGCTTGTGCTCACTCGTGCTCTCTCTCTCTCTCTCTGACAGATAAATAAATAAATTTTTTTTTAAGAAAAGATGTCCCATTTGATGTATTCTCTGTTTTCTGCCCCTAAAACATTTTTATTCACTCATTTAATTATTATTTAGAAACACTGATTGAGTAGTAACTATAATAGGTAGTGTATTAGGATTTCCCAGAGAGCTACCATCGTGATTAGACAAGAAAGTAGATGTTTTTGCTTGAGTGTACAGAGTGTATTAGCATAAACTATCTGTGGTAATGAAAGTTGGTACTTTAATCATACAAAGTCCAAAATAGGTATTCCTAATCAGCCTGAAACTTTTTTTCAAGTGATAATTCAGAAGCCAAGGATACTCTCCTGTAGTGACTCTGCCATCTTCATCTCAGGGCTTCCCATGTTGCCTTGTTTATTTGTATCCAGCCACGGAAGACAAAAAAGCATGGAGCAGCTCCAAGGGAATTGTTTTGGGCTAGGTCCTTTGTGGTTACATGACCGTAATAACTGCAAAGGAGGCTGGGAAAGGTGTTGCTGAGGAGGAAGAGGGAGTGTGTTTGATAGTCCCTTCTGCAGGTGCTCTGGGACTGCAGCTTGGGTAGGAGGTTGGTCAAAGATGGCTCTCTGAAGGATGCAAAGCCCATCTGATTTGATGAGTAACAGCTAACCAGGAGAAAACTGGAGTGGCGAAGGAAGAGGCATGGGAGCAAGATCATTGTACATAGAAGGAAGAGCCATGTGCAAATCACAGGAGTGAGAGAAGATGGTAAAATTAAGGCATTTCAAGAACGTGGGTTCCTGTGAAGAAGGAATAGGAGGAAAATAGAGCACGAAGGGCCGTGGATGGTTTTTGTAATGTGGTTGTCCACTTCGTAGGGCATAAAACTCCATTTTTTATGTGTGTCTCTAACAATATTGTAGGGATGAAGCAAGCAGGATAAGAATAGAGTTGCTAAAATCAATAAAGATGGCATAGTGGCCATACAGTTGAGAAGGAAGAAGCTCTGAGTCATGGCAATGGAAATAAAGAGGGGGCAGGATTTATTAGATGTCTGGGACATAGACACTACAGACATTGGAAGACAATTTGGGGGTGAGATGAGTGAAAGTAGAGTGTAGAATGGCTTCAGTGCTTCTGGTTTCCTTGAGATGGAGATTGGAGGAAGGAAAAAGTGAGATGTATTCAGAGAGGGAGAAAAAACGCCTGCCATCCAGAAGGCCATGAGATGAGAGATTTCAAAATGTTAGAAAAATTTCATTTTGCAGAATCTGCAAGATAGCAAAAAAAAAAAAAAAGAGAGAACCAAAAGGTAATTTTTCAATGTGGAAACTAGAATCTCACTGGTGACCTTGCTAACAGCAGCATGAGCATTTAAATTGATTGGTTAATACTAAGTACTTTAATAACATTGGAAATAATATCACATTTGTTATGATAAATAATAGTACAGCTTAGTTTAGTGTTTAAGTGATTTAGTTATAGATAGGCAGGGGCTTTGATGTTTAGCATAATGATATTGGGCAAATTTTAAAATGAATGATTATGCTTTGAACATAAAAAAGATGATTTCTATACAGAATTACTAGAGTTCCAAACCTGGCATGTCTCCATATGGAAGACTTTCACCTCTGCCTAAATTTTTTGGGAAATTTGATGATAATGCTTATGATTATTATTACTAAAACATCATGCTGAGTGCTGTAATTTACAATAATGTTTTTTAAAGTTCAATATAAAAATGATAGAAGATCATGCTATTAGCAAGAATGTTGACTTCTGGAATTTATGACAAAATTTCAAGGGATGCAGAATCAAAAATTATCTTTTTCAAATCCTTATACCCAATAATATGCTTTACTTATTATCTATTATCAAAGATAAGCATTTTAATAACAGACATTTCAGTGCAATACCAAATCTTTGAAGGATAAAAAATAGCTTATAAAAATTGGCAAAACTGGAATTGGTAGAATGGAAAATCTCTCAAAATTGAAAATGCAATACTGCATTACCTGGAATAACAAAATCTCAAAGAAATAAAAGTGATGCAGAAATTGACCTATAAAATGTATTTGGTTATACAATCACTCTTAAAAACTGAAATGGAGCACCTTTTTCTCTATATATTCAATGAGAAGCTCAAAAACTTTAAGTGGTGAATGACCTGCATTTATTTTAAACTTACCATATGATGAGTTCTTACAAAAAAACAAAATAAATAACCTGCCTTTTACATTTGATTATTTTTGCTTTTGTTTTTCTGTGGACTCACCAGGGATGATGTAAATGCAATAATTCCATAGTGGAAAGTAAAACAGCTGTGGACTAATATAAAGGACAATACAAATGTTGGTCTGTCATCCCAGGAGAAAATCAGCAAACCCATGCCCAAAGTACTATCTACTCACAGAAGATTCCACAAATGCTCTGCTACACCAATCTTTTCCAGGCCAAGAGACCAAAAGTTCATGCAATGACATGGAATTTGAAGTAAGAAGACCAAGGTTTGTGTCCCAACTTGCCATCTGGCAATTTTGTGACCTTAGGTTGGTCATGTAATTTCTCTGAACTTCTCATCTCTTGTGCACAAAATGGAAATAGTAAAACCAGCCTCCCTAGGGTTGTTACAAGCAAATTAGCGTATGAGAAAATGTTGATTAACCTGTAAAGTGCAGCATAATCACTGGGTTTTATGAGCACCATTACAAAATGCTTTTTTATTATGCCGATGATCAGTAATAGGAGAACGCATTAGGAGCACAATGCAGGACAAAACACTTAGGAACCTTTCAGAGGGAGAAACAGTAAATCTTGGAATTTTCTAAAGTCAAAGGTGCCCATTTGAGGTTCTTGGGAATAAGATGAGCCTTTGGGGAAAGGACTATAGAGTAATTCTTTAATTGAGTCATTGTAATAAAAGGGAAATAATGCTTTATGCTTCTTCTTTATTCCAGAGTCACCAAGATACTTACAGTAATTACTGGACACAGTTTACTAAATTGATAGTAACATTTATTAATGAACACAGTGAGCCAGGTTTTATACTTATCTCATTTAAGTGCTTCACATTTATTACCTCAGTGAATTCTCCGACAACTTATAAAGTAGGTCCTTTATTTTACCCATTTTACAAATAAGGCAACTAAGACATGGAATGGTGGGGTGACTTTCCCAAGTCAATGTATATGGCTTTTCAGGACTGCCACGGATAGAGATTCTGTAGTGTCTTTGGTTGTCAGTTCTAACATTTCATGATCTTTATGCATCAACAAGTCTCAAATACTCCCTCTGTTGCTCTACTCATGTAAGTTATTTTTATCTGTAAACACTGTGACCTGATAGTCTGATTCATCCTGACTGTGCTCAATAAATACTTCCAGGCAGATTGCCTGCCCAAGAGGAAATCCTTCCAGATATAAATTTCCTGTGTTGTGGTTAAAGAAAAAGAAACAAATTACAATTGCTTACTTGCTCAGTAAGATACAAAATTAATCCAAATTAGGGTCTACATTGGACAAATCCTTTGTCACCTTCATTGAGAGATTCCAAGCACAGATCCAAGGAAGAAAATTAATTAATCTCTAATAAAGGCCAAATGGAGAGCCAGGGTGAAGATTATTAGCCTCTTTCTTTAAAAATTATTTCCCTACTATTGAAAACATCAAGAGAAATATCACAGTTTTGTTTTACATCTAATGACATTTAAAATAAATCTTAGTGTATAAATTGAAATAGAATATTATAATAAATGCATGGTGAAATATTAATCTCCCATTTTAAATGATGCATTTATTTTATTAACATTTGCTCAAGATCCTCTAGACTAGATGCTGGGGATTAAAAAAAAAAAGAAAGAAAGAAAAGGAAAGAAAAGAAAAGAAAAAGAAAAAGACATAGTTTTTGGCCTGAAGGTCTTCTCCTGGGAGGAAAAGCATATAGGTGTGTTTGCAGGAGTCAAGAGATGGTGGCAAAAGCATTTCAGGGAGAAGAAACAGCATGAACAAAGGCTTGAGGGATTGGAAGTCTGATGTAAGTTTTTCAGTGTTCTCAGAGCATGAAATTGACAGGTGAGGGGCTGCATCAGAATGTGGAAACAAGATTGCTAAGGGCTTTCTTATCCTGTAGATTGTATAAAACACCCGCCCCCCGCCCCCCCCCAAAAAAGTGGGACAACATTCAGTTTGCTTCTTAGAATAATCAGTCTGGTGCTGGTCTGAAGAATAGGTTGAATGCACAAAACCTAAAGACAGGGGGACCAGTTAGAAGGTCCTAACAGGCAGGTGATAAGAGTCATATTGGGGGGCAGCAGAAATTCAAGTGGAGAGCCTGGTGGATGGACAAGATTTATGGGAGACAGAAACAGCCAAAATTCTAAGCAGTTGAATGTGAGTAGATGAAAGGGGATTTTTTTCTGGGATTACTCCATTTCTAGGTGGTAAGCAGTATCGTTCATCTAAAGATCAAGAGAGAGATCTGAACTTGAAGGACAGTTGAGATCATCAGACTAAAGGAAATCAATGAAAATGAATAGGTAGAAAGCAAAGATTACAAGCCAGACTGGTATCATAAATGAGCAAGGATTAAATAAACGTACTGTGAAAGTAGCATAAATGAGAGTGGCAAATGTGGGTGACTGCATCCTGTCTAAAGTCCCACTGCTCAAAATTGTGGTTCATGGACATTAACATTACCTGAAAGCTTGTTAGAAATGCAGAATCCCAGGCCCAACGCCAGACCTACTATACCCAGATATTCATTTTAACAAGATTCCCAGTTGATACTTAGGCACACTAAAGTCTGGGAGGCACTGATTTAAAAGGTCAAATTGTTTCTGTTTTTCTGCTCTAAGTAATTGTTTTGATGTGAGAATATGGGCCTGGTAATGTGAAGTCTGATTTTTCAAGAGGCAATTTCCCAATTTTAGGTGACGGCAGCTGTGTGGTCAAGGTCCCAGAAGGAAGCAGAATTACCCCAGATGATTCAAATGTAGAGAAATAAAAGACCTTCTTACAGAGGCAGGTTTGGATGAAAAGAATCAACAATGGCTGGTGAGGCTTCCACTAGTTAGCAAGAATGCACTGGAAAGCATGATAGCCTGCTAAGGCTCAAGGAAAGAAGAACTAGAGCTTCCAGAGCCCACCACGACCCAGAGTGCTAGAGGAGGACCTGCTGGCAGGAACAAGGCCACCACAAGAGAGCCCATACTGAAAGAGGGAGGAAGCAGTAAAGAACTACTCTCTCCTGCTGTCCTTCAGTGTTCTCCTGGTGTCTTTTATCCACACCAATCTGCAACCCGTAAGGAGCCCACAAGAATCACCTCCCAGGGCAACGGAGCAGGACAAGAACAGGTGGGGAAAGATGAAAGACTATGCACGCGAAACCAAAAACTTTGGGGGCCATATCTAGAATAAAGAGAGAGGAAAGCCAAGACTAATGTCCTGGGGAATGCCACCAGCACCCCACGATGTGGGTGTGATGCCTTGCCTCTTTAAGTGGTGCCACTGAGTTAGAGGAAAGAATGTGGAACAAAGTAATAGCTTGGGGTAAGAAGGAGCCCCTAAAACCATCCAAGAATCTCCACAAGAAGGGGATCATCCTCTATCTTTTATCGTCTTCCTGTTGTTTCCTAGTGTTGTCTTCCTTCCGCTTCTTCTCCTGCACCCTGCACTTCCAGAGTAATATTTTTTTTCTCTTGAGTGAGCATCCTTTAATAAGGATTCCAGTCCCGTTCAGGGAAATAATCTAATCCAATTCCATCCGTCTGTTCAGACAGTGAAAATCTCCTCTCGTAGAGCATGTTCCCACAAGATGCTGGCCAACTTGGCCAACCAGAGGCACAAGTGTGCACTGCACACCACAGACTTTGATGTCCTGTTTGAACAGCTAATTTTACTTCTGCACAGATGTTAATCTTCTGTTATGGTCATGTGTTTATATTGCCAAATGTTGCCTGATTTTCTGTAAAGTTGCCTCATCATTGTTTTAGAGTGGTGTTGCCTATTCACAAGGGTGTTTAGGCATATGAAACATTTAAAACATCAGGAAAACTGTCTTAGCAAGTGAAATAAATATTTGGGGAGAAGATAAACTCAGATGTGTTTGTTCCGGAATAGTAACCACTATATAATCTCCATCTTCATTTGTTGATTTTTCCTTCAGTGGACTTTTATGCTCTTTTGGTGTTCTTGGATACATTTCTTAGTGTTCCTTTATGTTGATTTCATGGGAGTAACTTGGTGATCTGGTGTAAAAAGATGAAATATCAGAGGTTCCTGTGTTTGTAATTATTTTTGCATGGTGGTGATGAACTTGCGTTCATCTACTAGCATTTCTTTTACTGATTCTTTGTGGCGGTATTTTAGGATTCAAAGTATCTGTTCAAATATAATCGTCATTCCAATTTACTCATTTAGCTAGAACAAGTTTGCATTCCAATGTGACCTGACTTACGAGCCTACCATTAAAATATATATATAGGTATTATGTCTGTGCAGTAAAAATATTAAGAAATAGTTTTAGTTCTTTTCATATTGATTTCTGATGATTTATATTTGGCATGTAAGACCTGCACTTGGCATCTCATAAGAGAATGAGATGTTGGAAAGCTCAGGTGAAGACTTTTGTTCACAATAGTGCATGGCAAACAGCCCAGGATAGATGTTCCTTGCCTACCTGATGTACATTCCACTTTTTTCTTTGAAAATACTGAGTTTCCTCAAGGAGTCTCAGGGACTAACCCACAATAGGTCTAAACTGATCATGGTAATCCCTTTAGGTATGAACATCTAGAACTTGAGACATGGGGAGTTTGGCTGGGGAGTAGTGCGCTTCTGAGAGTAATTTTTCTCCTTGATTAAAGGGGAGAAACATATGATGAAAGCCCTTTTCTTCCTACTTACCTCCTTCCTTCATGTTTGGACATTGTCATGTGAGGATTTAATGCTTTGGTCTGCAGCAACCATTTTGTGGCATGAGGCAAACTGCTTGCGTGGAAGATGGCAAATAAGGGAGACACAGAAGAATAAACAGATTCTACATCTATGACAATCGTGGAGCTACAGAACCAATTCTGGAACCCCTTTTCTCTGTACTTTAGGTTAATAAAACAATAAGGCTTTCTTTTACTTGCATTTAAAAACATTCCTTCAAATGTATATAATTATTCAAGGCCTCTCCCAATTTCTCATTGAAATGCCAATGGTGACACAGAAAAATTACTAGTAACTCATTCCAAGAACAAAAGAGCAACAACAAAAAGTCCTTATCATTACTCTTTTCCCTTTATTAGAAATGGAACAAATTTGGAAGATGTCTCTTGGATGCTTGAAGAAAAAGAAAGCAATCAAAATCATGCAGAGATTAGCCCCCCAAATTATGGCTTTATTTTTTATTGTGGGAAGGAGGACTTATTACCTGTATTTTCAAGAACAATATAAGTTGGGGCCACTTTAGTGGCTCAGTTGGTTCAGTGTCTGCCTTTGGCTCAGGCCATGATCCTGGGGTCCTGGGATGGAGTCCCATGTCCGTAGGGCTCCTTGCTCAGCAGGGAGCCTGCTTCTCCATCTTCCTCTGTCCCTCTTCCCTGCTCGTGTTCTCCCTCTCTTTCTCTCAAATAAATCTTTAAAAAAAAAAAAAAAGGGACAAAATAAACTGGCAGGAGTTTTCTCCACGTTATTGCTGTTTATGTTCTATTGCCGAAGCCAGTTAAAGTGAGGGAAAAATCAGTATTGATAGCTTTGCCAATGTACTCCTCTGCTTTGTCACCATTAAAGTTTATTAATTGAAAAATTACTTAGGAAAGCACCATTGTATTTCAAGGGCTTAGGCCAGCTTTTTCAATGATGACTCAGGCTCCTAACATCAAGATACGTTGAGTAAAATTAGGTCATGATAATATAAATTCCTTTTACCATCATAAAAGAACATCATTGGTTTAAACATCCTGTGCCCAAGAAGCATTGTAATTCCTTTGTATAAATATCCAAACCACAGTGATAAACATGGCCAGTGTATTACTGTGTCACTTGAAACCACAAAGCTATAATTTGCCAGAGAAAACTAAATTTCCATTTTCTGCCACTTGAATTCCTATGAACCTTCTTACAATTTTAAATTCAAATGTTGATTTTTAAAAAGCAATTGTGTCAAACGTATTTGCTCATATGCATCATTCCAAAAACAGAATGTATCAAAAACATTTAAGAAAACTAGAGAACTCTAGCATAGAGATCCATAGGAAAGAGGGGCATTTTAAACAGAGTTTAAATGTGTGTGAGTGTGTACATAATGTTCAGGGAATACTTCACAAATTGAACCTCTGTAACTGGCATCCAGGTAAAGAAACAAAAATCTTACCAGAACCTCAGAAGACCCGACTTGTGCCCCTTTTAGTAATAATTCTACTTTAACCACCCTACTGGCTTCTCACATCATTATTTTTGCATAATTATGTAATTTTTGTAAGTTAAACACTTCTTCATGGCTTGGTTTTTCATTCAATGTTAGGTTGAGATATTTTGGAATTGTTTCATGTAGCTGTACATCATTTATTCTCATTGTTGCATATATTCCAATGTGTGAATATACCACTATTTACTAATCCATTCTACTTGACATTTAACATTTTCAGGATTTTGCTGTTAAAAATAGTGCCACTGTGAAAATTCTCTTTCATGTCCTTTGGCGAATATATGTTCCTGGTTTTTTTGTTGAGTATATATGTAGAATTATTGGGTCAGAGGCTCTGTGTCTGTTAGGTTGTAGCAGATGCCCCTGTTTTGCAAAGCAGTTATACCAATTTATATTCATACCTGTGTTGTGTGAGTGTTCCAGTTTATCCACATCTTTGCCAGCACTCAGGATTTTCCATCTTTTTTATTTTTTATCTCTGGCAGGAGTATTATGGTTTAAATGTGCAATTCCCTGATAACAATGAAATTGAACATTTTATTATAGGTTTACTAGCTATTTGAATATCCACTTTTGTGATGTATATGTTGAAGTATTTTTTCAATATCTTTGGGACATATATGTTTTCCTTACTGATTGGTAAGAGTTCTTAATATGTCCCAGATAAAAGTCCTTTTTTTAGGTATATGTAAGAGGGTATCTTCTCCCACTCTGTGAATTGACCGTAGAGTCTTTCAGTGGTGTCTTTTGATATACAGAAGTTCTTAATTTTAACATAGTGATAGTCAACTTTCCCTTTTATCTTTAGTGCTTTTTGTGTATTATTTTAAACAATCTGCTTACTCCAAGTCATAAAATGACATCTTAAATTTCTTTCCGGAAGCTTTGATATTTTATCTGTCATATAGAGATCTACAATTTATACAGAATTGATTTTTATATGTGGTGTGAAGTGGGGAGTCCAAGTACACTTGTCTCTCATATGAACATCTCATTAATGCAGCACCATTATTAGAAAGCTGTTTTTGTCTATTGTCCTTCTAGGTCATTTTGTCATAATGCAGGTATCTAGATATATGTAGGTTCATTTCTGGCCTGTCTATTTATTCCTTCTGTTCAGTTTGTCTACTTTTGCACCAGTGAAACACTGTCTTGGTCTGTCTGGTGACTAGCTCCTGTCCTATAGCCACTTAGGAGCCTACAAAAGTCATCCCATTAAAACAAAAGATACTTTGATCACCCAGGAAATTCCAGAGGATTTAGGAGCTCTAGGTCAGGAATCAGGACAAAGACCAAATATTAGAATAAAAGATGTTCTTATCATCCCTATCACTCAGGAAATTATAAGAATTATATGAATTTTAGGAGCTCTGTGTTAGGAACCAGGAACAAAACCCCAAATATATATTTATTATTATGCCACACATCCATTTATTTATTTTTTTTAAAGATTTTATTTATTTATTCGACAGAGATAGAGACAGCCAGCGAGAGAGGGAACACAAGCAGGGGGAGTGGGAGAGGAAGAAGCAGGCTTATAGCAGAAGAGCCTGATGTGGGGCTCGATCCCAGAACACTGGGATCACGCCCTGAGCCGAAGGCAGATGCTTAACCACTGTGCCACCCAGGTGCCCCCACACATCCATTTAAACTTAGAAATAACTATTTCATATCAAAACCTATATCATAATGAATTTCAGCTGAGCTAGTGCTTTTTGGCTTTTACTTACAATTTATTATTTTGTAGAATGTTAAGTCAGTAAAGCTTTTAAGTTTTAATAATAGAGATTTATTATCATGACTTCTTTCCCACAGGGAATCCTGGTGATCAGTGTTTTAGGTAAGAAAGAATCTAAGAAACAGACTCTTAACTATAGAGAACAAACTGTTGGTTACCGGAGGGGAGGGGAGGTGGATGGGGGGTGGTGGTGAAAGGGTTAAATAGGTGATGAGCCTTAAGGAGGGCACTTGTGATGAACACCAGGTGTTGTATGGAAGTGAATCACTAAATTTTACACCTGAAACTAATTATTACTATGTTAACTAACTGGAATTTAAATAAAAACTTTTTAAAAAGATAGAATCTAATGAAAATATATGCAAGTTTTTTCCTAATGAAAAATAAATGTAATGTCATCCTATTGGTCTTTACAATTTATGGCAAATGGTAAAGTCTTGGCAAACCGAAAGACTAAACAAAACTGTTAGTGTTCTTTGATAATCTTAATTTAATTTTCATTTACTGTGTTAAATGCACTTAGTCTTTGGAGTTTTATTTAGGTTTTTTTTAAGATTAAAAAGATTTGTGTTCTAATTATGTATTTTGAAAAATTTGTTAAGAATGTCACAATAGAGTCTTTGTTGCTCACTGCTTGGAGAGAAGTACCTGTTATGGTATGAGGGCCCACTTCATTGTTCATATGTTATTATCACGCTATGTTTTAAGGTATTTTGAAATTATAACTCTTCAGTCATTGTATTTGTGGAATACCACTGTGTAGGGAGAGAGGCTTAAGCTGCCCAAACTGTCGTAGAGCTCTGAGGATGTGCACTGAGTTGGTGATGGGCAGGTTATTCCTTGAGGCTTCAGGGTGTCAAACTTGACCTCCTGCATCTGGAAACTGATTGGAATCTGAAACTGAGTGGCAGAGACCTGCAGGGGTCTTAGAGGTTTGAATCAAGAGAGTTTGGCTCATTTTGTGTTGTTTTATTGGATTTAACTTCTAAACGGGTATTTTTAACATTTTCTCTAGGAAAGAGCAAGATGGAAAGACAAATTTCCATAAAGTGGCAAAATAATGATGCATAAATAAGAGATAGTCAGGGGGTCCCTGGATGGCTCAGTTAAGCATTCATCTCTTGATTTCTGCTCAGGTCATGATCTCAGGGTTGTGAGATGGAGCCCAGTGTCAGGCTCTCTGCTGGGTGTGGGGCGTGCTTGGGATTCTCTCTCTCCCTCTCCTGCCCCTTCCTGTCCCTCTCTCCCTCTCTTAGAGAGAGAGAGAGAGAGAAAGAAGTCCAAGTGAAGATTCTATGCCAGTTACGACTGCCTTGAACTTGTATAGGCATATCTGACATAAAGATACATATCTTTATGCCTTTTTCAGCCTCCTTTAAATATAATTCTTTGTAAAAAGATTAAACTGCTTTAACTGGGCTTTTTAACAAGAAGAAGGATTTGGTATTCAGGCGCTAATAGTTTAAAGGAGAGATAATTAATTTTGGGAAGCCAGGACTAGAAGGCACTCTGGGAATCATAAGACAATTTCTTGGGGTGGGTATAAAAAAAGGACAGGGCAGGAGGCACGATCTGCACCTCTGACTGTCGCATTCCGTCCAGAGACACTCTGCCCTGCATTCACCTGTGCAACCGCAGAAGTCCTTGTGCATGGAGAGTATGGATGAGGGATGTCCTCATCTTACATACTTACCAGGCATGGTTTTTATGAAAGCAAACATTCTTTCTGCTAAAACATTGGAATATGATTTAATATAGCAAGAAGAGAATTTTGCTTCTAGTGCCTTAGAAGACCTGATTTACCTCACGACAAAATGTACCAGCAGGGGTTCACAGCCGCACAATTGCTGCTCTTAGTTGGAGTGAGTCAAATAACTTTTAAGGATTCGATCTTGGCTGACCTTGAGAAATCTCTTCCCCCTCCTTTTTATTGCTGTTGAACTCAGTGAGGAGAACTGTTTTCTATTTCGCTGCTGCATCCACTTCCAATTACTGTTGCTGTCCCAGGTTCCTGCATTATTACTGCTCAACAGGGCTGAGGTTTCTTTCAGCGCTTTTCTGAGTAAGAAACCTCCTTGCACTGTGAGAAGCTTAATAATGTTAAAACTGTGCTCTCACAGAGCACTTTTCATCTTCCAGATGCTTAATGCTGCCTGTCAGGGTACTCAGAGATGAAGATGATGAGGCTTTTAAAACCCATTAGCTTTCCAAGAGCATTCCTCCTTCTTCCTTGAATTCGGATCATTTTCACACTGTTTTCTTCAGGGAGTGGCACCAGTAACAAGGGAATCAGCAAATGAGTTCCTGAAATTAAGCTCATTAGAAAGATTCTTTTCTAAGACCATCTTGATCTCAGGTGAACTCTACAGAAACCTCAATTTCAGCTTTTCTCAGTTACAGTTCTATTGAACTTTAGAGAGGCACCTCATCCAGACATGCAGTCACATAAATTAGGTTCTATTTGAAAGCATTGAGTATAAAGGGGTTTTTTTTGGCAGAGGTTAAAACTATGTTTTTAGGACAGGAATATAAGAATATCATAATGAAAGAAATAGGTTTATGTTTTAAAGATTAAAGATCTTTGTAAAACCTAAATTAAGTATCTTGTGATTTCCAGTGGTCTTTCATATTCATGTATTATGTTACTGCTTGTGTAGAAAGGCCATATTGTCATGATTAATAACTGAGGGATGATATATATGAAACAGACCAGGAAGGTGTTCTGTTCTTGGAAAATGCACCACACTAACTTCTGTGCTGACTCTATCACATATAGAGAATTTTAAAATTATTTATGAAAGATGTTATTTTCTTAATATTAGTTAATGGAGTCAAAGGTTAAAATGAAAAACGTTATGAGAGGGTTCCCTGTCCATCCTATAATGCCAAGACTTCCCTCCTTTTTCATCTAGAGTTTTTCTGCCTTTTTCGTGCATTCTGTTTCTGTACCATAGCAGTAAGAGCACCAACATGCGAGTCGGACTGTGTTGATTCTCATACAGACCGTCTGTGTGATTTGGTAGGTTATGTAATTGCTCTAAGTCTAGATCTCCCCCCCATGAACCCCGCAAGGGGTTTGGAGTTTCATTGAGTATAACATGGCAGCATATTTAAAGCGTGTATTTATAGTTAGCTACTCTCATTATATTCAGTGCCTAAAATGTTGTACTTATTTTAAAATGTTTGTAGACTCGAATTGTAGACTTGTAGGCAGCATTCAATTCCACACCCATATTATTTTGTTACTATATAGCTAAAACTATTTCTAAAATATTTTGTTTCTACAAATAACCACTGATGTTATAAATTAGTTACAAGTTATAACCATAATATACAGATCAATATAAATTATATCCCCAATGTTTATTCATATACATTCTTATAGAAAATTCAATACAAATTGTGGTTAAGTTTCTAAGATAGGCCATATAAAACTATATCATCCATAAAATAGTTGACACCATATTAACTTATCTATATGGACCAGATCCCATCATCTCCAGAGCCCTGGGTGACTCTGAAGACAAGTGCCTTTGAGGCTTAGCCAAACCCTGCTGACTATTGAGCCTTCAAGGCTTTACAATCCTTCTTGAGCCTGTGAGTTCAATAAAGTGCTACAGAAAAAGAAGAAATACCAAAGGGAAGAAATTTGGAGATCTTTGAGGAAGGGTCGGAGCAAAAGCAACATTAATTAAAAGGATTTTATCGTACACACATGTTCATGTTCACAGCAGCATTATTCATAATAGCCAAACAGTGGAAGCAACCCAGGTTCCGTGGACAGATGAATGCATAAACGAAGCGTGACATGTACGTACAATGAAATGTTACTCCACTTTAAAAAGCAAAGGAGGGGCGCCTGGGTGGCACAGCAGTTAAGCGTCTGCCTTCGGCTCAGGCGTGATCCTGGCGTTATGGGATCGAGCCCCACATCAGGCTCCTCCGCTATGAGCCTGCTTCTTCCACTCCCCCTGCTTGTGTTCCCTCTCTCGCTGGCTATCTCTATCTCTGTCGAATAAATAAATAAAATCTTAAAAAAAAAAATAAAAAGCAAAGGAATCCTGACAATATGCTACAATATAGATGAACCTTGAAGACATTATGCAAAATGAAATATTCCAGTCACAAAAATGACTTTTTTTGGAAAAAAGCCAAAATGAACAAATAGAAACAAATAAGTGTGGCATAGAGATAAGACAGAGGGAAGAAAGGATTTAAAAAAAAAACCCTATCATTAATATCATAAAAGACAGAAGGGAGGTTACTATGTCCATGAAGCATGAATATTCAGAGAAAAAAATTCCTGGAATAATATGTAATAGATATTTCAGAAAATTTAAAAATTCAATAGAAAATTTAGAAATAAGATTAAGAGGGGTGCCTGGGTGGCCACAGTGGTTAAGTGTCTGCCTCCGGCTCAGGGCGTGATCCCAGCATTATGGGATCGAGCCCCACATCAGGCTCCTCCGCTATGAGCCTGCTTCTTCCACTCCGCCTGCTTGTGTTCCCTCTCTCGCTGGCTGTCTCTATCTCTGTCAAATAAATAAATAAAATCTTAAAAGAAAAAAAAAAGAAATAAGATTAAGAAAATCTTATAGAAAATAGGCTAGACAGAGAAAGAGATGAAAAATAGCAAGAAAATAAGATAATTAGACCACATTCAGATATTTGGACTTCTAGAAAAAGGAAAAAAAGAAAATGGAACCAGGGTGGAGGTGGGGAGGGAAATAATTGTAAAAATATTTGAAGAAAATTTCTGAGAACAGAAATATAGGAGTTTTCAGATAGAAGAACCCACCACGTGCTCTGCACAATATATAAAAATGGAGCAAAACTGTAGAAAGACACGCTTTCAAAGAGAAAAGAAAAAGATTTTTATGAAAAGGAAGAAAAATGATTTTAAAAAATGAGAAGAGACTTCTTAACGGCAGCACTGGGAGACTGGAGATAATTCATGCTTTCAAAGTTTTGAAAAAAGTTAATCTCCAAATTGAAATTTTAAACCTAGAACTATCAATTAAGTGTTCAGATGGAATAATTAGCAAACTGAAAATGTTACCTCCCCTGCTTTCTATTTAAAGAAGCTGAATGAAGATGTGCCACACCATACCAAGGGAGTAGAGAGAAAAAGAAGATGTGGAATCCAGGAAACAGGAGATTGATGACAGAAGGGGAGGGGAGGGTAATCACCAGGGGGATGGTGAGAGGAGAGCCCGCCATGACCCTGAGCAGGAGAACTAAGATAATACCAGTGCAGACTGAAGCAAGTCTGAAAGCTCTGAGAGAGACAAGCTCAAGAAGACAAAATTGCTAGAATATCTAAAACATTCGGACACGCTGAGAGACGTATGTAACTAAAGGAGAGTTAGAGGTTAAATAAGTGATAAATACATAGAAGAGTTAGCAAATAAATATGCACGATTATTAATTCCAATGAAAATAGAATGTATAGAAAAGGAAAACCCATCACTGTATATTTTTTAAATTCAGCTTTCAAGAGCATTTATACAGTCACACTGGTAGAATTATGATAAACTAAAGGTTTAGGGAGTGTGTGTTATTGTGAAAAACTGCAAAAGGGCTTATGCCTCATTTTCCATTTTCAACAGTCAGTAGAGGACTATAATTGAAAAATCAAGAAGTGTATAAACCAGAAACATATTATTATGTTGAGATGTGGAGATAAACAACAAAATAATTAGATAAAAAGTGGAAAATTATTGCCTTTGTGGGGTTGAAAATGGTGGTGGTATGTGAAGAGTTTGTGAAGTCTTATAAAACTATTTGATTGTTTAAAACATGTACAACTTTGATAAAAATAATAGAGTTTTCAAAAATATTACAATAGTTATGGTACTATTGCTCTCTGCCAATATGATAGCTCTCTTCCAGTAAAGTGATTCTTACTTTCCGTTTTAGAAGAAAAATGTGTTCACCAATTCTTGGAGCTAATGAATGTTGCCACCCAGTTGACTTCTAAATCCTCTGTCCCTCCTCACAGCAAATTTTCTTTATATGAGAAGACAGGAAATAGTAAACATGAGTAATTCACAATATAAGTAGTATAATAATCTGTATGTAACAATGGTAATATGGTAGTGCCAACTGAAATTTCCTGAGAAATTTAAACATCTAAGAACATATGTCACAGATCACGTCCTGACAAATTTAAAAAATTTGGTCAACGTTCCTAATATTGTTTCATTTCCGTGCCATATGTTTCCATTACATAGGAAGGGAGAGGGGGAAAGAAAGAACTAACAGCTAAGTCTTGTGAACAGTGACAAATTTTATGCCTCCATAAACTGATGTTTATACATGTGGAGAGTTTAGAGCTGGGAGGATTAAGGCACTACCTAGTATAAAGCCCTTATAGAAGAATTTTAATACCTAAAGCAATTAGTTGACTGACCTCCAGTGATTTGCTGAAAGACTAATTTTAAAATACAACATGTTCATTTTCTCTAGATAGTGGGTCAAATGACCAGACAGAGATACAATTTACAGAGTGTATAAGACCATAGGCAAGCTTTCATTTGGCTCCTGGCCCCCAAGACCCAATTATAGGAAGGGGAAGAATCCCTAGGTAGAGGGGAAGAAATGGATGCTAAGCCTGTTTTGTGCATCGAGAGGAAAGGTAGTGGTAGAATAGGGAAGCAGATTTCCCCCAACAACTATAGGTTCTCAAAGAGTCTGGTTATTTTTATCTGGCCAGGTGAAGGACAGAACTTTAGTAGAGGTTCCTGGCTGGGGCAGCAGCAGCAAGAGCTGGCCATGTGTCCTGTTGCCTCCTGCATCGGGGTGAGTGGCTCCCCTTTCTGTAGACCCACCAGGCCACTGTCCTACCTCCTACTGGCAGTGCCAGACCTCCAAGAGTATGACCAGGTTTTAGGGAAGGGTTACACAACAACACAAAAGGAGGCCAGACAATTTAGGTCTAAAACAATCCATGCAAAAATAACACCAATTCCTTAAAACAGCATATGTGAAATCAATCACAACAATAATTTAAACATACATCAGTGCCAATAATTCACAGTGCTCCATTGTGAAGTTTCGTCCGTTAACTGTATCTTAAGCTTACAGCCCTTACAGTCAGAATCAGTCTGTGCCCAAAGAATCTTCTTACAAAGTGCTTTTCGGTTGGAAGGGCCTATGACCCCAAATGGTTGTTGCCCACCAAAGAAGGTATATGGTTGGTAAATAAGCACATGAAAAGCTGTTCAACGTCATGTCATCGGTCAAATGCTAAGTAAATCCACAATGATATGCCACTACACCCACGAGAATGGATAAAATTTTAAAAGGCTGAAACTTTCATTTATTCTTGATTTGGGAACTATTTGATGCTTACAGCATCGTGGACAAATCTCTATATAATGCTAGGTAAGAGGAGCTAGACAGTAAAGGGTGCATATTATATGGTTCCATTTATATAAAACTCTATTAAATGCAAACTAATCTATAGTAATAGGAGACGGATCAATGGTTGCCTATGAACAAGGGTGGGGCAGTGAGGAGAGGGAAGAAGTAATTACAAAGGGACATGAAGACACTTTTGTGAAAGATTTATATTCATTATCTTTATTGAGGTGACAATTTTACACAGATGTTAATAATGTTTATAATTTTAATCAAAAGTGGTTTGTCAATTAAAACTTGATAAAATTGTAAAGAGACATGTTATACCATAATTATGATAAATCAACAGTTTATCTTCAATATCAATTTTCTTTAATACATGTCCCAACCAACTTACTGGTCCCTGAAATTCTAAAACCAAAGAATCATTGTTTTGACCTTGAATAAAAAATAAATAACTGAGAATGTATTTTAAATCTTTCAGCTTAGCTCAGTTTCCATAAATTTCACCTGCAGCTTCCATCTCTCACTGCCTCACCTGTACCCCAGGCACAAAGAACCAGAGCTGCTTCTTCCCTGCTCTGGTCCACACACCTGTGTGGCTTCTGTTCTGCCCTCTACCTAGGGTATCTCTATGCCCCTTTCCGTGTCTGGCCACCCCCAATCATCATTCAAGATAAGGTTGCTCATGCTCCAGAAACATTCTTTAACCAGCTACCTCCACCCATCCCCCACTCCTCTCAGCGCCCATTCAGAATAGATAAAGATTCCTTTCTCCACAGAATCATGTCTACCTCTATTATCACACTTTATTCATCGATTGTAACATCCTTGAGGGCAAGAAATAATCTTTCTGTGGAAAACAAAAAGGTGTTTTGTTCAACTTGCATAGTGTTTGTAAAAATTGACATTAAAATCAGGATACTCACCTGGGCCTGCATTCCTGAATGCATGGAATGACCCAGAGCTAAAAGCAGCTTTAGAGGGTCTCCATTCACTACAGTCATCTCTTCTCCCTATTGCTCCCAACACTTACTGTCATTTGCCACATGGCTTTAACTGGCTCACCACCTTTCCCGGGTATATGATTTCCTGGCTACTATGAGCATTTGACTTTGAATCCATGCTAATTGAGAATTCAACATTTCTAGAAAGAATAAAGACATGTATAGATTAAAGAACAGCAAGAGAAGGCTTTTCAAAAGAGGAGAGAATATGTGCCTTTTAAAATAATAGTTTTGGGTGTATAACTTCTTGATTTGACAATTCTATGCATTGCTCAGTGCTCATCATGGTAAATGTAGTCACCATCAGTCACCATAGAACATTGTTACAGTATTATTGACTATATTCTCTATGCTATACTTTTCATCCCTGTTACTTATTTATTTTGTAACTGGAAGTTTGTACTTCTTAATTCCCTTCACCCATTTCACCCATCCTCCCAGCTCCCTTCTGGCAACCACCAGTTTGTTTTCTGTGCTGTTTGGGTTTTCTTTTTTGGTTTGTTCATTTGTTTTGTGTTTTATATTCCACATATAAATGAAATCATATGGTATTTGTCTTTTTCTGTCTGATTTATTTCACTTAGCATTATACCCTCTAGATCCGTCCATGTTGTCACAAGTGGCAAGAGTTCGTTCATTTTATAGCTGAGTAACACTCCATTGTATATATATACACCACACCTTTATTCATTCATCTATCAATGGACATTTAGGTTGCTTCCATATCTTGGCTATTGTAGTAATGCTGCAGTAAACATAGAGGTGTGTATATCTTTTGAAATTAGTGTTTTTGTTTTCTTTGGGTAAATACCCACTAGTGAAATTACTGGACTATATGGTATTTCTGTTCTTAATTTTTGGAGGAACTTCCATACTATTTTCCACAATGGTTGCACCAATTTACAATCCCACCAATACTGCATGAGGTTTCCCTTTTCTCCACATCCTCTTCAATATTTTTTATGTCTCGTGTTTTTTATGCTAGCCATTCTGACTTGGTGAGATGATATCTCATTGTGGTTTTGGTTTGCATTTCTCTGATGATTGGTGATGTTGAGCATGTTTTCATATGTCTGTTGGCCATCTAGATGTTGTCTTTGGAAAAATGTCTATTCACATCCTCTGCCCATTTTTTAATTAGATTGTTTGGGGTTTTTTTGTTGTTCAGTTGTATACACGCCTTTCACTGGAAGAGAGGGGATTGTGGCAAATTTTTAAAATTCTAGTTATTATGTGCCAAGTTGCAGTTATTCATTTTCATGATTTTAAATGTCTCCACATGATTCTCTACCTTTTTCTAAAGCCAAAGTGATCACTGTGTTCATATGGGCCACTCCATGTCCATTTCAAATACGTTTATAAATGTATACTAAGCTAGATTGATCCTGTTGAAGAAATGCAGAGCTGTAACTACAGGAGCTGCGTGTTATGATTTCAATGTACATAAAGCTAATTCTAGATACATCCAAATAAGAGGCTCTCGTTAATTTGAAAACATTCTATGGTAACACATTTATAACAAAATGCTGGATTCTAATGAAAGGATTCAGATTTAATGATGTTCTTTCCATAAGAATCTTAATAATATTTGCTCACTGGTTCTATGATTGCTATTTGGCATTTCTTTCCATCCCATCAATAAAGTAAATTATTTCCCGAAGTAGTTTCACTGGTGTATAAGTCAGGAAACTACTTCTGATTGTGGTTAAATGCTGCTGTTCTAAAAAGCTCATCTTCAGAGGGCCATTCTGGAGCAGAGATGAAGTCCCTTTTATCCAGTAAGGTCCAATTAGCCTATGTGGAAGCTTTTATTACCTATGTGCTTCTTGAACACAGGATAGGGGATGTGGCATTTAAAATATTTCATAAAACATCTTCCATAAAGTCACTGAAAAATAGAAGTAAGTAAAAAAAAAACTATTAAATATTTCAAAATAAAATTATCCCTAACTACATATTTTTTCACAATATACATCAAGATAAGTAGTACACATGTTAAAGGTTAGGAGAAAATTGCCCTTTAAAATGGAAGAGGTATACATAAAATGATTTATTACAATCATACAATAATAAATTATCAATGACTTTATTGATCATTTATGTTTCTAGGTGACAACAGGGCTTCACTCAGTGAATATCCAGGAAGTAGGGACCCTTAGAGAATGTACCCCTTTATAAGGAAGAGGGAAATTTTTTTTTTTATGTTCAGTTAGCCACTGTATGTAGTACATCATTAGTTTTCGATGTAGTGTTCAGTGATTCATTAGTTGTGTATAACACCCAGGGCTCATCATAACGCATGCCCTCATTAATTCTGTAATTAGGCTGTTCCGGATCTTGGAAGCAAAAAACCTATCATAAATTCAAAGAAGTCCTGTGATTTGGCTCTACAATCCACAGACTTTTTTCTGTCCAGGGTATTATTAATAAAAAGCTGCAAAAATGACATCTGTACTCTTGTTAATGTTTGGCTTAATAGTTAATTATTAATGTATGTGTTGTCCCCAAGTGCCTCACCCTGAGCCCTGTACAGAGTAGTTGCACAAAAGATAGTTGTTTAATTTCCTGGATGTGACCTGTGGGACCCCCAGCAGGAGTGTGGCTGAAGCACCACTTGGTGAGAGGCACCATTTAATTGGTCTGGCCCCCTGGTCAACAGAACCTGAGTTACCTCTAACAAGCTTGGACGCTATACAGTAACAGGGAGAGGAAGTTGAGAGTGACACGTGCCTCTACGTGGGACAAGATTGGCGAATAGTTTTCCATGTAGTTTACTAAATTACAGAGGGAGATCAGGTAGGTGGATAGACATATAGGTGCAGAAACAAAACACTTAGAATGAATTAAAACCTACTCACCTATTTTTTTTTCCTTCTTCCCTCTATTTATGCATCTGTTATGTGACAACAATTATTACAAATTCTATACAGAGGTATTCTGGTAATTAGTTTTTAACACTTACTAAGGAACTGGTTAAATGAGTGTATTTGTTTGCCAGGGCTGCCATAACAAAGTGCCACAGACTGACATTTATTGCCTCATGGTTGTGGAGGCTAGAGGTCCAAGATCAAGTTGTCACCCGGGTTGGTTCCCTCGAAAGCTGTGAGGAATAATCTGTCCCATGCCTCTCTCCTGGGTCCTGATGGTTTGCTGGCAGTCTTTGTCATTCCCTGGCTTATTAGATGCCTCGCCCCCATCTCTGCCTTCCTCATCATATGGCATTCTCCCTGTGTACTCCCTCTGGCTCCAAATTTCCCCTTTTTATAAGGACACCAGTCACTGAATTAGGGGCCCACTCTACTCCAGTATGACCTCACTTTAACCAATCTTATCTGCAATGACCCTATTTCCAAATCAGGCCACATTCTGAGGTACTGGAGGTCAGAAAGTCAACGTATGAGTTTTGGGGGAGGATGGTAGGGACACAGTTCAACCCATAACCAAGGGATACTCAAATATGTCTATTCACCTTTGCTATGCTTCCCGGATCCCATTGACCCCTCTCTGTTTGTCATATACTCTTCTTGTCTTGTGGAAGTATCTGGGGCTGTTGCTGCTTCGTATCCGAGGCTCTTGCAAATGGTAATTCTAAGGCCAGATTTTAAGAGCAATCTTCCCTGCCTTTGAGAAAAGGAGGGTGCCCCTCTGCCATGATGTCGGAGGGCCCACCACCACTTAGGTATTGGTGGCAATGGCTTCTCTGGGCGGTTGTGCCACACTAGAACCCTGCTTGCTGTTTGTCTCAACTCTGCTGCCCAATGTCATGTTGGGTAGTGGCCCTGAAAGGGGAGTAGCTGCCAGACTGAGCTGGAAGGGCTCCTTTACTGCCCAGAAACACAGTCTGACAGGCGTCTTGCACGTGATCATGGATCTACCTCTGTGGGTTTTATTATTTAACAACTTCACACCCACAACCATATGGTCTGAGTAGATGTTATTTGGTAAACTACCGGACTGAAGCTTCTCATTCACTCGTCAGAGGGATCATACTTGCAGCTTGTCATTAGGACTACACGGAGAAAGAGAAATTGAGAAATTTTACAAAACTGGGTGAAAGTATGTCACTGGGTTCCCCTTTCTCTATGCAATCTGTGACTTCTGTCACAGTTAAAAATAAAATTTCTCATATTTCACATTCTTCCCCAAAGTTTAGGCTAGCTAGATATAATGGAAGTTTATTTTACATTAGTCATTCAGGTAATAATAAATGGCATTTATTAAGCTCACACTGAGTAAGTTAATAATTAAACAGAAATTCAGTTATCTAGAATCCTTGGGTGATAAGTTGATATAAAGAGCAGAATTTCTGGATGACTGAACATTACAACTTTCAGCCATAAACCTTAATAAGCCAGTAAATAAATAACCTTGGTATATGACTGATTTTTTCCAAACTAAAATCTAGTTTTGTTACTTATCCTAGAAGCTATTTACCTTTAAGTCTTGTTGAAAATATGGGGTGCCTGGGTAGCTCAGTAGTTAAGCGTCTGCCTTTGGCTCAGGGCGTGATCCCAGAGTCTGGGGATCGAGCCCCATGTCGGGCTCCTCCTCTGGGAGCCTGTTTCTTCCTCTCCCACCCCCTCTGCTTGTGTTCCTTCTGTTGCTGGCTGTCTCTCTCTGTGTCAAATAAATAAATAAATAAATAAATAAATAAATAAATAAATAAAATCTTTTAAAAAATATGTTCATTGGAATCGGTATGAAATAAAATATTATTCTGAATTTAAGTATCACCATTGCGACAGAATCAGTTGAAAAATCCTACTATTTGTCACTACACTAAATAACCCAAAATTGCTCTTTTGAAATCTCATATTGCATTCTGATTTTTTTCTGCCCTTTCTTTAGATGTCTGGTCTTTAGATAATATCCATATTAGCCCTCTTGTTTCATACATACTTATATTAATCCTTTTGGTCAAATTTTCTAATCTATGGAAACCAGGTACTCAAACTTATAGATTTCTAGGCAAAGTAAGCAGAACTGGGTTCAGATTTGGCATCACGTGTGAAAGGTTCAAGAGCATTAGTGTTTGGGTGCTACAACACTTATTTGGGTTTCTTAAATTCTCTCAGTACTTTTTCTCATCTTCTTTTGTGTCCGTTAGTTGTGTCCCCAGAAATTTGAGATTGCCAGACACCTGATTCCTGGATAGGTGAGGCACAGTTCTACAAATCAGTCATAACAAGCACACTTCTACATACATGATCTCTACTCTGAATCCAGTTTTATATCAGGCTTTCCTGAGAATATTAAGTCTTCACTTTCAGAGTTCACAATCATGTCAAACTACACAAGGCACCCAAATGAAAAAGACAGAACATTTACAAAGGAGTAGACATTTAAAGTTCTTCATAAACATTTATGGGATATTAAATGGAGTAGTACATGGGTGAAATCAACCAGGAAAGGAACACCTGTACCTTGAGACTGACGAGAAGGCGAGATGAGAAGCCTTTCTAGTGGGTAGGGAATCTAAATGGAAAGAGCTCTTGGAAGTGGGTGAGGAGGAATGAAAGCAGAGGGCCTGAGACTGACTATATTCTAAGAAAAGCACCTTGGTAATGGCTGGGAAGTGTGAGGGAAGGAGCCACATGGTGGGGAAGGATGATACTATGAACTGCCTTTCAGTTAATAACCTGTGCATTGGTTACTCCCTTGTCCTGGGTGGAGTATCAAATGTGTTATTCTCCAAATGTAACAGAGTTGCAATTATACTTTTGTCTCCTCCTCAACATGTTTAGGTGGGGTTCCAGTTAATTTTAGTGCAATAGATACAAATTAAGCAGTGCCCTCAACCTCCCTGTGTATTTCCTGTGGCTTCATCTCTACTCCTTACCCTCCATCCTCACTTGCATGGCCGCTAGTTCCTTTGGAGGTTCTGCTGTGGTAAGACCTCCCATGGGGGTCCAGCCTAACCGTCCTCACAGTGTCATTACTAAGGATAACAATACTTCTGCATCCTGGGGGCTCTTGTACCACATTCTGGTAGAATCAGCCCTCAATACCCCCATGGAAAAAGCAGAAATATTTGGCCTGGGCATATCACATTGCCAATATTCAATCAGTTTTGACCTATAAAACCTTTCATAAAGTTCAATCTAATATTTTTACCCCTCCTCCCTGTGAAAGAAACCACTCTGTAGCACTCTCCTTGCCCCCTAGCATGTGGTTACATAGACCCACTCAACCAAGAGAGTGTTGGTGGGATGGTGCTGGTATGCAACCCAGCGTTTTCTCAACTTTATGCCAAGTTCATCAGATTTTATTTACTCTTGCAAAAGCCCTGCTTGTTCTTTCTCAATGGAGGTATTTCTCTTTCTGCCTTCAACAACTTCCCAGTGTAGTAGCAGGAAGTGTGTTAAGATTTATAAAATTAAGGAAGCCATTGGATACACTATCACATTTCTTCAGCTGTGTGCTTGAGAAATCCTCTGCAAATGTTTCCTGGAGGACACATTTCAACGTGTGTTGACAAATTCTTTATTGCTTCAGAAGTCAACAATTAGGACCTAGTACTTAATGGAGATTTATAAATGGGATTAACAAAACCCTTGTTGCATACAGTGCTACATCCATTTCCTTTAAAGCCAAGACTGGCTCTTTTAGATGTGGAAATGCTGAAATATGTTACTCTTAGGTATCATCCAAGAAAGAGTTCTCAGAAAGTACTCCAAATCATAGAATTTTGAATCATAGAAAAGCTATCTAACCCAACCTTACAATTTTTTTAGAAAATAAAACAGACAAGACAATTAAGGAAATTGTCTATCGTTTATCTCTACTTGAGAGAAGAACTGGGATTGTCATTCAGATTTCTTTAATCCCAGTCAAATGTATTGCCCTGCCTACTGGGTGAGAGAATTGAGTCATGAAAAAGCAAGAATGATTACCATTTAGAGTGCTTGGTGATCATAGGGCCTCCGAACTACACACGGGCTAGATGCCACATAGAGAAATGTCACCCTCCTGTGTTCTTTGTCTATTTTTAGAATTTCATGGGGATTGACATTTGTTGGAAACTCAGTTTGTTTGCTCCAAACTGAAGCTCATATTTAATTAGTCTCCTGAAATGTCAGGTAACCAAAGGTGGTTCGTAGGGTTCTGTAGGAAATGTGGCTATATTAAGTATGAAGCTGGACACTGAAATTTGGTGGCTCAGCTGTGTTTCCTGTGGAAGCATGAATATGGTGTTTGCAGATGAATGAAACAAATAGTGCCCTCTTGTCAGGAACACTGTTCCATCACCCAAACTGAGGGCTGCAGTGTGTACTTTGGCTTAACATAACATGATAGCACCTGGAAAAAAAAATTTAATGTTCCTTTTTTGCCACTTTAGAGGTTCAGAGGTTCCTGGAGTTGCCTAGAATTTGAGTGCATGTAGCTTAGTCCCAGGATGTCTGCTGAGCTCAGAGTTGATCTGATACAAACTAGGCTATGAAGCTCTAAGGTCCCGTGGGAGTGGAAAGAACTTGTAGATTTCATTCATATCAACCTCCAGGATCCTTCTCTTTCAATTCAATTGAAATTTATTGGGTGGTTAGTTAGAACCGATTTTCCTAGGATTGGATAGAATCTAAATTTAACCCTGTGGAAACCTGGACTGGCTCAGGTTCAAGGGTTCAATCTTAACCTGACGTACATGGTTGAACTGCATAGTGGTCCAAAAAAAAAAAAAAAAGAAAAAGAAAGAAAGAAAGAAAGAGACCTATTTCTAAATATAAAGGAGAAAGTTGCCATACTTATGCAGATCTGGTTGTTTTTTCATTACTGAAATATAATCTTTTCTTTCACTTTCTCTTCACGATGGACATTGAAATATGAATGGAGAAATTGATACAAATATCACGTGAATAAAATGAGTACCTTTTGTCCTACGAAGAATTTGACTTACAACTTGAAACCATTACAAAGCCATATGCTATTGAAAATAGGTTAAGAGTAAGAATTTAATATAGAAGAATTTGACAGTTTAAAAACTTTGCAGTTCGGATTAGCTGAGTTGGTACCTGCCATTATTCCTTCATGGGTTACTTGATTGGCATGACAGACTTGGCTAGTTCCCTCCCAAATCCATCCTCCCCTTCTTGCTTTATAATAATAAGGCCCCAGTATTAACTGGGCACAGATGAAAGACACATTTCCTGGGCACCTGGATGGCTCTGTTAGTTAAGCATCTGCGTTTAGCTCAGTCATGATCCCAGGGTCCTGGGATTGAGTCCCACATCGGGCTCTCTGCTCAGTGGGGAGTCTGCTTCTCCCTTTCCCTGTACCCCTTCCTCCTGCTCATGCTCTCTCTCCCTCTCAAATAAATAAATAAGTAAATAAAATCTTAAAAAAAAAAAAAAAGACATTTCCTGCACCCCGGTAGCTAAGGACAGCCATGTTACTAAATTTTGGCAAAGGAATTTGGCAAAGGAATTAACAAGTGTTGTGTGTAATTTGAGGAAATCTCTCTAATAATAAAGGGCAGAGTCTTCTTCACTTCTTTCTTTTTTCCTTCTGCACTGAGTATGGATTTTATATGATGACTAAAGCCATCTATCTTGTGCCACGTGGAAGAGGATTGGTAGAGCCAATAACAGAAAGGAGGCTAGATCTTGGATGATCACGTAGGTGGTAAGCCAGCCTGTACTACGAACGTCTGGATTTCTTTTTCATGAAAGAAATTAGCTTCCTTCTTGCTTCAGCCATTATTTCTGTTTTTTATTCACATGAATCAAGTGCAATCTTAAACCACGCAATCACTTAATGGTCAATGATGATTTACTCTAGGTATCCTCTCTAAGAACTTACCGAAAATGTTAAGTTTCGTGGCAGCAACTGTACTCTGTTCAAATTAGGACTTTATTCCTTTTCTTTACTACCGGGAGGTGGACTTCACTCACCTGTTCCCATGGGAAGAAAAATAACTGATCATAATGGTGAGTTTAGGGAAAGGACATTGAGTCTCTTTTTCAGGTTAGACTGCTCCCAGCTCTTCTTGGTGAAAAGTTGGCCATGCTTGGCTCTACCAACAATAGGAGAATCTTATAGGGAGAAAGTAAACCTCGGTGAGGAGTTATTTGGCAGCCGGTATGGCCCCACATCTCCATCTAGCTTTATCAATATGTAAACTGATGTTTTTCATCTCCACTATTTTGTTCTATTTTTTTTAAATTGACTTTGATTTGGGGCAGAGGGGATGGTGTACATAGGGGAATGATTATTTATCAATTTCAAACCCCAAGACAATGGTCACTAAGAAGATGAGGGGTTGGTCATCAGATTTTTCTAAGGACTTTTAGTAGTTCAACTTTTATTATTGGTATTACACAGCAAAGGTGACATAACTGCTCTTGGGAGATAATTGACGAAGAGAAAATTCATGTTTGTAATTCCTTAAATCATTTTTAAGTAAACTCTGTTCCATCATTATTTGATACAATTTGTTTTCTGCTCTGTAGAGTGATAGTGGCCTGATTATAAGGGATGCCATTCTGGTGATATATACAGACATAGTTTACAGGAAAAGCATTACAAAGTTTTAAACCAACTAGACCTACTGTTGAAGAGCTGCAAACTGACAGAATAATGTTTTCACGAACATCCCGCAAGACATATTATGGGCTCTTTACCACATAACTGTAGGCAACTTGGATTTCAAAACAACTTGCCACATTCTCTTTCCAGGACACAAAATTGAAACCTTTGGTTCTTTCTATAAAATGGAGAAAATATAAATTTATTAAAGGCCATACTTGAAGCTCTTTATTATGTTTAAGGACTGTTATTCTACTAAAAAAGAATTTCTTAGAAATGGTCATTTAATTTAATTAAGTGTCATTGTGATAAAATTGAAAAATTTATATAATTTTTCCTCCAAGTATGAGATACCACATATTAATGACTTCTCAGTATGGAATCTTCCCCATTTTTCTTAAATAAATCATTTATGATCAAGGCATAATATTTAAAATACATAGTTGCATTTTGTTAGCCAATATTCGATGTTGGATTTCCATATGTATATTCTTAATTGAAATGTGCCTGTTGTTTTATTTTTGTTTTGGGGCTAAAGATAGTTTTTGGCTTTTAGTTTTTTAGGCTAAACTATGAATCATACTACTTTATGTTATGAAACAATAAGAGGACAGAAATTAATTTTCTTTGAAATATTTAAATAATTCACTTGTAGATAGGCAAATTATTTTATGTAAACTATTTGATAAGTGCTTAAATTTGATCTTTGATGATTAGTCTATTCATATTATATACTTTATACTGAATCAGTTTCATAGTTTTCCAAAAAACATTTATTTTATTGTGATTTCCAAATTTGTTAACATACCATTGGGCATGGTATTTTGTAATGGTAGTGGCCTTCTTTAAGTATTTGTTACATTGTCTTTACTTTTCATTTTTTTCACCTTTATTTAGATTCTCCAAGGCTTGTGTGCACTTTCTCTCAAAGAACCATATTCCATTCTAAGTATTCAGCTCATAGATGAATTCCATAATTTTTCCATTACAGTAGTCCTTTTGAAATAACTATAAATGCCTGTATTTAGAAGTAGTGGATGTTTAAAGAAAAAATTCAATAATGTGTGTAAGACGGAGTATGGTACTGTAATAATTGTTCCTATTTGGAGTCTTCAATGTATTATTAAATTTTCAAGCCTCTTCTTTACTCTAAAACAATTCTCAGTCCAGAAGGGAAGACAGACATACAAGCAAATAACAATAACACAGACACACAAACAGATAATTAGGATATTAGCTAATAAGTACATTCTAGAGATACACTCAGGTTATTGCAGAAACACAGATCTGAATTCAGATATCCACCTAGGACTGGGGGAATCTGGGACGGCCTCTTGGAGGAGGTGATCTTTGACCTGAGTATTAAAGAATGTGCAGGAAAATTCAGGCAAAGCGGGGAAAGGAGAAGGGTTAGGGTATTCCAGGTACAGAAAAGAGTAGGAGCAAAAACATAGAAATGAGTAAAGGCATGGTGTGTACTGGGAACCACTACAGTTCAGGATTGCTGGAGTATCAAGTGAGACATTTGCTAGTGAGAGCTGAGGTCAAGGAACGAGGCATGGCTTCCTATGCCCAGCTCAGGAATGGAACTCTACCCTAAGTGACAGAGGCTTAACCTTAAAAGAGATGCTCTGTTGAGATTGGGCAAATTTCCCTTTGGCTATATGGAGGATATGAGAGACAAAAGAATGGGACACAGATCAGTCTGGGTTGAAGAGTGAATGAGAGATGAGAAAATAGAGTGGCAAGTATTGCTAGTAGTTTCAAGACATTTTTGGATTATAAGAAGAGTAAAATTTGGTAGTGGTGTTTGGAGCAAAGGTCAAGGGAGGTTTGGAGAGTTTTGTGTTTTAGGATGGAAATGTATTTCTCTCCTTACATGCTGAGGGAAAGGACCTGATAGAAAAGCAGTGTTTGAAGAGAAGGAAAAGAAAAGGAATGCATTTGAACAAGGTCCTGGAGGAAGCCAAAGTATGGAGTCAAGGGCATAGGTGGAAGGATTAGTCTCGGACAAGATTAGAGGCCCTTCCTTTGCTGAGCATGGAGGAGAAGTGTAAGAATCTCCATAAACTGTAAGCTCTCTGAAGGCTGACAATAAATCCTAGCCAATGGTAAACACTATATCTTTTGATGAATGATTAAGAGACTGAGATGAAGGTAGGTGTTGCAGGTAGGAATGAATGCAAATTGCAGGTGGGCACCCCAATAGCCTCAATTTGCCTAATGAATTGTGTGGGCCATATTGGCCAAGGGTATTTGTATGCATTAATTTTGTTCAACATCCCTCACTTCTTCAGTGAAAGCATCCCAAACTTTCTTTCCCCTGGAGCTCCACTCCATGGTGGCCAGTCTGGTACACTTTCACTCCACCTGTTCTGCACAGTCTTTCCTGTTAACCAGGTTTTTATTAATGCTGGTAATGAGTCTGTCCTTCTCCAGAGGGTAGCCTTGGAAGCTGAGTCCCTCATGACCAGCTGAGAATGCCCTGGGCAAGGCTACTCATGAAATCCTAAACAACCCCTCACCCATCTTAGTGACGTCTGTATCATTTTAACTCGAAAGTAAAGTCAACATTAGCATTTCTGTGATGCTCAGCACTTACCTTAATAACCATTCACCCTCCCCACCATGTAGCAATGGTTCCCTGGCTCTGAGCAGCGTGGCGCTAACAATTTTGCAAGGCCTGGATTGTGCACCCCTCAAGGGTCACGTCCAAGTTGTATTTACTTGCAAGTACTCAATACTTAATATGATGCTGGACATAATATAATTGGATCAACCAGTAGTTGAATGAATGGTCTAATTTATTTTTAGACAATTGTACCTCGCCCAAACACTACCAGGCCAGCCTGAATGTTCCTATTTGCTTTCCTCTTCTGACCTGGCCCCGGGCCCCTCTCTCCTACCTTTTCATGTATTACAACAGTTTTTTGACCTTGTCTACTCTTTGGTATCATCACCTGGTGATTTAAGAACACTGACGCCTGGGTCCTCCACCTGGATATTTTTATTCGATTTATCTGGGGTGTGACTCTTTTAAAACAACACAAGTGATCCTATCACGCAGACATAGTGGAGAGCTACTGCTGTTCTCACATTGACAGGCTCTAGTTCTAATAAGCCTCCCTCAGCATCTGCATCCTTGCATTCCATCTGCTTTTCTTTTTTTTTTTTATTGAGGTTTAATTGACATACAATATTATATTGGTTTCATGTGTACAACATAGTGATTCAACACTTGTATACGTTGCAAAATGGTTTCCACAATAACTCTAGTTACCATCTGTCATCATACAGAGTTAATACAATATTATTGACTACATTCCGCACACAGAACATTACAATACATCCCCATGACTGACTTATTGTATAACTGGAAGCTTGTACTTCTTAATCCCTTCACCCATTTTAATGAAGGATAGTCAGAAGAAAGGCAGGGGACCAGAGCCCCCACCCTAAGAGGAAATCACCCTTTAAAAGGATTTTACATCACCCTAAAAGGAGCCCTCTGCCCTCTCCCGTGTGAACAACTACCTGATGGGTAGATGAACACATGGACAAAAACCTGGTTGGGTGGCAGGTGCATGGAGAGTTAATCGGATTAAAACATTCCACCAACAAGCCCATAAAAACCCCTAGACTTAGAAACTCTGGTGTCAACCCTCTTGGGTCCCCTCCCTCTTTGGGAGCTTTGTACTATTGCTCAATAGACTTTATGATGGCTCAATAAACTGCCTTGCTGCCCACAACTCTTCATCTGGTCTAAGTCTTCACTCTTTGCAGTGATGTGACCAAGGAACATGGGCACCGAAGGAAAAGAAATCCTGCAACATTTTCAACCCCCTACCCACACAACTGCCCAGTCCCCCTCTCCTCTGGCAACCATCAGTGAGTCTAGGTTTTGTTTGTTTTGGTTTTTTGTTTTGTTTTTTTGGATTTCACATATAAGCAAAATCATGCAATGTTTGTTGTTCTCAGTCTTATTTCACTTAGCGTAAAACTTATATGTTTCATCCATGTTGTTGCAAATGGCAAGATCTCATTCTTTTTTATGGCTGAGTAGTATTCCATGGTGTATATATACCCCATCTTCTTTATCCATTCATCAATCGTTGGACATTCAAGTTGCTTTTATATCTTGGCTATTGTAAATGATGTTGCAGTGAACATGGAGGTGCATCTATGTTTTTGAGTTAGTGCTATTGTCTTCTTTGGGTAGATACTCAGTAGTGGAATTGCTGGATCCTCGTCACTCAACTTTTAGTTTTTTGAAGAACCTCCATACTGTTTCCCATAGTGCTGCACCAATTTACATCCTCACCTGCTCTATGAGGATTCCTTTTTCTCCTCATCCTTGCCAACCCTTGTTATTTCTTGTCTTTTTGATAGTAGCCATTCTACCAGATGTGGTTTACATTTGCATTTCCCTAATGATTAGTGGCATTGAATATCTTTTCATGTGCTTATTGGCCATCTGTATGTTTTCTTTGGAAAAATGTCTTTTCAGATCCTTGGCCCATTTTTTAAATGGGATTGTTTTTCATCATCGAGTTGTAGGAGTTCTTTATGTATTTTGGATATTAACCCCTTATCTTATATATCATTTACAAATACCCTCTCCCATTCAGTAGGTTGCCTTTTTGTTTTGTTGTTGGTTTCTTTTTTGTGCAGAAGCCCTTTAGTTTGATTTAGTCCCATTTGTTTATTTTTTTTTATTTTATTTTTTTATTTTTTATTTATTCAACAGAGATAGAGACAGCCAACGAGAGAGGGAGCACAAGCAGGGGGAGTGGGAGAGGAAGAAGCAGGCTCATAGCAGAAGAGCCTGATGTGGGGCTCGATCCCATAATGCCGGGATCACGCCCTGAGCCGAAGGCAGACACTTAACGGCTGTGCCACCCAGGCGCCCCTCCATTTGTTTATTTTTGCTCTTATTTTCCTTGCCTTTGGAGTCAGATCAAAAAACAAACAAATAGACAAACAAAAAGCCGTTGCTGAAACCAATGCCAAGGAGCTTACTATCTATGTTTTCTTCTAGGAGTTTTATGGTTTCAGGTCTTACATTCAACTCTTTAATCCATTTTGAATTTATTTTTGTATATATTGTAAGATAGTGGTCCACTTTCATTCTTTTGCATATAGCTGTCCAGTTTTCCCAACACCATTTACTGAAGAGACCGTCTTTTTACCCATTGTATATTTTTGCCTCCTTTGTTGTAAATTAATTGGCCATGTATGCATAGGTTTATTTCTATTTTGTTCCAGTGGTCTATGTGTCTGTTTTTATGCCACCACCATATTGTTTTATTACTATAGCTTTTTAGTATAGTTTGAAATCAGGGAGCATGATACCTCTAGCTTCATTCTCTTTCTCAATATTGTTTTGGCTATTTGGGGTCTTTTGTGATTCCAGACAAATTTTGGAATATTTTTAAAGGTTTTATTTATTTATTTGTTTTTTTGTTTGTTTGTTTTATTTATTAGAGAGAGAGAGAGCAAAAGCAGGGGAAGTGACAGAGAGAGAGAGAGAAGCAGACTCCCTGCTCAGCAGGGAAGCCCGACGCAGGGCTTGATCTCAGGACCCTGGGACGGTGACCTGAGCTGAAGGCAGACACTTAACTGACTGAGCCACCCAGGTGCCCCAAATTTTGGAATTATTTTTTCTAGTTTTTTGAAAAATGTCATTGGAAGTTTGATAAGGAATGCATTGAATCTATAGATTCTTTTGGGTAGTATGGACATTTTAACAATATTAATTCTTCTAATTCATGAGCACAAAACATCTTTCCATTTATTTGTGTCTTTTTCATTGTCTTTCATCAATATTTTATAGTTTTCAGCGTACGGGTCTTTCACCTCCTTGGTTAAATATATTCCTAGGTATTTTATTCTTTTTGATATGACTATAAATGGGATTGTTTTCTTGATTTCTCTTTCTGATAGTTATAAGTATATAGAAGTGTAACAAAATTTTGTATATTAATTTTCTGTCCTGCAATTTTACTAAATTCATTTATTAGTTCCAAGTTTTTTGGTGGAGTCTTTAGGGTTTTCTATACATAGTATCATGTCATCAGTAAATAGTTACAATTTTACTTCTTCTTTTCCAATTTGGATGTCTTTTATTTCTTTTTCTTGCCTAATTGCTGTAGCCAGGAATTTCAATACTATGTTGAATAAAAGTGGGGAGAGTGAGCATCCTTGTCTTGTTCCTGTTAGCAAAAGAAAAACTTTCAGCTTTTCACTGTTGAGTATGAATTAGCTGCAGGTTTATTATATATGGCCTTTATTATTTTGAGGTACCTTTCCTCTATACCCACTTTATTGAGAATTTTTATCATAAATAAATGTTGCATTTTGTCAAATATATTTTCTACATCTATTAATATGATCATATGATTTTGTCTTTCATTTTGTTATTGTAGTGTATCATGTTGATTGATTTGTGTATGTTGAACCATCCTTGGATCCCTGGAATAAATCCCATTTGATTGTGGTATATGAGCCTTTTAAGCTAGTGGTGAATTTGGTTTGATAACATCTTGTTGACGACTTTTGCATCTATGTTAATCAGGGATATTGGCCTATAATTTGTGTGTGTGTGTGTGTGTGTGTGTGTGTTTGTGTGGTATCCTTGTCTGGTTTTGTATCAGGATAATGCTAGCCTCTAAAATAAGTTTGTTTGAAAGCTCTCCTTTGTCTTCAATTTTTTGGAAGGTTTTGAGAAAAATAGGTATTAAATCATATTTGAATATTTTTTTTAAATTTTATTTATTTGACAGAGAGAGACAGCGTGAGAGGGAACACAGCAAGGGGAGTGGGAGAGGGAGAAGCAGGCTTCCCGCTGAGCAGGGAGCCCGGTGCAGGGCTTGATCCCAGGTTGCTGGGATCAAGACCTGAGCCAAAGGCAGACGCTTAATGGCTGAGCCACCCAGGCGCCCCTCATATTTGAATGTTTGGTAGAATTCACCATTGAAGCCATTTGGTCTTAGATTTTTGTTTGTTGGGAGGTTTTTGATTACTGATTCAATCTCCTTACTAGTAATTGGTCTATTCAGATTTTCTATTTCTAAATGATTGGGAAACTACACATTTCTAGGAATTTACCCATTTCTTCTAGGTTCCTAAATTTATTGACATAATTATTCATAGTAATCTCTTATGATTTTTTATATTTCTGTGGTACCAGTTATAACTTCTCTCTCATTTCTGATTTTATTTGAGCCCTGTCTTCTTCTTTTTTTCCCTTGGTGAGTTTAAAGATATGTCAATTTTGTTTATCTTTTCAGAGAACCAACTCTTATTTTCATTTATTGTTTCTATTTTCTTCTTAGTCTCTATTTCATTTATTTTTGCTCTGATCTTTATTATTTCCCTCCTTAATACTCACTTTGGACTTCATTTATTCTTCTTTAGTTCCTTTAGGGGTGGATTATTTATTTGAGGATTTTCTTGTTTCTTAAGGTTGTCCCATATTGCTATTAACTTCCAATTCTTAGAACTGCTTTTTCTGCCTTTCATAGGTTTTGTTATGTCATATTTCTGCTTTCATTTGTCTCAAGGTTTTTTTTTTCTTAATTTCTCCTTTGATTTCTTCTATGACTCAGTGGCTGTGCAGTAACATGTTTCTTTATCACCACATATTTGTAGTTTTCCTTTTTGTAATTGATTTCAAGTTTCATACCACTCTGGTCAAGAAAGATGCTTGATATAAGTTCAATATTCTTGGATTTATTGAGACTTGTTTTGTGGCATAACATATGACCTGTCCTGGATAATATTCTGTGTACATTTAAGAAAAATGTGTATCCTGTTGCTTTGGGATGGAATATTCTGTATATATCTAATAAGTTCTTCTGGTCTAATGTGTCAGTTAATGCCAATGTTTCCTTATTGATTTTCTGTTTGTATGATCTATCCATTGATGTAAGTGGGGTGTTAAAGTCCCCTACTATTATTGTATTGCTGTCTATCTCTCCCCTTCAGTCTGTTGATATTTGCTTTATATATTTAGGTGTTCTTCTGTTGGCATATATAAATATTATATCTTCTTACTGGACTGACCCCTTTTTCATTATGAATGGCCCTCTTTCTTTTTTATTACTGTCTTTGTTTTATAAAGGTTTTTTTTTCCTGATATGAGTATAACTATACCAGCTTTCCTTTCATTTCTATTTTCATGGAGTATCTTTTTCCATTTATTCATGTTGTGTCTGTGTGTGTGATTTCTTCTGAAATTACTCTCTTGAGGGCAGTGTATATATGTGTGTGTGTGTGTGTTTTAATCCATTCAGCCGCTATATGATTTCTGATTAGAGAATTTAGTCCATTTACATTTAAAGTGATTATTAAAAGGTATGTCCTTATTACTATTTTATGAATTGTTTTCTGGCTGTTTTGTGGTTCATTTCTGATCCTTTCTTCTTTTTCTTCCTTTGTGCATTGATGATTTTCTTTAATGTTATGGTTTAGATTCATTTCTCATTTCTTTTGTGTATTCTGTTTTTGCTTTGTGGTTACTGTGAGGTTCAAATATATCATCCTATGTATATATCAGTCTATTTTAATTTGATAGCTACTTAAATATGAACACATTCCAAAACTACAGTTTTACTATTCTCCCCCCAGCATTTTGTTTTTGATGTCACTTTTTACATCTTTTTATTTAATGTATTCCTTACCTGATTATTACAGTTTTAGTTAATTTACTACTTTTGTCTTTTAACCTTCTTAGTAACTTTATAAGTGATTACCCACTACCTTTACAATATATGTACTTTTCCAGTGAGATTTCTACTTTCATATGTTTTCTTGTTATTAATTAGTGCCATTTCCTTTCTGCTTAAAGAAGTCCCTTTAATATTTCTTATATAGCCAGTTTAGTAGCGATGAACTCCTTTAGCTTTTGCTTGTCTGGAAATTCTTTATGCCTCCTTCAATTCTGAATGGTAATCTTGCTGGATAGAGTTTTCTTTGTTGGAAGGTTTTCCTTTCAGCATTTTGATATGTCATGCTACTCCTTTCTGGCCTACAAAGTTCTTGCTGAGAAATCTGCTGATAGCCTAATAGGGTTTGCCTTGTATGTAAAAATTTGTTTTTCTCTTGCTGCTTTTAAGATTCTCTCTTTAACTTTTGACATTTTAAGTATAATGTGTTTTGATATGGCTCTCTTTGGATTCATCTTATTTGAAACACTCTGGTCTTCCTAGACCTTCCTTCCCTAAGTTAGGAAATTTCTCAACCATTATTTCTTCGGATAAGTTTTCTGCCCCTTTCCTCTCCTTCTGGGACCCATGTAGTGTGAATTTTATTCCCGTTCATGTTGTCTCAAAGGTCTCGTCGGTTACCTTCATTTTTTAAGTCTTTTTTTTTTTCTTTTTGCTGCTGTGTCTGGGTGAGTTCCATTGCTTTATCTTCCAGCTTGCTGATCCTTTATTCTGCTTCATGAGTCTCCTTTTGAAACCCTTTAGTGTGTTTTTCAGTTCAGTTATTGTATTCTTAACCTCTGTGATTTCTGTTCAGTATTTTCTTATATTTTCTATCTCTCTATTGAAGTTCTCATTGTGTTCATCTTTTCTTCTCCTGAGCTCAGTGAACATCTTTATGACCTTTACTTTGAATTCTCTATCAGGTATATTACTTATCTCTCTCTCTCTCTCTCTTTTACAGAGGGAGATGGGGGAAGGGATAAAGGGAGAGGGAGAGAGAGAATCTTAAGCAGTCTCCATGCCCAGCACAGAGCCTGATGCAGGGCTCAATCTCAAGGCCCAGGGTGTGTACAAGGATAGTATCTCCTCACATTCCCCAGGAATGCCTCTTTAGCCTCTAGATGTGTAGGAAACCTGAATCCTGTCCCCCAGGCTGAAGCTCCAGGAAAAGTAAATAGGCCTTTTTCCCAGGAAGACTGGGGTGTGTTTCAATTTACTGTCTGTGCCCTGCCCTGGGGGTGTTGGCCTGCCACGAACACCCTTTCCAGTTATTGTAGTATTGTGGAGCTCTGGAATGCCAACCCTTTTGGCCACCAGGGGATCAAGGGGTGTCCCCTGAGTGGACTGCACATGCCTGCATGGCAGCTGGAGAGTGTTGGGGATGGGGGTACATATCAGCTTCAGAAAAGAGGGGGAAAATGTCTTCCCTGCACATGCCTGCAGGCTTCAGCAATGCAGCAGAAGGATGCCTTTTCTATGTCCATGCCCTGGCTTTAAGCTGGGTGCAGAAGAAAGCCACAACCACTTGTACTTCCCACCACAGTCAGGTGTTAGGGGATCGCTGCTCTCCAGTGTCAGCAAGTGCCATGAGAGGGAGCTGGATCTGAGCTTGCCCGACTGTGCCAACAGGCTATGTGGAGAGTGCATTGATGGTGTCCACCAGCACCTCTGTCTTGGGGGAGCATATCCACTGTCTCCCATCCCTCCAGTCAGTGCCCCCAGATTAGCAAATGAAATATTCTTCACATATAATCTAGGCACTTATCAAACTGCTGTTTTTGTGCTGGGTTGGGGCCAGTGAGGTCACATGTGAGCTACCCAAGAGAGAAATCTTAGTTTCCCATAGCACTTTAGGACCTCTGAACATCAGCCTGACTGGTTTTCCAAGCCAGATGTTGTGGCCCATCTCTGTGATGCAGATTACAGGGGCTGGGGTGCCCAATGTGGGGCACCAACCCTTCACTTCTCTGGGAGAAGTGTCTGTCTGGTGAGACCCCCCCATTTTGTGTCACTATGCTGGGGGTGTGTTTCTTTGTGAGACCATGTGCCAACCTCTAGTATCCATCTGGTCTTTTATCGTTTGTTGTGGAGAGCAGTTCATCTAGTTTGTGGAAGTTTCATCTTTTTAGAAGGATATGATCCATATGTAGCTATAGATTTGGTGTGTCCATGGCAGGAGGTGGGCTCAGGGTCTTCTTACACCACCATTTTAGACCCTTCTCCCCATCTATTTTTCATCTCTGTAATCCTCAAACAAAATTGTCGGGAGCTGTCCCTTCTTGCCTGGAAGCAGGCCTAAGGCAAGCTGCCTGTGTGTATGTTAGTGACTGCACCTGCAGCAAAGAATTCACTCCCTTTGTTGCAATTGTCTGAGATATCGCTTCCAAATGTCTGCTTCCCATGCATTAGGGTTGCCTATAAGGATTTTATGAAGCCACAGAAAACAGGGAGTCATTCTTCCCAGATGGCCTGTCCTAAAGTGAAAGTCTATCTACTTATCTCACGTTTGGGCTGCTCTTATCCTATCCCCACCCCACACCATACTCATGCCTTTGAAGTTATGCACTATTTACTTTCTGTAAATTTTGTTTTAACTCGGTCATTTTCAAGATTAAAATACATTTCTTCTTAATATATAGATATTTAGATTGTGCTTCTGGCCAGATGTCATAAAGAGACATGGTCAGTTAAGGTTGATCATAAATTAGTCTGTTTCACTTGGATTTATTAGGGGAAAAGTTCATTAACTGCAGCACTGCTGCCACCTGCTGGATAACATTAGAATAGTGTTTTTCAGCACTCTCCCTCTTGTGTGTGTTTCTTGAGCAACAAGACCTATTTGCGGTCACACACACACACACACACTCACAAAAACACACTTAGCCATTTATACTTGCCTATTAAGCAGGTAGCCACATCTGTGGGCAGCGCACCATGTGGCCTCATGCTGGGGTCAGCCAGACTAGCCAGCATCCTCTACTTGGCCAGCTTCTCCTAGGTAACCATAGTATGATTATTAAAAGCAGTATCAATACCATAGAAAATGGGCCATTTAGTGAATTCCTCCCTTCATCCTTTAAATCATTACTGTGATAGATACTAATTTCATATTAATGGTTTAGTGAGAGATACTAATTTCATTTTAATGGTTTGTTACTATTAATGTTTGTTCCTCAGTAGAGGCTAACATTACTACTCTCTAATATGAAGAATAATTTATATGGAAACACAAATTTGAGGAGACATTTTTACTTTTCATCTCCTTTTTTCTTCAGTGAAACAGTTTGGGGGCCCTCTGATCTCTCACTTTATAACATTGAACAATTTAAACAGCTTAGATCATCAGTTTGGATTAGAGATGGGGAAAGATTGTTTTCTAAAAGCAAAATATCCCTGATCCAAAAAAGGCATCTACTGTTTTATGTCACTTGGCAGATTTGGGGAAAATAAATACAAACTTCCGATGTTTAGATTTAGTTCAATTTTCCTAATCATCCAGATGGTGGCAGCATCTCCAAATTTTATTGAATCTGAACCCATGAGGGGAAGAATTGGCTTCTGCTTATTCACTGCTGCTAGATACCATCTTGCTGTGTTAGCACTGTACAATTTCAATCCTCAAATACTAATAACACTATGGTGTATTATATTGCAAACATAGGACTTCATCATTACTGTGACCACATCTATAATCTTCCTACTGATGAACTGCATTTTGCTTAGCACAAGGCTCCTTCCTTGGGCAACAACCCAAATTAGTTATTTTCTAGATCAGTAGTGCCCAACAGAATTGTCTGCCAGGGTGGCAATATTGTATCTATGATGTCCCAAACAGTAGCTACCAGCCACGTGTGGCTATTCAGCATGTGAAATACGCTGGTGCTACCAGTACTAGTGGTATGTAGTACTACTCGTAGAGGTACTAGTGCTACTGAGGAACTCGATTTTTAACTTTATTTATGTTGAACTTAATGCACATAAGCTGTATGTAGTAGTAGTTACCATGCGAGAGAATATAGTGCTAGATGGCACGGATGACGCGGCCAACAGGTTAAAATGTTTCTCCCGGGGCGCCTGGGTGGCACAGCGGTTAAGCGTCTGCCTTCGGCTCAGGGCGTGATCCCTGCATTGTGGGATCGAGCCCCACATCGCTCCTCTGCTATGAGCCTGTTTCTTCCTCTCCCACTGCCCCTGCTTGTGTTCCCTCTCTCGCTGGCTGTCTCTATCTCTGTCAAATAAATAAAATCTTTTAAAAATAAATAAATAAATAAATAAATAAATAAATAAATAAATAAATAAAATGTTTCTCCCAAAATCAAACGGACTAATATTACTTTGTAGGTTAAAGCTTGCTCAACTATTTTAAGTGCACTTAATCAGAGAAGGCTGTCTCAGAGTTAAACTTTTAATGGGAGTTTATAGTCTGGTTCCTGATCAAACTCTGTATCAGATTCTCGCTAATCCCTCCAGTTCTTTCTCATACTCACCCCCCTGCTACTACCCCCAACGCATGCCTTTCTACTTCTCCTTTTTACCGATGGATTCTTTTTTTCTTTTTTCTTTTCTTTTCTTGGCCTTTTCTGGGCCCCTCCTTCATTTGCTGCTTCTGACCATTGACCTCTGCATTCTGCACTTTCTCCCTGAATCATCCCATTGACTTCATCGTTTTAGTTCCTGTCTCTCCACTGCTGACTTCCTAATGTGTAGTGGCAACTCTGACCTTGGCTGTGCCCTTCAGCACATATCCAGCTGCCTCGTGGATATCTCCACTAGGGAGCGCTAACATAAAATATCCAAAACTACACTCAGGTTCCTCTGATTCTGCTCCTTGTGTAGGCAACCAACTAGTTACCAAGCTCCACCACCTCAGCTGCCCCTCCTTCACCCTCTCCCGTGTAATGAATGACCACATTCTATTCATTTAAGCTCCTGAGAAGTCTCAAATCTATCTCCCTTCTCTCCAGCCCTGTGGTTACTGCCTTATTCAGTCTTTTGTCATCTCTCTCCTACTGCAAATGCTTTCTGAATGGTTTCTTTATTTTGTTTTGTCTGCCCCAAAGCCTTCTTCCGCATGGCCATGTCCTTCTAAGGACATCTTCTCCACATCCTCTAGTGGCTCCCACATTATTTGAAGATCAAGTCCAAACCTCTTTGTAGGTCTTGCAGTGTTCTCCACGGTCTGATCCATGCAACTATTGAGACATGACTCCCACCCCTCTGTGCTCATGCTCTGCCCTGTCCTGCTCTCAGCTGCTTGCAACTTTTTAGACACACCTCTGGGATTCTCGTCTCTTATTTCATACCTCTGCGGTTTTATTCATTCTGCTCCATCCACTGGAAACATTGTCTTCCCACCAACCCCATCGTTACCTCCGTTTCTTGGCTGATTTCTCCTTATTCAGGCACAATCAAGTAGCATTTCCTCAGGGAAGCCTTCATTCAGTTCCAGGCTAGACCAAATCACCCTACTCAGTCTGTTTGCATATCTTTGTTACTGCAGGTGTAATGGTTTGCTCACTCAGCTTCTTGACTATAAGGATTTTATTTTATTCAATGATTGCACCCAGTAGATGCTCATATTTTTTATCAAAGTTTCAAATGAAACTTATGAACTACTTGTGAGAACTGGGTCTCTCATTGTACTGCTTGTGTAGAGAAATGGAGGCTGAGTTTAAGCAAAGAAAGTTATGCAGCTGTTCTAGATAAGCTTTTCCTGTATCTGAATTGCTCAACCTCTCTACGCTAACTTTGTTAACCCTAAGCCATTACATTTAGGTGATCCCTTCCTTCCTCATGGAGGAAAACTAAAAGAGAGATGTGATTTTCCATTGATTTAATGGAATTCCATTTTTCTTCAGGCATGGTGCTTTCACATTTACAAACTCTTAGGTGTATTTCGATTTCAAATGCTTATGTCAATTCCTTAAAGCAAATTCAAAAGCTTCAGATTTTAGACTCACACTATAACTGTGAGCCAGTACTTTGCTTAATGATGTCCCTATGTGGCTATCTTTACACCCATCGGTTTGGGAGAAGTTTGGGGAAATCACTGACATTTTGAAATGTCATTGCAGAGTAAGAGACACACATATGCATATGTAACAAATAGTTATAGGTTGTTTTGATTCAGTTAACTTGTCAAAAATTTTACGATCAATACATTTTCGAAGTATTTTCTTTGATATTTTTTTAAAAAGTAGGCTGCTTAAAAATTGCATTTGAAATCTGTTAGATTGCTTATTACACTAAGGAGATTTTATCATAGTTCTACAAATTTGGAGTGCCACAAAGCAGAGCTCTCATGAAATCATTCCTTTTCAATGTAGTATATATTTAAGGCAAATTGGTTACAGTTGGTGAATTTGCAACACTTCATTTCTCATTTTGAAACTTGATAACCAAGAAGAACAAGTTACTTAACATAAGTATTAACTGAAGTTGCTCTTTTTTAGGAGAGAAAAACTAGCTTAGGTTCCACGACCCTAGAAAACAACCATGCATGCTGCAGCTAGAAAACAAAGCTATAAAAGAGAAAGGCAGAAAGCAGAATCAATCCCTTAATTAGTATTCCTTTTCCAGTTAGAAAAATAGAAATCTTTCCATTTGACCAAGTTCTCCCACTCATTGAAATTGGACCCTTTGAAAACTTTTTTTTTTAACCGGAAATTTTCTAAGCAGTTTTTTTTTTTTTTTAGATTTATTTATTTAAGTAATCCCTACACTCAGTGTGAGGCTCGAACTCACAACCCCGAGATCAAAAGTTGCACGCTCTACCGTCTGAACCAGCCAGGTGCCCCTGGGCAGTTTTGTAAACCAAACCGTGCTATAATTTGGCTCAAAAACTTTATATTTCTTAAAGTGCTTTTCTTTTGAATTCTGTATGCGGCTTTTGAATGCATAATTAGCTAGATCTCAGGTAGCCTCCACACACAAGCCTTCCACACCTTTCAAAAATAGCCTGCATAAGTCATAGAAGCTGGCTTTTGAAAATTTTTGTTATTCACCATAAGGGAAGACCAATGCTGCTGTTCCTTTCACTTGGAGGAGAGCAATTACTGTAACTTCTGGCCCCTTCCCTCAGTCTCGCCCGTGGAAGGCAAAAGACCCATCTGGCTGATAAGTATCAACTTTGAGGACCATACCTTTCTGGAAGGTTAAATGGGATATGCATGGCCTAGTTCTGCCCTTCTTCCTCCTGAGACAGGGGTGTGCTGCAGGCCCACCTTCCCCTCTGCACCTCTGAGGTTTAGCATTGCCCTTGACCCAGCTTCCATTAGTTGTATCTTTGACCACCAAACTAAGCTACCTTCTCTAACTTTGCATTTGTCGTCATATGCTTTATGTCTTCATGTTTTATTTCCCACCTTATTCAGATCTCGGCTGAGATAGTGTGCTTTTATTTTAGACCCTGTCGTGTACCCCATTACTTGGCGCATGAATCAGAAACATTGAAACATATGGAGGAAAGAGTGGAATTTGAGAAAGAAAAGTTGTTAGCAGAGGAAGGATTTTATGGCTTTGGATTTTGGACCTGGGGGTGTAATCAGGTGTTTTGATCTTCACAGTTTCTGCAGGCTTACCTCAGGCCAGACAGGCTTTTAAAACTGTGCAGTGGCTGATGGTGGAGTTTAAGTTGTACAGGTAGCCTCCGCTTACGATGACTGCATGTGCAAGCAGTGAGCAGTGACTGTGTAAAGCAGGTTCGTGCTTCGGCGACTCGAGAAAATGGGGCTCAGATTTTGCTGGCCTTACAGAAGCTGGGGCTGTAGCGAGGAGCTGAGGACTTGGGAAGGGCCCCAGCATGAGCACAAGGCTCCGCAGATGCAGGGAGGACAGGTACAGGGTCCAGAGCGGCCACCGCCCAGTTGAGGATGCCTCTGCAGAAAAAGGAGAGGCTGGCTTTATTTAGGACTTTTACATGCTGGGGAGAGGACAGTCTGGTCCCGGTTTTACTGTCTTCTTGGCTGGCTCTGCTAAGGCGGCTCTAAGTGCTAAGGCGCTTGTGCACGTGCTGCAGATGCTACCTTGAGATGCTTAGTACCAGGCACCCCAGCAGAAAGGGCTAAACTGTTGCCTAGAATCCCAGCTGCAAGCAGGACCAGGGAGCACATTGGAGAGACTATCTTAGAATTCAATTACCTACATTTACAGTCTCCAGAGTTTAAAAATACCAAATAACTTCTAGGTGGTGATACAATTAATGTAGGTGTCCTGCAAGTATGCCTGGAGGAAAAGCACATGACAAACATATGGAATTCAAAAACAAAGGGAACAAAATGTATTGGGCACCCAGGTCTGAGGTACATTCCTCACTCTTCCCCTGGGGCAGTGGTTCTCCAACAGTAAGGTACATCAGAATCCCCTGGAGGGCTTGTGAATTCACAGATGGCTGGGCCCCAGCCCTGAGTCTCTGATTCTGTAAGTCTGGCTGGGACCCGGAAATGAGAGAAGTCCCCAGTGCACCTGCTATTGCTGGTCTGGGGACCACAGTTTGAGAACCAATGCCCCAGGCAAAAAAATGTAAGGGTATCAACAGCAGCTTCAATTCAAGCATCTACCAAATGTGATTTTCCACTGAAACAAACCTGGGTTTGAAGGGGAAAATCTTTTCGAGCAGCGGGTTTGTTAGAGCTGAGTGATAGAATTATAAGTCAGTTGAAAATCTGAAAAGAAAATGGGTGATAATTATTGAATCCCTGGAAAGACTTCATCATTTCTCTTCCAGTTAAGCTAGACAGTTAATCCCCACTCTTTCCTTTTCATGGAAAGTAAAATGAACAGATGGTTGAGATCTTAGACTTTGCCCCTGATGAGAACAGCCTTTTGTCAGTATTTATTCACTTGCCACTTTTATGGAATACCACTAATCATAACCAACAGATTATTTACCCCGAGTTTACTGTGTTTTAGGCCCTGTAATCATTGTCTGGGTACAGATGTTGATCATTTATCCTGAAGAATTATTCGAATTCTGCTGCTTCCCTTTCTCCTATTTGTAGATGGTGATATTAGGGATAATACCTATCCCCCTCAGGGCTGTTGTCAGGATTTGAAGAGTCTAATAATGCCGCTTGGCATCACTGCTACATGGCTGGTGAGTTGTTAGTTTTCTTACCTATTATTGAGTGTTCTGGAATACAAATACAACATAGCAAAGGAGTGTATTTCATGGTCAAGAAATGTCACAGACTGAGATGTTTAAATAGTGACCTCAAGGAAGAAAAATTATTAGCTGGAAAAAGTGAAGGAGGGTAGGAGGGGTGGGAGAAGAATGTCCAGGGGACAGGTGACTCTGTTGTGAATACTCTTAGGAAGAATTTGTCAGATTTGAGGAACGGGAGGGAAAGGGCAAGAGTGGCAGGAGTGAGACCGGAGAAGTCTAGACAGGGCTTGATTGTTCCAGAAGCTTGGGAAAACACATGATGCTTGTCCTTTAAGACCGTATAATTGAGCTGGAGTACTAGATTCACGCAGATGAGTATCAAATGCAAGGCATCCCCTGACATATTCCAAAGGAACATGGAGAACTGGTACCAGGAACCTGCCAAGAGACACTCTTTCCATTCCTATTTCCACTTTAACTGGTTGCCCCCATTAACATTCACCTGCAAAGTCCTGAGTTTTGCAGGTGCTTTGGCTCTAAATGCCCTGCTCTTGGGAAGAGCCAGTTTCTTGCTGTGGCTGCACCATCCTTACTGTCAAGGTTCCCTCCGCTGCATTTGAACTCTGTCTTAGCTGTCTCCAGATGTTCCATATGTGGGGTTTTTTTTGTGTGTGTGTTTTGTTGTTGTTGCTTCATTTTGTTTTTTTGGCAAGAGAGTGAGAGAGAGAGAGAAAGTGAGCAGGAGTAGCAGGGAGGGACAGAGGGAGAAGCAGGCTCCCCGCTGAGCAAGGAGTCTGATGTGGGGTTCCATCCCAGGACCCTGGGATCATGACCTGAGCCGGAGGCAGACACTCAGCTGACTGAGCCACCCAGGTGCCTTCTCTATGTGCTTTCTGGGACTTTCACTGTCTTCCTGAGCCACCAGGCACAAGTCTCTGGCATACTACCTGTGTCCATCCAGTGGCCAGGCTACTCTTCTAGTTGTAGCCACAGGCTCACCCGGAACACAGGGCAGCTAATTGGACCTTGGCCTTGGTGTGCACCCTTGCATACCCAACCTCCATCTGCCCTCCTTGTCTGAGCAGTTACCCCAGATCCACAGGGCAAATCCCTGTTGCCTACCCACCCCTCATCCCAGTAATGATGGACACCGGACCTTTGAAGGGGAAGATCACTGTGGGGGTTGTTCAAGGGGTTTCTTATAAGATGTGGGGCTTAGCTGGTGTAACGAGGAGGAGTTGAATGGAAGGAAGGAAAAAATGGGGTGGTTATTTAGTGTGAAGAAGAATGTAATCAGAGGGTTTGCGCAGGGGGGTAGCGAGGAAAAGTTCAGAAACAAGAAGTAGAAGGCCAAGAAACTGAGATGCAAACAAGGATCCTGTGGACATGTGTTTTCAGAGTACTCTAAGTGGTGAGCTATGATATGTTACGAGTTGTTAGTCAAGATTTGAGGCATTTACATACTTATTAGTGTGTTTGGGGAAATAATTCTTTAAGCAATGCTGCACTCTCCCAGAGACCACCAGGAAGTCAAATGACATGCTTTCTATTCCATGATACACAGACAAGTACAGCTTTATATAAAGCTATTTCATGGTCACTGGACCATCCAGTTACATAGTAATTTTTTAATATTATGTAATTATCATTATATTAGTACTGATATTATTCATTGTTTCAAAGGCTGTGTTAGAAAATAAGAGTTGACATACTCTTCATATCAATTATTTTATTTTCTTTAAAAATGTTTTCCTGTAGGGCACTTGGATGGCTCAGTCGGTGAAGTGTCTGCCTTCAGCTCAGGTCACGGTCCCAAGGTCCTGGGATTGAGTCCTGCTTGGGGTTCCCTGCTCAGCGGGGAGCCTTCTTCTCCCTCTCCCTCTGCTTGCCACTCCCCCTGCTTATGAGTGTGCGTGCTCCCTCTCTGTCAAATGAATAAATAAAATCTTAAAAAATGTTTTACTGTGAAATGTAATACACACCAAGAAATGTGCTTAAAATTTAGATGTACATTTTCATTAGCATGCCCATATAATTTATCCCCTAAGAGCAAAAACTGAGCAAGAACTGAACCTCTGTTAACAGTGACACTAAGACAAGACATGAGCTGGGCTCTCTTGTCATCCTAAGTTAATGAATGGTTAAAATGCCAGTTTCTAGGTAACTACCACCCAGGTCAAGACACAGAAATGTCACTAGAATCTCAGCAACCCCCAGTGTATCTCTTCTGGGTCACAGGCTCTTCCCTCCCCCATCATGTAACAGCTAGCCTCTCTTCTGTGGTAACAATTTACATGCTTTCATTTATATTTCACACCTCAATTTGCATTCTTAGGAAATATCGTTTGTTTTTCCTGTTTTACAATTTTTAGAAAGTGATACTTCTGTACTTTAAAAATGCTTCAAGTCTTGCCTCTTTGGCTCCACATTACCGCAGTACTCACTCATGACGTGGCAGTTGCCACGGTTCAGGTACTTCCTTTGTTATTTAATGCATCATTGTTAAATAGCCCGTGGTTCATATACCCATTCTATTTCCTATGATTTCGATGTTGTTCCCAACTGTTAGATTTTTAGCAGGGGAATAACGTGATAAAAGTAATGTTTTAGGAAGAGCAATCAACAGTCACTATTTCCGACAAGCTGAAGAGAAAAGGAACAAACATTAATTGAGTACTTCCAGGTGCCACGGCACAAGCCGCTCTCACTTACAAGCAGGGACCAAGTCAAAAGCCCCAAGAGGCTGTTCTCCGGTGACAGTGCGGTTGGGCTCTGTCTAGGCTGTGACGTGCGTTTGCTTCTCGCAGCTGCAGCACGCAGGCGCAGACACTGAGCTCTGCCGTCGCAGAGCCCTGGGTTCCAAGACTGGCTCTGCCACTGCCTTCGGTGCCTACGATCAAAAGGAGTCTGATCCCTCCTGGGATCGCGGTGACAGTTCCATGAGACCATGTTTTCAGGAGTTAGTTATTTCAACCACAGTCCATAAAGGAGGACACGTAGAAAAGTTAAGCACTTTTATTCAGTTTCTATTCTGGCCCTTTTATCCCCATTCCCTTGTCCAGTGACAATTGCTGAAATTCCTACCCTTCCTACCCTTCGAATATCAAAAGAACCAAATTTTGTGCAAAAGTGCACCAGAGCACAAGATAAATAAAACTCCTGATGCAACTCAAGACAGACCACGTCATTTCAAGTTCTGTGTCTTCATCATACTCCCCACCGTAGATTCACGTGCTAGGATTACTGGGTTATATACTTTTTTAAACAAATCAGCATAAGAACCAGGATTTATACCTCTCCTTCTGTCTTTGAGCTCTGAGCCTTTGAGTTTGGCGAAAGATACAATTATCTTCTTTGACTCTAACGTTCTCCTCCAAGATGACAAAAAGACAGACCAACCCTGTTAACATCCGAAAAGAGTTGGGAACTCTTCACTGGCTAGCTCTTTGAACCATTGAGTGATGTTCCTTAAATGTATGTGCCATCGTTGGACCCTCTCCAAATAGTTAAATTAGGTTCAAGTCACAGAGATGCTGGACTTTTTTGAAGAATGTTAGCAGAGATTACAATGAAAAGATATAAATACTTTTCATTGGTCACCATTAGCAAATTTTTTGATGAGTGGAGACCTGGCCTATTTCTCATCAGAAGAAACCTTGATTTGGCAATGAACAAGTTCATTGTCTCAGTATGACCATATTTATTTACAATGTTCACATACCCACTAAATGGTTTGAGGACAGTCAACAGAACAGAATGCTAGGGAGGTGGCTTCGCTGCTTAGTTTGCCTGCAAGCTCAGCTATCGCCCAGGAGGTCTCTACGTTGGAGATGCCTGTGGCCTGCGTAAAACAGCTGACTCTTTTGATCTGAAAACGTACATGCTATAACATGGCTCTTAATAACCTAAAGCCCTTAATGCCTTTTGCCTAAGCAAAACAAAACCTTCAGGCTTACAGAAACATTCAGTGCTAGGCTTTACCCTTTTGATCTAAAAGAGCTCTTACATCTCACTGGGTTACCTGGCTTACAACAACAGAACGAGGCTTTCAGAAAATATGGCTTGTCGTGCACAAGGAAAAATAAATGTGTGAGTCCTAGGACAGTCCTTCGGCAAGAATATCATGGAAGGGAAAAAACAGAATAAGTTCTTGATTAAATTAGGGCTGGTTTCTAAATCATAGCAGATGGTAAACTAAGGGGAAGAGATGACTCACTGCATCTATTTAGAGAAAACCAGTGAACAGACGGTTACCCATCCTCTTGTGAGTTTGTTTGCCTGTGAACCAGCCTAAGAAATTTACCAAATATATTAAATTGTCCCATTGTAAAAATGGCTTAGTGCAGGAAAGTATAGGAAATTGGTGTTGACTGGTCTTTATAGTATAGAGAAACCTACACCTACCAAACTAAGTCCCAGGAAGAAACGTATTCCCAAGTGGGTCTTTTACAGGGTACCAGTTGCCCACGTTTGCTTATATAATTCAGTTGTCTGCAGTGCCCCTGTCCAAAGGCTGATGATTTTAGCCCATGTCAATCCACATACACAACTCCATCTCTATCAGTTTCTACCACAACTCTAAGCATACTAGGCATTATGAGATTTGTGAGTCACACTGCAGAGCATGTTGCCCTAAAATTCCTCTTAGACCTCTCTCTTTCCAATCCCCCACTGTCTAGGCTAATCAATGCATTCCGCATCTCAGCCCACCTCCCATCCCTTGAGCACCAGCCTACCTTGCATTCTGTTTCCCTCTTCTCAATTCTCAGGAAGTTATCATGCAAAGCAATTCCTCTGTCCCAAGTTCTCCTTCAAAACTATGTGCCATCACCCACAAAGGCATTTAGCATTCTGCTTAGAATATCCACCCTTTTAGGAAAGATTTGTGTATGCAAATATTTTTTTATGTTCCACTGAAACATATTGACATATGCGGTGGATTTCTTCATAATGTTTAGCAAGAATCTTTAACAATCTAAACACATTGTTAAAATCTGTTTCAAAAAGGTCAGTTTACATTTTTAACCCTATCTGGGTAGAAGCTAAGATTTCACATATGTATTTTCAATGATAAATTTTTCAGCACCTAAAATTGAGTTCTATTTATACATCATGGTAGGAAGGATATAAATGTATAGAGGAAGGTAAGATAAAATTAGAACAAACTTATATCCTTTCAGGTATCAGAACCTAGAGATAAATAGAAAGAATAGGACAGGCAAATAGTCTGGAGATTATCTGACTAAAACAAATGTAATTTGGTTTATGTAAAGCTTTGTGCATGAGGCAGATCTACTTTGTACACACGAGGCCTGCACCCACACAACTCCCTGAGTTACCAACCCTGTATTATATTTTCTGTTCATTTGAAAACAACGCAGAAGTTACTACATTCTTTGGACCTATCATACCTGCAAGTAAAGCCACGCCTAAGTGCAAAAGCCCATGTGTTGCATACAGTCATCTTGTCCCTTTAACTGCTTTAACCTGGGATGGTTCCAGTCTCTCTTTGATTTAATAGTTTTGTAGAATACTTTCAGTTTGAGCCTTATGTTGGTTTATCACCAGTTGATTCAGGTTTTTTGATTTTGCTCAATTGCATTTGTGGCAAGAATGCCAAGAAGAGAGGTGTGTTGTGTTCAGGGCATTGTATCAAGGGGCTCATGATGTGTGACTGTCCCATTACAGGTGAGGCTAACTTTGGTTTCTCAGTTATGGAGGCATCTGCCATGTCTTTCTATTGTAAGGTTACTAGTTTTACCTTCCAAATTAATAAATGCCTTGTGGGGAGATACTTTGAGACTATATAATATCTTGTTTCTCATTAAGCTTTCACCCAATTATTTTAGCAACTATTGACAATTTTTTGTACCAAATTGATTATTACTAGTGCCTACAAAAGGGTGATTTTCTAACTCAGTCATTTTTTTTACATTTATTATTTGGCAATCTATTGTAAAGAGGAATTTTTTCTCTCATTATTTATTTATGTCTATTACATGAGAGCAACTCATGAATTCTCATTTTATTTGATGGTGGATTTTTTTTATCCAATAGCGCTTAGCAAATCATGCCAAAACTTAATGATTTAAAACATTAACCATTTGTGGTCTCCCATGCATTCTGAGGGTCCCGGATTCCGGGTGATTGGCTGGGTAGTTCTGGCTGAGGTCTATGATGGAGTTGCAGTGGGTGTCTGCTAGTCTGTTGTCCTTGGCAAGGTTGAGTGGGACTGGAGAGGCCACTTCCAGGGTGGCTCACTCACAGCTGGCAAGGTGGTGCTGGTTGGTGATAGGAACCTCTCCACAGGGCTGTCTGAGTGTCTTCTCAGCATAGAGTCTGTGTTCCCCCAGAGTGCGGGATCCAAAAGGCCAAAGGGGAAACTGCAATGCCTTTGGCTTGACCTTGGAAGTTGCACACTGCTCCCTCCACTGCATTCTGTGGGTGACCCAGGCCAGTCCTGATTCACTATGGGAGGGGACTGCATAAGGGCTTGGATATTAGGAGGTGAAGATCATTGTGGACCTTCTTGGAGGCTGACCACAAGTGGATTTTGCCCTTTACTTTCATTATTTATTTTGAAGCTCACTTTCCCCAGATTTGGCCAGTGTGACCCCTTTCAACTTAGCTCCTCTGTTTTTTGTTTTTGTTTTTTTGTGTGTGTATTGTTTTATTTTTTTATTTATTTTTTAAGATTTTATTTATTTATTTGACAGAGAGAGAGAGACAGCCAGTGAGAGAGGGAACACAAGCAGAGGGAGTGGGAGAGGGAGAAGCAGGCTCCCAGCAGAGGAGCCCGATGCGGGGCTCGATCCCAGGACCCCGGGATCATGCCCTGAGCCGAAGGCAGATGCTTAACGACTGAGCCACCCAGGTGCCCCTGTTTTATTTTTTTAACATGTCCCCATCATTTTTTGAGATCATTGTTAATTTCAGGTCCAGTGAAAATTACAGGCTCATCTTACCCCTTCCCTGCTCTAGTCCTGGAATCCTTTTATTGAAGAATAGTTTTGAGTAGCTAAAATCTGGGCTTTACATGTGAACATTGCTGCTGGAGTATCATTGCTTCTAAACCCTTTCAGTAGAAACAGCTAGGAAATAAATAAATGTGTACTTATAAACATATACTTCTGTGTCTATATCCAAAACTTTAAGTTTATACTAATACCACCAATTCCAATCTAACACCAGAAGGTTCATTTCGAGCCATCTACCTTTTCATATTTTAACTCCCTTCTTCAACAATGAGAAATCTGCTTTCCACTTTCATCCATGCACTTGCTTATTTGCTCAATTGCAGGAAACATAAAGGCAGTTTCAAAATTGCTAACCCACACCACAGGGGAAACAAACCTACTAGATTAAAATTTGTTTAATAATCATTAACAGCTCCTTTTGTCTTTAATCTGTGAATATATAGGCAAAACATTCTGTTCAAAATTACTTGGGGTTTTTTTTCCCTTCAGTACAGCTATAGTATTCATCCAAAATACAATCAGATACATTTTCTCCTGTTTATATTACATTTTAATTCCCTCCTTCATCTTTGATGCTTTCATTTTATAATTTTTTTAGTATGAAAAACATTAATATGGTTCAAAAGTCACAAAAGTCACTATGTCTACATCACTTCCACCCCATATCGACATCCCTGTAGGTAACCAAGTTCATTAATTCATTCTTTATCCTTCCTCTATTTCTTTTTTGCTGAAGTAAGTAGATATATACACATTTTATTATTTCTTATTTTCTTTCACAGAAGTTAGAACTTGCATCCTACGCATGACTGCCTCCTTAAATTTCGTGCCCTGGGTACTTGACTTGCCATATCATAGTCCCCCCCTGTCTACCAAGAATTGATTAAAGAAGGAAAAACAACTGTACTTCGTTGACGGATGGATATGCAGGGCATCCGGTGACCACTGAAAGTGGGTGCTACAACACCATAATGCCCCTCAGAGGAGGACGGGGGAAGGGAAAGCCTCCCGTCAAGTATGTCTACTTTGCCTGGATGAAGAAATGGCCAGGAGAGAAGGTGTGTACTGATTCACAGACAGGTTCTAATGGGTTCTTGTTTATGCTATGGACTGAATGTTTGTACTCCTTCAAACTCATGTTGAAGCCCTAACTCATAGGTTGAAGTAATAATGTTTGGAGGTGGGGCATTTGGGAGGTAATCAGGTTGAGATGAGGTCATGCGTATGGAGTCCCCAGGTGAGATTAGTTCTCTTATAAGAAAAGGAAGAGACCAGAGAAAGTGTTCTTTCTTTCTTTGCCATGTGAAGATACAGCAAGAAGGCAGCTATCTGCAGCCAGAAGGAGGGTGCTTACCAGACACTGATTCTGCCAGCACCATGATCTGGGACTTCTCAGTGTCCAGAACTGTCAGAAATAAATTTGTGTTATTTAAGTCACTTGGTGTATGGCATTTTGCTATAGCAGCTTGAGCTAACTCAGAGTGTCCATTTGATCAGAATTCAGAAAACATAAGATTGGAGAATTGATGATTAGATGTTCTGGGAAAGGCGGTGTGGAAGAAGCTCTTGAACTGAGACCAGCATATGAGGATATTTGGGTCCTTTGTGAATGGCTACCAATGGCACTAGCTTTCAAAGGGGCCTACCAATAAGCAGGTGGGCAAACTCATTCATTCTTCAGACGTCAGCTAAACTTTTACCCCAGTCATCCTAACAGTACTCAGTGGTGCCATTTACAAATACCTGCAGGGCAGAGATGGAGGACATGCAGAAACTCATTAACATGGATTCCCTTTACTAACGCTGATCTGGACGCCATCCTTGTTGACTTCCCAGCTTGCTAGGAGCAGAGACCAGCACCAAGCCCCTGCATGGCACCTGCCACCTGGAAGCTGATTACAATGGACCCCTTCTACCTCTAAGGGAACAATTATATGTTCTCACTGGAATAAATGCTTATTCTGGATATAGATTTGCATTTTAGCCCCCTATACTTCTCCTAGCACCTTCATACATGGTACTGTATTTGCCTCCCCATTTCCCATATAACAAAGAAACTCATTTTGTAGAAAGAGAAGAAAGGCAGTGAAACCACAGCCAAATAATTAATTGTTCTTATCATTTACCTGATAGAATCGACTTATTGAAAACTGAACTATGGAGTTAATTCTCTGCAAAGTTTCTGTTTTATATATATATATATATATATATATACACACACACACACACACACACACACACACCCCTACTTATTCACAAAATTTTTACTTCCCATCTTTGTATTCCCTTATTTTATTTATTTTTTTTTTAGAGAGAGAGAGAGCATGCAAGTGTGTAGGGGCAGAGGGAGAAGAAGAAAGCAGGCTCCGCGCACAGTGTGGGGCTGGATCTCACAACCCTGAGGTCATGACCTGAACCAAAATCAAAAGTCTAGGACATTTAACTGACTAAGCTCCCCAGGCGCCCCCCATCTTTGTACCTTTGAACTATGATGTGTTCCCAGGAGACACAACGATTGTTTGCCAGTTGGGAACTGGGCCTGCCACTTGGTCATTTGAATCTCATCATTCTGTAGAATGAATAGACAAAGAAGGAGATTACCGTGCTGGCTAATGCTGTTGATCCCAATTAGCAAGATGGGATTTGGTTACTTACTGCTACACATAGGCATGGAAAGGGAGGATTATGCCTGCAGCTTTCAGGATTCTATGGGATACCCCCTGGTATTTCCATGTCAGTTAGTAAAATTAAGAGAAGACAGTAACAACTCAATTAAGGTAAAATCACTGAGAACTTAGATCCTTTAGGAATGAAAGTTTGGGGTACTTAGGTAAAATATCCTAATCAGCTGAAATGCTCACAGGATGCAAAGAGAACACAAAGAATAGTGGAAAATGGAAGTTGTAAACATGAACTAATGCCTTATGACTTGTTACAGAAATGATTAGAGCAGCTATATATTTGCCCACGCTTTTCAGGGTGACCAGCTTCTGAGATGGCCACTAACGATTCCTGCCTCCTGGTATTCCTACCCTTGTGTAATCCCCTCCCACATTAAACCAGGATTGATCTGTGTGTCCAGTAGGATATAGCAGGAATTATGGTATGCCAGTTATAAGACTAGGTGATAAAAAGGCACTGAAACTTATGTCTTGGTCTCTCTGTCTTTTTCCAATCACTTGCTCTGGCAGAAGTCAGCCACCATGTCCTTGTGAACAGTCCTATGGAGAAAACTACATGGCAAGGAACTAAGGGCCCCAGCCAACAACCATGTGTGCAAGCTTAGAGTTGAGCCATCCAGTTACAATCGAGCCTTCAGATGACTATAGCCTTAGCCAACATCTTAACTACAGATCATGAGAGACCCCTGAGCCAGAACCCCCCAGGTAAGACACTTCTGGTTCCTTGATTCTCAGAAACTGGTTTAACTGAGGTAATAAATGTTTGTTGTTTTAAGCTCTTATATTTTGAGGCAATTTGCTATGCAGAAATAAATTATACACTTGTTACTTCACATTTATAAATATTAGCTAATCCTCCTCCTTTTTTTCTGAAATAATTTTATTTTATGAGTACTGTGGTTGTTTGCTTTATAATTAAGACTCTTGGGTATAGAATAATCAAGTGAGATGGTGACTGAACTAAAAAAAGAAATTAACATCATCCAGAGATAGATAAAATGATTGATGGATTTTTGTATCTCAACTTTTTTTAGGCGAGGGTAAGATCATCTTCATCTGTACTGTTTAGGTACTATTGAGGAAAAGTATTCATCTTTAAAGAATAATTGCATTGTATTAGGTGGAAGTATAAATTGATTGTCACTGACGCTGAACTCTAGGAAACAAACTGAGGGTTGCTGGAGGGGTGGTGGGTGGGAGGAAGGGAGAATTGGGTGAGGGGCATTAAGGAGGGCACATGATGTAATGAGCACTGGGTGTTATATGCAAATGATGAATCACTAAATTCTACCTCTGACACTAATAAAAAAAAAAGTGTTAGTCATTGTTGTATGGAAGCTTAAATGTGGATATAAGGGTGTGTTTAAATACTGAGTAGCCAAAAGGGCTGGTTATTTTTCTGATGTGTCTCAGTCCCCACGTTTCTATTCTTTGCTCTGTACTGCTGGGTTTGGGAATCTGAAAACTACATTTCCCAGATGCCTTTGCCAGCTGGCTTCCTGTTTGGTTCTGCCCCTGAGAGACATGGGAGGAGACCAAAAGATAAAAACTTCATGGTGCTGATTCTGATAGTACTGACAGTCTAGTCACTAGTGATGGGTATAGGGCAGGAAGAGGCAGGCTGCTGTGACTCCTGCATCCCAGGGAGTGCACCCCCTCCTTGGGGGGTTCCAACTGCTACCTTGGTGACCCTTTATGATTCCAACCCTGGCAGAAAGAACAGCTTATCAGCATTTCTAGTACTGACAGCTGCCGAATAACCCAGAGCACAGCAACAGGCTCAACCCCCAGGGGTTAGTGGCCTTCTGATCTCTTACTATTACCTCCCCCCTTTCATAACCCCTCCAGCATCCCCTCCTTCTGTCTTTGTGCTCCTCAAGCCTCCTGAGCTGAGTACTTCGTAAATAATTCACTATATTGTATCACTTCTATTTTAAATACCTCAATGGTTTGTGTCTTCCTGACTTGAACAAGACGAAAATACATTCATACTTGATGGATGCACTTTGGGGAACAGCAAGCTTAAACATTTCTCTGAAAGTCCTTTCTTTATCTCTCAATATTTTGGAAACATACAAAAATATTATATTTTATCTGCTTGTGTTCTTTTGAAGACTACGCATACAACCAAAATTTGTTAACATCTGGAAACTATCACAGGGCTGACAGATATTTTCAGTGAGAGATAATGCAAAACAATCTATAATAAACTATAATAATCTATAATAAACTATAGTAATATGGAACATACCAAATTCTGTACTTAAATATTTAGCTACAAAGTAAAATCGGCCTGTGACAAGCAGTATTTATCATCAAGATAATTATTTACTTATTTAACTGGAAACTGGTATCCTCATTGAGGCATGTTGCGTATCAACACAATGTCAATGGACCCTTTCAAATCTGTGTTCATTCCATTGTTCCTTTTTTGCGTATGGTTTTCAATATGCTTCCCATGTACTGAATACATAAATAAGAATACATACATATGAATACATACACATGAATACATGTGAATACATACATATGAATACATACACAAAAATTGCCAACCCACATGGTTCCTCTCCAGCCACTGGGCCTGCTTTACTTTTATTCCCAGCCCTTATCTCTCCCTGAAATCTTATTCTGTATATATAATCCTATTTTTTTACTGTCTTTCTTTCACTAAGTGTAAACTCCAAGAGGCCAGGAAACTTGTCTTTGTTCACTGCCTTATTTCCTGTGCCAAGAACAGTGAGGACTCAGCATATAGTGAGTCCCTGGAAACATTAAATCAATGTGTTAGTTTGTATATTTTTATTATTGTACGTATTTCATATTTTTATTTCTGCAACATTAGGTTTACATACATTTTCAGCATTGTATGTTTTCAGCAAGATAGAGTATGATGGTTAATTTTCTGCATCAGTTTGACTAGGCTACAGGGTGTCCAGATAGTTGGTCAAACATTATTCTGGCTGTTTCTGTGAGGATGTTTTTGGATGAGATTAACATTTAAGTTGGTAGAACAAGTAAAGCAGATTGCCTTCCCTGATGTGGGTGGGCCTCATTCAATCAGTGAATAGAACAAAAAGGTTGACTCTCCCCCAGATAAGAGGGGATTCTTCCTGTCTGACTGCCTTCAAGCCAGGGCATCAGTGTATTCCAGCCTGTGGACTTGAACTTAAACATTGGCTCTTCCTAAGTCTTGAACTTGCCAGCCTTCAGATTAGAACTACACTAACTCTCCTGGGTCTCCAGCTTATTGAGCACAGATCCATAATCATCCCGTGAAGTAATTTCTTATAACACGTACATACATATACAAACACATCTTGTTGTTTCTGTTTCTCTGGAAAAGCCTGGCTACTACACAGATGTTATCTATGTTTTCTATAACTGACACGTGGATAAACACTATCCACATCAACACACTATCTCACAGGTGCCATTGGTCAAATTTTTCCTTGGGAGAATGATTATGGATGGTTTGATTCTGGTTTTGCTACTATTAGACACTTACCTCAAGGATCCTATCAATCTTGGCTCACTACTTTCATTCAAATGTATAAAGAGAGGTCAGCACAACTAAGTTAAGATGAATAGCATTTCAGTAGCATTGGCAAAAAAGTACCTCCTGTCATGCATTCACATTTGGTAGAGACTATGGCTCAGTTCAGAGCCTGTCGTCACCAAGCGCACCCTCATTTACACCTTTCCATTGAGGTCACAACATGTGTCACCACATCTCTGAGCTGGGTTTTCTAATAGTGAATTAATTTTGCTTAATGAGTTGGTTTTAATTAAGAATATATTTGTCTCTCTTGCTTATCAGGGTGCCTGGGTGGCTGTCGGTTGAGCGTCCAACTCTTAGTTTCAGCTCAGGTCATGATCTCAAGGTCCTGAGATTGAGCCCATGTCTGGCTCCACACTCAGCTGGGAGTCAGCTTGGGACTCCCTCTCCCTCTCCCTCTGCCCCTCCCCGCTCATGCTCACTTGCTCACTAGCTCTCTTTCTCTCTCTAAAAAAAGAATATATTTTTCGCTCACATTTGAATTACTAAAACCAAGTTCTTTTTCTCCTACTTGGAGATTTCTAGACATCACGTACCTTTTGCATTCCAAAACATTTTTGATGATGTTTACTCTAAAGGCATTCCAGTTGTAGAATATTGAGAAATTAACACCTGAGATACAAAAATCAGTGTTGTGTTTCTTATTTCCTGTACTTAAGAAGAGTCAAAAATATGTCTTTTCTGCTTTACGCTAAAGTATAAGAGAATAAATTATAACTGTGTCTCCTCCAGTTGGCTTGTATTGTATTTGGTTTTGTTGATTGTAAGTCAGAATTTAAAGGAGGAGAAAGGGGGCGCCTGGGTGGCACAGCGGTTACGCGTCTGCCTTCGGCTCAGGGCGTGATCCCGGTGTTGTGGGATCGAGCCCCACGTCAGGCTCCTCTGCTATGAGCCTGCTTCTTCCTCTCCCGCTCCCCCTGCTTGTGTTCCCTCTCTCGCTGGCTGTCTCTATCTCTGTCGTATAAATAAATAAAATCTTTAAAAAAAAATAAAAAATAAAGGAGGAGAAAGAAGCCCTGCAAACTGTGTGTCAACTAAAAGTTATTTTTCTTCTGCCTTTGCCTCTCTGCTTCAGCATCACTATCGTTATAGCTATTTTCTTGCGTAGTAGACACTAATCTCAGCCCTCTTTACAGCTTCAGCGTCTGCTGGCATATAGTAGGTGCTCAATAATGCTTTTCGATGGCAGTAATTGCTCTTTACTTAAGTTATAATAAGAATTACACTGTCAATGCCTTACAAAATGTAATCAATCAAACATTGGTATGGATTTGACTTGCCTGCCAAGATTTATACTATTGTGAGTAGTTCTCCTTGTTCTGTGCCTGGAGGTTTGGATGGGTTTTGTTTGTGTGTTTGCTGAGAAGAAGGACACTGCCGTTCCCCTCCTGGTTTGCCCCAGTTACCCAGATACTTGTATTTTTACACTGATATCCTGATCTCATTTGGAGGGATAGAGTTTACTTGCCAGTGTGTGGGCTCATCCACATGACTCTCCTGGAGAAAAATATAAAGCAGATTGTTCTGTTTTCTAACAGTTTATGAGAAAAACTTTCCTCTTTTTTAATTTCCTTGACTACTTCCATTAATCTTGAATTAGCATTCTGTGTAATATACAACTTCCAAATTCTCCAGGGTAAACCTGTCACATGTCCTAGCTTCATTATGTGGGTGTGGGGACCAACGGAAGCCTGTGCCCCTCCCTAAATTTGACTCAGTGGAAACATCAGCGTAAGCAGGTGGGTGTTTTTACAGTTTAGAGCGAAAACACATTACAAAGAAATTTGAAAGATTTATTAGATTGAAGAATTGCATGTAAAAGGTAACTTTTATCATCACGAAGTGTCTGATTAATGTCAAGAGAGCCTTTTGCTGGTACTGCAACAAGTCAGAGATCAAAGAACAGAACATTGGCGAGCAGGAACTTAGTGATTAAAGAAAGATATGAAAATCACACAAAACATTATGTAGAGAGCCAGCATATAGAAAATAACACAATTATTAGCAATTGTAGTGAAGTCATGCTAAGAACAATCCCAGAATATTTAAACTTATCTGGTTAATTTACATGAGTCCGATGTTCAATAATCTAGATAAAACGTCTATTTCCGCATTTTAAAATTTCAGACTGTAGTCTCCTTCAGGCAACACTAAAAGTTTCATCACTAACAATTTTAATATGAATAAGAAAATGATCCATATTACCTTATGAAAAACAATTCTGAAATCACAAGGAAAGTGGCTTACAAGAGACAGACATAAACAGAGTTTCCAAAGTTCCCCAAAAGGCAGTTTTTTCAAGTTGTTCTTTCAAAACAAGACAAGTAAACTCACCCTGAAAGCAATGACGATACAGGCTGTTCAGTAAAGTACTTCCTCTGGTCCAGTCAGGGGAGAGGCTGTCTCTCACATCATCTACAAAGGATGCAGTAGAGTTTGACATGTGATCAGCTGGAAGGAACCATCTAAACTGAGAAGTACTTTGAAAAATTCATAGAAGGGATATCGAGATTGTCCCTCTGACAAGGGATTATTGCAAAGACAGTAAAACCCAAAGGTGGGTTTCTAATTATGCTGATCAACACACTCTAGAGCCTGCAAGGATTAGATCAAAATTATTTGTGCTTATTGACACTGTCAGGTGCCATGTAGTAGGTGACTGTGTATAGAAATCCTATGCATTTGGGAACATTTATTTCTCTAATCTTTTTAAAATCAAGCCCAAATTTCTATATTCTATAGCACATCAGCTAGTTCCAACTTAAGCAGCACAAAAAAAGATTTACATAAATGGCATATGCACCTAAGCATTTATTTACCTAAATAGAGTTTTAAGAACTACAACAATGGTTGAACCTTGGATTCAAGTTCTGGAAAATCATGAAGGAAAGACAAATGAGATATTAGAGGAGATCTCCCCTGAGCCAGAGGACTTGCATGAACCTCAGTGGTTCTTCCTTAGAGAACCTTGAAAAACAGAAGAAAACTTGGAAATAGATAGAATAAAACTAATCATATAGAATTACCAGATAAGAGTAATCATCTACTGTAAGACATGTGGAAGAATGTAAAAGAAATATACCACACAACTATAAGCACAGCAACGCAAGCATGACACATCAAACAATTATAATAATCTGTATGTATCAACAAAGATTTGTTGGAATAATGTTTAAAAGGACTTAGTTTTTAAATTAGTTTTTATTATATAATTCAATATGATAAAGGATTTAATTTTTGGTGATTTGTGATTATAAAAATTTGGCTATAATTGTAATATTAGTTATTTGGGGGAATAGTCTTCCTTTTATTTAATGAAATACCATATTCTCTCACTGGGTGGCAGCAATGGTTCAAAAACCAAAGGAGTTTTGAAAAAAAACCAGGCTTTCGTGTTAAAAATCTCACTTACAGGACAGATGAACAGATAACTACTGAACCACAATAATCTAGTTACATTACCCATGACACAAAGTGCATAGTTTCATGGAACTATATAGTATACAGAAATGAGCAATTAAAACCAAATATTGGCTTTTTAAAATGTTTTATTGGCAATATTGATTATGGTTTCTTAAATTAGAATTAGAAAACCAGTTTAAACGGTATCACAAATGGATTAATTGCCGTCCAACATACAAATAAGCTATAGAGATGTCAGGGCGTTTCTTTCCTCTAGAACAGATTTTTTTTAAATAATAATTTGCTTTGGGGGCACCTGGCTGGCTCCGTTAGTTAAGCATCTGACTTCAGCTCAGGTCGTGATCTCAGGATAGTGGGATTGAGGCCTGCACCTCAGTCCCTGCTCAGCAGGGAGTCTGCTTGTCCCTTTTCCTCTGCCTCTGCCCCTCCCCCGCTTGTGCTCTTTTTTCCTCAAATAAATACATAAAATTTTAAAAAATAAAATAATTTGTTTCTACTACTTTCAAGTAGGAATAATTGTCATAATTATTTTCATACTCCCTCTACCCAAAACTTTGGCTGGTACCTGTACATATTCAATAAATATTTATTTATTTATTTATTTATTTATTTTTAAAGATTTTATTTGTTTATTTGACAGAGATAGAGACAGCCAGCGAGAGAGGGAACACAAGCAGGGGGAGTGGGAGAGGAAGAAGCAGGTTCATAGCAGAGGAGCCTGATGTGGGGCTCGATCCCATAACGCTGGGACCACGCTCTGAGCCAAAGGCAGACGCTTAACCACTGTGCCACCCAGGCGCCCCTCAATAAATATTTATTGAACAGAGACAAACTAAGGATACACTCAATTTTATATGGATATGCAAATTAGGTAAAATTCCCTTGCAGTTATCCCTGGCTTTGCCATCTTTGCTATTGCTGTAAAGGAATGTCAGCATTTAGTTACTCAGTCAAGGAAAGTATTGAGGATTTACCAAATATCAGTCACTTGTTAGGAGCTGAGAGTTTCAATATGACTAGCAGGTTTGGGCTCTTAGAGAATTAACAATGACTGGAGTAGAGACTTGAAACTCTAGGAATACTTAAACACATATACAAACTGCAGTGGGAGAAGGGGAAAGGGGCAAAAAATTCTAGTAAGGGACAGGTCTCAAAAGTTTTCAAAAAGACACCATGGAGGTGTTTTGCAATATGCTTACCTAAACCACTGAAATATATGAATCTCTCATTGGTCCACAAAGTAAAATAGCAGCACCTGGTGCTCAGCAGAGAAAATATTGAATTAGAAATCTTCTAGCTCCTGTTAAAGTTGAGGCTAACAAAAGTGAGATTCAAAGGAAACATTCTAAGGGTATGGAAGACGTTATCTATTTACTCGTTTAGAAAACAGCACAGGTTTGAGCCAGGTGCAGATGTGTTTCTGCCTCTCCTGCCCATCAAGATCTTGCTTCAGAGCTGTGTGAGTGGGCTGCCCCTAATCCCAAAAGGGTCATTAAGAAGAGCCCCACAGACGCCTGGGTGGCTCAGTTGTTAAGTGTCTGCCTTTGGCTTAGGACGTGATCCCGGAGTTCTGGGATCGAGCCCCATATCAGGCTCTTCCGCTGGGAGCCTGCTTCTTCCTCTCCCACGCCCCCTGCTTGTGTTCCCTCTCTCGCTGGCTGTCTCTATCTCTGTCAAATAAATAAAATCTTTAAAAAAAAAAAAAAAAGAGCCCCACAGAGCCCTTGTGGAACCCGCTTCTCCCCCTCCTCCTCTTCCTCCTTCTTCAGTGCGCCTTGGCTTCTGATCCTTCCTCCACTCCCTTCCTGTATGAAGGTTTCTGCTGAGAGCCCTTTGGGGAGGTCAGCATCCTGTCGTCCTTGTGTATGCAGGAGACCAGCTTCCTAGCTCCCTTTACCAGTGTTTGCAGAAAATCCAGTGGAAGGGAGAGTTACATGGCCTTTGCATCTTCTCTGAGCCATTTCACTTCTCTCACACGCCAGATTTCAGTGGCTTGACTTCTGTGAATACAGTTTCCTATCAGATACTTATTTGTTTATTTAGTTCTGTTGGTAAATACTGAAACACATTTTCCTAGTCATCCCCCAGAGCTAGGACTGTCAGCTACTAAGATCTAAAAATAAGAGAGACTCGAAGGCATTTAAACAAATACTGACATTTAAACAAAATCTCTCTGCCTTTATTCTAAGAATTCAAAAACACGATCCAGGCAATTATTTTTCACATACTTAAGTACACTCTTAGCTAAAAATAGTGCTATGTTTTATTATCTGAAACATATAATTCTCATCCAAGCAAAAATATTCTGACTGACTGTGGCCCTGTTGTGATAAACATCTCTTAGGGAGACTGATCCATAGATTTATCAGTACTGTATTTTTAATGAGAGTGCCGCCCTAGCGAAAAACCTATTTTCATCAGCCAAAAAAATTCTCTCACTCCCTCAATGATTTTCCCCTCTCCAATGTAAGTCCTTATTAGGAAAAGTGGGAAGAAAATTGACACTCTTTGGTCTCTGTTACATTACAGCTATCTGATAAGGAATTTCCATACATTCCCTCTTTTAGGCCTTACAACAAACCTCTTAGGAAGACATTATTAACTTCATTTCCCTCAGGAGAAAACATATTTGTGGGAATAAACTACATATCAAAGATCACATAGCTAGAAAAATGTCCATTCTGGGTGTTGAACCATAGTTGATCTGATTTTAAATTGCTAATTCTAGATTTGTGAGATTTAATCTCTTCTTGACACATGCAGTGAATGCTCTTCCTCTAGCCCTGGTTTTGGAGGATGGATTGGAGTGATGAGAAGATTTTCGGTAATGAACAAGATCACGTACACCCGACATCCCATCGGTAATTAAATGTGGTTTGCTTATATATGCAGTTATGTTTTGGTACAGGTGAGACTCACAATTCAATAGTAACAATGAGGATGAACTGGTATTTAAATGATAAAATCTGGCTTGTACACATATCTTTTTTTACCTTCATTGGATATATTGAAATGAAACCACTACCATGTAAAATGGCTTAATGGTAATCTAACAGAATGTCCTGTAGTTCCCAGTGTGTGGCTGGATCTTCTTAATGTTTCAATTTTATTCTAAGTCAGAGGATTACAACCCCCCCAAAACCCTCTGATTATTAACTTCTCTTATCTTTTGAATTACTTAACAATAAGTAGATAGACAATGGCCTCTGTTCGTCATAGAAGAGGGCAGAACATACCAGGCCTTTCATGGATCAACAACTTTTTTTGTATTGGCCTTGAGGCTTTCACATCTGTCTTGGGAAGGATTTTGGCGGGGCTTGAGGTCATCCTTTGAAGTGCAAAGAAGTTACTCCCACCGCCAAGTTCTGACTCCATTTGTATTTTTTGACTCTTTTTTCATGGTTCAACCAATCCCTTGATTTCGGTACCAGATTAGTCTTTTCATGAAACCTAATCTAAAAGTAGTCCCTGTTCTTCATTCCGAATTTGCTTGTATACTTCTCTTAAACTTCTCTGATTTTCTTCCTAGGCATGCCTGCATAAATTTAACTATAAACAGTCCTTTTTGACCTCAATATGTCATTGGTGCTCAAAACATGTTATCACTAGGTTAGTTTTTGCTGTGAGTAATAAAAACTTGGATTCCAATGGTTATGTCATCATGGATCCAGCTTTCCATCTTCTCAACCGTGCCAGCTTTGGTTCCATCTTTAAGTTAATAGCAATATACCTGTGGCAATTCTAGCCTTCTCATTCTGACTCATTATCTAGAGAAGAAAAGACCATTGGGTTTTTTTGCAGCCTCTCCTTGGAGCCAGGAAAATGTTTTCTGGAAGTCCCTGCAGACCTCCCATCGTGTCTCATTGGCCATATGCCCGTTCTTGAACCATTCACTGGCAAGAGGAATGCACATGCCATGACTTGCTTAGGCCAGTCACATGGGTGAAATTAATATTAGGGAATCAACTACAATATTCACATGTAGTGAATTTCTTGTAAGCATATTATAGTTAATGATAATGTTAATCTACCGTTTGTGAGCATAGTGTCTTGACATTAGTCTATTGAAAATAGAGAAATATTGTACATATTCTAATATTATGGTTACAAAACTATAAAATATGTTTAATGCAACATTCCTGTTATATTATAGGCCCTACCACATGCTGAAACTCTCTAATGCCAAGAAATTTATCTAAAGCTAAAATCTGAATGAATTATATTATCTACTTCATCCTTATAGGACAAAAATGGTGTCCTTAAAAATGCAGGATGTTAAGTGATGCTTTTTACTGTAGCCTGATTTTAGGAGACATTCTGGGGCTGAGAAAAATCATAGGACTTAGTATGGCTTTGCAGTCATGCTAAGAGACTGATACTGGTTTTGTCGGCATCCATCTCCAGAATACCCAAAAGAAGGAAATTGAAAGCACCGGTAGATTTCTTTGATAAGGGCTGTCATTGAGTTGTGTTCCCCTCCCTTGCTGCTGGTGAGTAGGAATGGGTACTTATTCCAAGTGAGAGGAGTTGTAAAAGTACCATAAGCATATGCCCATTAGTATTTGGAGGTACCTGATGAACACCTGAAAAGGTCTAAGGGGAAGGGCCTGGCCAACCGCTTTGGAGGCAAAGCAAAGGGAGATTAAAATACTAGTAGGGAGTGACTTCCCCACCAAGAGCAAGGATGAGGTCTTTATTTCCCATGATGACCAAAACTCACAGGAGGAAGGGGGTCTTGAGGCCTCTTAAAAGTTATCTGAGCAGTCTATGAAGAAAACCAGGCAGTCAGGATGTAGTAGAAGCCAGAGGAAGAGAATGGGCAGCAATAGCAAAAATTCTAAGATACCAAGTGACCACTGGATTTAGCATAAAGGTTATTGACACCCTTGGTGTTGAACAAGCCAGGCTATAGCAGGTTGCATTTTCATGGTGATCAGCTATATGTTTGGTAGAGGGGAACTGAGAGAATTTCCATCTGTATTCCATTATTTATTGATGTATATACACATTACCCCAAAATGTAGCAGCTTAAAACCATACACATTAATTATTTGACAGTACCTGTAGTCAGGGTCTGGATACCTCTGGGTCTTGTGATTTAGGGCTTTCTAGGAAGGCAGCATTCAAGATGTCAGCCTTGGGTAGACTCCCATCTGAATGCTTAACTGGAAGGGAATTGCTTCCAGGTACATGTAGTCATTAGCAGAATTCAGTTCCCCCAGGACTGATGGACCAATGGCCTCAATTTCTACCTGGCCATTGGCCAGAGCCTGCCATCAGTTCCTTGCCATATAAGCCTCTCAAATATTGTAACACATCAGTTTTATACTTTGTATAACAAATTACTACAAATTTAGAAACCTAACATAATACCCATTTACTTTTTCCCAGTTCCAAAGATCAGAATCCAGAAGGTCTTGACTGGGTTCTTTGCTTAAGGTCTCATAGGCTAAAGTCAAGGTATCAGTCATGCTGGGCTCTTATCTGGAAGATCTGGGAAAAATCCACTTTTAAGCTAGTTCAGATTTTTGGAAGAATCCAGTTACTTGTGGTTGTAGGACTGAGGTACATGTTTTCTTGTGAGCCATCACTTGAAGGCTAATCTTTGCTCTTAGAAGCTGCCTGGATTCCTCATCACATATTTTGATCTGTCTGCAAAGCCAATAATGGCTTGATGAATCCTTCTCATGCTTCAAATCTCTCTTACTTCCCTTTTTGCCACCAGCCAGAGAAAGCTTATTATTTTTAAGGTTTTATGTGACTAGATTATACACACCCAGATCATTTCCATATTTTGAGGCCAAGTGTGCCATATTACATAATATAATCATGAGAATGATATCTTCCTATATTCATAGGTTCTGGAGACTAGAGCCTAGTATCTTTGGGTGGGCCAGTTTAAAAATTCTGCCCACTACAGGCATTTTGATTGATCACAGTATGGGAGCCAGGAAAGCAATATAGCCTGTCAAGATCCAAGTTACAGTGGTGTGGGAACAGCAGGAGGTGGTGATCACTGGGACCCATCTCACCATGGTCTACCTGCCATACCACCTGATGTTCCTATTTTCTCCATCAAGTAGGAGGCTGAGAATGAGTCGGAATTGCTATGGCCAGAAGTTGAGGAAGAGTGGCAAAATTTTCATAGTCATAGTGGAGAATGAGGAAGTACACAGACTAGGGAAACACAGGTTTGCTAAGCACCTTGAGGTTGGGCATTAGGAATTTAGCTTATTTAAAAGACTCACAAAATGGTTCAGGGTTTCAGAAATCTCAGTCTACTCTGTGTGTCATAGATATTAGATCACCTTTCTAGATGCATGAATGGTCTGAGGGACTTTGATTAATTTAGCTATAGCAAACATGCCATTTTTAAAGACTATCTGATAGGTATCCATGGCCCCAAGGAGGTTTTCTACCCAAAGTCTACAGATTCACTCTCAGATACATGTTTATTTTAGAGGAGAATAACCAAAATTTAGCCAATATGATAGTATAATTAAAATGTGAAATTACTATTCGGAAATGTAAAGCATAATTGGTTAAATGTTTAGTGTTAAAATAATTCAGCTGACACTGAGTTGGCAGCTGTGTCTGATCTCAATTTTCTTTAGATTCTCCGGCCTTAGGTAATTTGAACAACTGTGCATAGAACAAAGCTATTGAATGGAAAGAGCATTCAGTAAGTAGATGAAAAATAGGTAATTTTATAACTCTAAAGTATCTTGCTGGGCAGCGGAATCTTGTTCTGACTTTGGACAAGTTAGACTTAATGTCGCCCCATTAAGTCTAACTTGTCATGTCGTTGAGCTTTAGTTTCTTTACCTGAAAAACTGGAATAATAATATATATCTCACAGATTAATTATGACCATTAAATGAAACAGCATATGTAATTAGTACAGAGTAAGCAATATATGCATTTATTTATTACAAATGCATTTTTATTGCTTGATTTACCCTAAAAAGAATTATTAATTTACATGTTGTAATTCTTTTTTTTAATTATTATGTATGTTAGTCATCATACAGTACATACTTAGCTTTTGATGCAATGTTCCATGATTCATTGTTTGCGTATAACACCCAGTGCTCCATGCAATACGTGCCCTCCTTAATACCCATCACCGGGCTAGCCCATCTCCCCACCCACCTCCCCTCTAAAACCCTCAGTTTGTTTCCTGGAGTCCATAGTCTCTCATGGTTCATCTCCCGCTCTGTTTTCCCCCCTTCATTTTTCCCTTCCTTCTCCTAATGATCTCCCTGCTTTTCCTTATGTCCTACAAATAAGTGAAACCATATGATAATTGTCTTTCTCTGCTTGACTTATTTCACTTAGCATAATCTCCTCCAGTTCCATCCATGTTGATGCAAATGTTGGGTAATCATTCTTTCTGAAGGCTGTGTAGTATTCCATTGTATATATAGACCACATCTTCTTCATCCATTAGTCTGTTGAAGGGCATCTGGGCTCCTTCACAGTTTGGCTATTGTGGACATTGCTGTTATGAACATTGGGGTGCACATTGCCCTTCTTTTCACTACATCTGTATCCTAAATCACTGTAAAACCAAATCAATGCCCAAAATCTATTGCAAGACCCTAAATGATCTGAAAGCAAAGTCTTGGATTTTGTTTTTCTTGTTGGGAGGGGAGTCTAAAAATAAATGCAAACCCCTTTTCAATAATAGACATTTTATCTTAATTGTCTGCTTGTTCAAAAGGCTGAGTTCCAATCATTTACTGTGTTGTGTTGTTGTCAAAGAACCCAATTATTTCTTCAATGGAATTGACCTATAAATGTTCATACTTCAAAAGCCTTAGTAAATTAGAGCATCTCACAAAAACTATGAATGAAAAATATACATTGAGTTCAACCAAGAAAGAAATGAATATAATCAGACCTCCACTCGATTTTGAAATTGGAGAACAAAGAAAGTAAGTGGCTAATTTCATGACAAATTGGAATGCACTCGTTGCCAAAGAAAAATAAATGGTTTTTTGTAGACTCAAAAGAAAAGGTAGGCTATTAATTGAATTTTAATTATATTGCTCTTTCCAGTGTCCTTTTTTGTTCATATAAAACTTGAATTTTGGAATTCAATTGAACTGGAATTTGGAAAAGAATGAAGTGTATTTCAATTTAGTATCTGCTGTTTTTAATAAATTAATCCATCACTGATAATCAAGGAATGTATGCATATGGATACTAGTGCCATTCATTTATCACAAGCCATATTCATTGCTCGATCAAACTAATAGTACATATACAAAAATTAAAGGCTAAGGTGATCATTTAAAATTTCAAATCACTTTTGACAGTTTGATCTGACTCACTTAGGAAGCAATAATTTACTTCCCAAAGTGGGATGAATTAGAACAATTAGATAAAACATGGAACTATAAAGGCCAAGACCAAACACAAAATCACACACACATGCACACGTGCATACTCACGTGCACATCTTTGCTATGGTACATACGTGTTTATGACTGTATACTACTCATTCATTAAGTCAATGAACAAACAGAGTGAGGTCCACATCATGGTGTCAGGCATTGATCTATGTTCTGTAGATACAACATTAAGCAAGATACAGTCCCTCAAAAAGCTCACACAGTCAGAGAATAAAACAGGCAATCATAATACCCTGTCATAAGTGTTCCAAATAGTAAAAGGTATCATGAACTCGTATAAGAAGGCCCGCTTCTATTCACTTATCCCACCCACCAGACCATTTCCAGGTAGGGAACGTTGGCCAGGTAAAGGCAAAAATATGGATGACTTTGTACACAGGGATAGATGCTCTAGAAAATCAAGTCAGTCCACATGTCCTACTAGCTATCCCTATATTTGAATTACATATTTTTCAGATATCTAGTTTATCTAGAAACATCCAGTCTTACCCATATCCTACTACTTTAATTTTTTTCAAGGAGCATCATGGCTACGCATATTTGAATAAAAATATACATAAAACACAACTAAAGGAATTTACATTAACTTTAGTAATTGCTTTCTTGGTGTTGAAAGTTGGGGACTATCACTTTGTTCATCATATATTTCTGTATCTTTGTATTTTTCAATATATATGTATGACTTCCATGATCAGAGAACTATAAGGATAAATATATTCACTCTATTTCTTAAAGACCTCAAGAGCTTTCCTAGCTGACATCCTTTCTCTTTTACTTCATAGTCAGGTCTTTAAAGAATATTCCGTACTCCTTTTCAGTTCCTCATCTCCCATTTTTTTCACAAACTAGTGAAACCTGCTCTTGCTTCCTAGTTTCCCTTATAGGGGCGCCTGGGTGGCTCAGTCGTTAAGCGTCTAGTTTCCCTTACGCTATAGTAAGAACAACAAAAGAATACCTCATCTCTTTTATTTTTTATGTGAAGTCTTTATCTTACTCTCTTCTACTTTGAGCCACTATGTGCTATCATTTTAATTTTTCTCTCTTCTTTCTCAACTCCTTTTCTAAGTTGGATTGCCAACAATATAACAAACCAGTTTCCTTTCTGTGGCCCTTGCCCCATTACATGTTCTCAACTCAGCAGCCTTTTACAGCTATATGACATCTGTCATTCTTCTTCTCAAAGTCCTCCAATGGCTTCTCAACACACTCAGAGTGAAAGGCTTCCATTGTCTCTCTCTGTCTTATCTCCTATTACTCCCTTCCCACCTAGCTCTATTTCAGCCACACTGGCCTCCTTCCAGGATTCTCTTGCTTCACTCATTATGTTAGATTCTCTTTGCCTGGAATGTTCTTCCCTACCAAATTCACATGATTCTCTCTCTCACTTACCTACAATATTGATCCAAATGTCACTCCATTCCTTAACTTCCGATTTTGTTTTTCTCCTAAGCATTTACCACCATTTAATACACTACATAATTTACTTTTATACCTTGCTTATTATCTTTCTCTTTCACTACAATGTGAGTCTTTCAAGGGCAGCGTTTGCCTCTTTTGTTCCTGCTTATTCACTGTTTATAGAAAAGCACCTGGCGGGGCGCCTGGGTGGCACAGCGGTTAAGCGTCTGCCTTCTGCTCAGGGCGTGATCCCGGCGTTATGGGATCGAGCCCCACATCAGGCTCCTCTGCCATGAGCCTGCTTCTTCCTCTCCCACTCCCCCTGCTTGTGTTCCCTCTCTCGCTGGCTGTCTCTATCTCTGTCAAATAAATAAATAAAATCTTTAAAAAAAAAAGAAAAAAAGAAAAGCACCTGGCATGTTGTCAACACTCCAAAAAAAAAAAAGTGTTAAATGTAGGAATGAACATAATATTATAAATGTTTAATAAATAATACTTTATTCATTTAACTGTTACTGATTGAGTACCAAATACTTGTCAGAAACACTTCTAAGCACTCAACACACACTGGAAACCCCAGACAAAAGAAAGCCTGTCCTTGGGACACCTGGGTGGCTCAGTCAGTAAAGCATCTGCCTTTAGCTCAGGTCATGATCCCAGGGTCCTGGGATTGAGCCCCGCATCAGGATCCCTGCTCAGTGGGGAGTCTGCTTCTCCCTCTCCCTCTGCCCCTCCCCCCAGCTTGTGCTCTTTCTCGCTTGCTTTCTCTCTGATAAATAAATAAAATCTTAAAAAAAAAAAATCCTATCCCCATGCAGCTATAGTGAACAACTAAATAGAAAATACAATGTTTGATCTTTAAATATATCATGAAGAAACTTAAGGCAAGATAACAAGGTAAAAAATATGGGAAGATAAAACACTAGTGAAAAAGAGAATTAGGTAAGGGAAGACCTTCTACAGGGGTGACATTAGACATCATGATAATCATGCCAACGGAGACAATGGTAATGACATAGTGACAATGATGAGAAAGACAGTTACAAAGGAAGTGGCCAATGGGTAAGCAGAAAGTTGCTGGGCACTAAGTGTAGCTCTGTAACGTCCCCGCTACATAGTGCTGATTCCCTAGAACAAGTTGTCTCTTGTATCTAATTTGTTAAATGCTTGAATAAAAGATTGTGCAAAAATGTGAGAAGAACACCATTAGTACTGTTCCTGGTTCTATTACATTTTGTTCTTTTCCAAATTGCTTGTTTACTCTTTTAAAAAATACATCATTTATACTTTCTAGGATGGATCTCAGTGTATTTTAAATAAGATCATAGCCATCACTATTTCTTATTGAATGGAAAAGTTAATAATTCTCAAGGAAAGTAAACAGTAAGTTCTCATTTTAATGAAGACTGTGACCTACAACAAATTGGACATGCCTAATCTCTTTTCAGCAATCAATTAAAGTTTCCAGCAGGAGACCAGCCAAAGAAGGTCCAAGTAATGATTTTCCTTGACATTAACATTATTATATCTTCCTCTGGGTAGCTAGTTGTGTTCCTACCCTCACCCCACACTCTTGCCCAGGTTTTTAGTGGTGTGAGTCTTTTCCAATATAATCCTGACACTTCCAGGCACAGAGCGGAGCATATATCTGAAGTAAGCAGTCCTCTTAGTTACTTCAAGAATAACATTTTCACTTCTTTTGTAAGTCATTATCTTTTGTAGTCTTAAACCTATTTGATTCCTCTTCCTAAACCTTTTTTGCATCCAATAATTCCAATCACCTTTCTTCTCTTTATTTATACCCAAAATAGACCAAGTAAGGATTTTTCTGATTAATATTTCCATCTCACAGGACTAAAAAAATTCATATTCATTTTAAAAGGCAAACTTCCTAGAAGAAAATTAACTATTTACTGACGTATGTCAGTACTTTTTAGAATTAAGGTGGTATTATCCTTCTGGATGATGACAAAAATATATACTGATCACAAACTTTTACTTTATTGTCTGAGGCCATGGGCTGGGCACTGAGCAATCCTATAAAAGGCTTTTGCTTTCCATATGCTTTTGTAGGTCCAGGTATTTGAAAGTGACAATTATATGATCAAAAATAAGTAAGCAGGATTGGCCACGTGTGGTGTAACGTTATTTCAATGGCAGTGCAACATATACGAATCTGGCATATATCACATAGCTAATGCAGAAGAAAAGATATGACATGAAAGTTGCTGTTTTTCTTAAAACACAAACTGTGAAATACATCCCAATGTATTCCCATTTGTTTATGAATAAGCACTGCAAGATAATATCTTTAAAAATCGATCTCTTCTTTCCTACCATTTCTTAAAATTTACCTCTCTATTGACAGACACATGCAACTGCCTCAAAGAGATAACATTTTTATAGTGCATGGGAAAAAGAAGAAGTCAATGTTTACTTTGTTTACATAAACTTATATGTTTAATCAGTGATCCCCTAGTCCTGAAAAGCCAAAGACCCTTGAAAATCAATGATCACAAAAACAATTTTCCCATTGTCAAAATGGTAAGAACAGAATTAAGCTAGTAATGGGATTTACGTTAAGAAATCATTTTAATTCAGTATAATTTATTTAAGAACAGTTCTTAACAAGTAGGGATTTCCACTCCTTTGGAAATAAGTTGTTCTCACAATATTTCTTCTTGCTCATTAAGAATAAATTGTTTGCTCATTTGAATGTTAAGGATTTATCTGTGACAGATTCCCAAAAGGAGCAGCATTCTGAACTATGTGTGCATATTGAGGCCAGGATTTAGGGAGTTCTTGGTGTGTGAGGGGGTTTATAGGCCAGAATGACCCTTCTCAATCAGAGAGGGAAGTTCATATTAATTACACAATACTTCGCAATCTCTACAAGGCCAGAAGAGTTATTTTCTGCAACAGGCTACTAGTTATTCCACAAATGACCCAGGAATGATATAGGTTGGTACCTCTTTAAGTCAGAAATGGTCACTTTAAAGACCCATGACCTTCAATGATCAGAAGGAAGGAGGACCATGTACTAGGTGCTTAGCTTAGTAACTAATCAATAGCCCATGACTCTGTTTTCTTTATTTTGCCACATCTAAAATCAACAGTTATGGTGGGACCAATTTAAATTGCAAGCTTTTGATGAAAGGTTTACTCAGAGGTTCTGTTCTACTCTCTTGGCCTTTGTTATGGGTTGAATACCTCCCTCAAGAAGGTATGTTGAAGCCCTAGCTTGTAGTATCTGTAAATGTGACCTTATTTGGAAGTAGGGTCTTTGCATATTTAATCACGTTAAGATGAGGTCATTAGGATGAGACCTACTCCATTATAACTGGTGTCCTTATAAAAAGAAGGCCATGTGAAGAGATGCAGAGAGGGAGCATGCCATGTGACAAGAGAGACAGAGATTGGAATGATGCATCTACAAGCTTAGGAACACCAAGGACTGTGGTAAGCACCAGAAGCTATGAAGACGAATAGAACAAATTCTCCTACGGAGAACTCGAAAGGAGTCAACCCCGCTTAAACCTTGATTTTGGACTTCCAGCCTCCAGAACTGTGAGGCAGTACCTGTCTGTTGTTTTAACTGCCCGTTTATGGTACTTTGTCAGCAGCCCTAGGAAACTAAAACAGTCTTGGACACTCCATGTCCCCCTCATCTTCAGATCTCAAGGGGCTCGGATAATAGCAGCTCACCTTTCTTTTTTTTTTTTTTAATAATGATTTTTTTATTATATTATGTTAATCACCATACAGTACATCCCCAGATTCCGATGTAAAGTTTGATGCTTCATTAGTTGCGTATAACACCCAGTGCACCATGCAATACGTGCCCTCCTTACTACCCATCACCAGTCTATCCCATTCCCCCACCCCCTCCCCTCTGAAGTCTTCAGTTTGTTTCTCATAGTCCATAGTCTCTCATGTTTCATTCCCCCTTCTGATTACCCCCCTTTTCTTTATCCCTTTCTTCCCCTACCGATCCTCCTAGTTCTTATGTTCCATAGATGAGAGAAATCATATGATAATTGTCTTTCTCTGCTTGACTTATTTCACTTAGCATTATCTCCTCCAGTGCCGTCCATGTTGCAGCAAATGTTGAGAATTCGTTCTTTCTGATAGCTGAGTAATATTCCATTGTATATATGGACCACAGCTTCTTAATCCAGTCATCTGTTGAAGGGCATCTCGGCTCCTTCCATGATTTGGCTATTGTGGACAATGCAGCTATGAACATTGGGGTGCATATGGCCCTTCTCTTTACTACGTCTGTATCTTTGGGGTAAACACCCAGTAGTGCAATGGCTGGGTCATAGGGTAGTTCAATTTTTAACTTTTTAAGGGACCTCCACACTGTTTTCCAGAGTGGCTGTACCAACTTGCATTCCCACCAACAATGTAGGAGGGATCCCCTTTCTCCACATCCTCTCCAACAATTGTTGTTTCTTGCCTTGTCTATCTTTGCCATTCTAACTGGCGTAAGGTGGTATCTCAGTGTGGTTTTGATTTGAATTTCCCTGATGGCTAATGATTTTGAACATTTTTTCATGTGTCTGTTAGCCATTTGTATGTCTTCATTGGAAAAGTGTCTGTTCATATCTTCTGCCCATTTTTTGATTTGTTTATTTGTTTCTCGTGTATTGAGTTTGAAAAGCAGCTCACCTTTCTGACCGCATTGTAGTCAGTCCCCTTGCTGTTTACTCTAATCCATCCCTGGCTAACTTCATGTCACCATTTCAGGAAGAGGATACCATCGTATCTCCTTGTTTCTGGCTGCCTTAAAGGTATTCTAGGCCCTAACATGCACTTTCTGGTCATTTCCCTTCTCTGAGGAAACAACAGCTTGCACACGAATCTTTATCAATCTTTCATTACTTTATTCTTTTAAAAGACAAGGATACCTTTAAATTGTGATTGTCAACTTCCAAAATTCTTTATGAGTCTATTATAAAAAAAAACAGAGTCACCTGTGTCCAGAGAGAGAATATAATCCATTAAATTAAATTTCTACATTTTAATCCTGCCCCTTGGCATTGTTTTCCTTGGAACTTGGGGCAAATCGCTTAATCTTTCTATACCTCAGTCTGATAATATTGACTTACCTTATAAAAATGTCCCGAAGATTAAGTAATATTGTATTGAAAAACACTTGAGAACTATAAAGATAAATGTAAAGGTGAAAAAGATGGCCCTTCCTGACCTGAGAGGGAAGTTCAGGTCTTAATTATTTCACATTACTATCTAGCCACATACCATTCTCTTCTTGCAAAAAAACATGCTGTTTATTAAATCTGGAGTGATAAAAAGTCACCTTACAAGGTACGACTGATATATCTTTTACTGATTTCACATTACTCACATTTCAATAACTATATTAACAATAGCAGGATAAAACAATGTTTCTGCTTCCATGCATTGCATATTCACGTTACTTTTTTCTGCAGTATTTCTTAGAGGAAGAACCGCCAGAATTCATCATGGTTCTAAGTCATAGTATATTAAAACTCCCAATGCCATAGACAGACTCTCTGTTTAGAGTAACTGAGATGTCTTCTGTGTTTGAATTCTGGTATTTTATATCATTTGGGGAGGAGAATGGGTTATTATAATTCATTTCACATCCAAATTTACACGGCTTAAAGTTGTTTTACCTTCAAGAGGGTACAGATTGGGCCACTGAGATCAGCCCAGATAAGGGAAGATATAAGTCATGTTCTTTTATTATTTCATTTTACAAGTAGTTTGTTTGCTGCTGATTCATTCTGTGCCCTGGTTGAACACTGTTGCTTTACTGCATTTAAACCTTGAGATTAATTTTTTGCTAAATCATTTTATTTGCTAATTTATATAATTCGTATCACTGGCAGATTTCTCTTTTAAGGACCTGGGCCCCAGATATTGAGGAGAAAATGGTAAATCTACTTGTGTTGCATCCTCCCAGGCACCAGAAGAGAGATGGCTGTAATACTCACTCTCTGCATTCAGCACTACACCTGCATTCAGTGATAGGCACAGCATGAACCCATGGAACCCAGTTGCCTGGTTGCCCTTTTGATTGAGCTTCTGTGCTTCCCGTTGGCTTAAAGGCAGTCTCCAGATTTCTGCGCTCTTTTCTGGGTGTCCTTTAGAAATTGTAGCTTGTCAAGTCCTAGAGAAGATGGGTGATTTGACTTCCTGTCCCATACTTTAGGAGAAGAGCAAGAATGGCTAACTGTGAGAACTTAAGACATTTTCTAGAAGCAGTCTCCCTGGTGGTGGGAGACCATCCTGTCCCAAGCTTGGAGCTATGAGTGGACTTTCCACCTCACATCATGCCCTGCCTCGTCTACCTTCTACCCAAAAAGGATCTCCCTGTGAGACTTTGCTTTGCCATGCAACTCTCTGAAAAATATGCCCCTTTCTTTCTTATGTTTTCTAAACTTGGCTAGCAGAGAATTTTAAGCCTCTGTCAGGTCTCTCATCAGTGTGAGCTTAGAGTAAATAGTCCCAGAAGTCTGTTACTGTAATGGAGAGTAGATATACTTTCTCTTCAGTAGTGCCCATCAGCATTTTGGATCCAGACCTGTAAGTGGAATCACCTCTTTTTTTTAAATGCATAGTCAAACATTTTAAGTGAGAGATCCAGCCACTACCAAATATTCATGAGAGTGATTTTGAAATTTTATTACCATTAAGAATTTCTAGGGCTGCTTGCTCAAAATCTAGAGCTCCTGACACGACCCAAGAAATACTGGATAGCAGGTGAATCTTATGCAGGTATGTGGTAGCTTGCCGCCAAGATGGCTCCCACTGGTTCCTTCCCTCCTCGTCTGGGGATACCATTCTGCCAACACGAGGTGGAGTCGGTTCTTCTACCCCTTTGACTCAGGCCGGCCCATGGCTTTGACCAACAGAATACCGAGGTGTTACACTGCTACACTGGCATTTTGAGCTGGTAACTTCTGCCTGGTTTTCTCAGAATTCTCGTTTTGGAAGAAGTTAGCTGCCACCGAGAAGGCTAACTACCCTGAGATCACCATGCTGTAAGAATCAGCCAGGTCGTAGGTATTCCGTGCTCGTTCCATGGTGAAAATACTCTTCTGGGTCAAACCAGAGTAGCAGTTTAAAGATGCAAATGGATCCTCCTTCAGAATTAGAAACATGGCAGGATGAGCTAACTATAATGTAACCCAAACAGATGCATGTAACCATGTAATCCCCATGCTCTGCTCAAGAATCACCTTACTGTTATGTATGTGCTTACCATCAGCAAAAAGAAACCAAAACCTGGAGCCTACACACCCACAACCTATGCATAAGAATTTAGTTATAAATTACACAAGCACAAATGCAACCTTTAAATGGATGACATCACAAATAAGTGGTGTGAGGTAATAGAATATTGGTGTGAGATGATAGAATATGTGTGTGTGTGTGTGTGTGTGTGTGTGTGTGTATGCATGTGTGTGTTTGTCTGTCTGTCTGTCTGCTCCCAGTTCCTGGCACAGAGCTCCCAAAACCCTTGTAATTTTTTCACTGATAAGAGTAGTAGGAGCACCTCTTGTTCTCATATTTGTCTTTGACCCTGTCCCTGACATAGGGCTCTAAAACCCTTATAAATTCCTAAGTGATTAGAGCACTAGGAACATCCTTTGTTCTAGTGGGGTGGCCCTGGTGGGCTCCTGCATAGCTCTTAGATGAGAGCTGGTCACCAGAAGGACCAAACTGTGATTAGAAGCTCAGAATTTTCAGCTCCACCTGCTGTCCTCCAGAGGAGGAAGGGGGGCTAGAAAGTGGTGTTAATAACTGGTCCTGTCTATGTGATGAAGCCTCCATAAAAATCTCAACATATGAGGTGGGAGAGCTTCCAGGTTGGAAAACAGGTGAGGTGGGGGGAGACTGATGTGCTCAGAGATGGCGTATAAGCCCCCAGCCCCTTCCCACATCTCTCCATTTGTATCCTTATTCAGATCCTTATATCATATAAAGTAAGTAAATAGTTTTCTAAGTTCTGTGAGCCTCTCTCGCAAACTAATCAAACCTGACAAGGGGCACCTCAGATTTATAGCCAGTTGGTCAGAAGTACAGGTGCAACCTGGCCATGTGTCTCCCATCTGAAGCGGAGGCCATCTTGTGGGACTGAGCCCCAGCCTGTGAGATCTAACACTATCTCCACATAGACGGTATTGGAATTAAGTTAAATTACAAGACACCCAGCTGGTGTCACAGAGATGTGCTTGGTGAGGGGGAAATTCCCCACACATTTGATGACTGGAAGCATCAGAAGTGACATGTTCTGTGTGAATAGTAGAGGACATTCATAGTAGGGAAGAACTGAGGTCTTCTGGTACAAATGGAAGTTCTGATCATTTCTTTTCATACCCCAGAAGATCATCTTGCACATCCCTCTTGGAAGCTGCTGGTCGGGGAAATGAGGCTGGCCTCCTGTTCAATCCTCGGTGCGTTTGTACCACAGCTCCACGGCTCTCAAATAAACCTGACTTGTGCATGCTTCCATGGATTCCTCCATTTAAAAAGAAAACCAAAATCACTTTTTATTATATAAAATTTCAAGGATATGCAAAAGTAAAGAGAATAATATAATGAACTCCCACTGACCCATCCTCCAGCTTAAAGAATTATCAAAGAATGGTCAAAGTTGTTTATCTGTATAATTCCCTCCTACCCCATTCTCTGTCCTCAGTATATTATTTTGAACCAAGCCATATAATTTAATTTACTGTATTTTATTTTACACATCTAACAGTTAAAGACTTTTTTAACCCATCACAGTGCCACTATCTCATTCACTAAAACTAACAGCAATTTCTTAACATTCTAAAATATCCAGTCTGTCTTCAAATGTTCACAATTGCCTTTTGTATTTTTAACTGTGTTTGCATCAAGAATGAAAATAAAGTGGATGCATTTTGTTGTAAGGTTACAAGGTTCTTAAATATTTTTAAAACCTCCAGCCTTCTTTCTTATTTTTTGTTTTTCAGATTGTTTGCAATGAATGATTTTTGCTTTTGATAGTTGGTTTTGCCCCCATGAGTTTTTTGTTGGTCTGGATTTTGCTGATTGCATCCCAGTGGTACTTTTTCAAATGTGTTTCTCTACACCATGTATCTTCTAGAAAGTGGTAGTTAAATCTTTACACTTATCAGATTCAAGTTCAATTGTTTTGCTTTCATTTTCTCATTCCCCAAATCCAGGTCAAGTGTAGCAAGCTTCACTGACGGTTCAAGTATTAGCTATCTATTGTTGTGTGCAAATTACCACAAATTTAGTGGCTTAAAATAATACACATTTATTATCTCACAATATCTGTGGGTCAGGAGTACATGCATGACTTTGCTGGGTTCTCTGCTTAAGAATCTCACTGACTGCAATCATGGTGTTGGCCAGGGCTCTGGTTTCATTTGAGGCTCTCCTGGGGAAGGATCTGCTTCCAGGCTCACTGGGTTTGTTAGCAGGGTCCAGTTCCTTACAGCGGCAGCACTGAGGATACTGTTTCTTGCCGGCTTTCTGTTGGAGGCCACCCTCAAGATCTAGAGCCTCTCACAGTTCTTTACCACATGGGTCTCCCAACACAGCCAGCTTCCAACAGGGCAGCTTGCTTCTTCAAAGGCAGAGGGAAAGAGAAAGACTCAGCAAAGCAGGTGCTGCAAAGCAGGTTCATAATCACGTACACAGGATTGGATAAATCCTATCAGCTTTGCTGTGTTCTATTAGAAGCAAGTCACAAGTCACCAATGTGATGGCATGAGCATAAAGAGGCAGGGCTCATGTGGGGACCACTCTATAGCCTGTCCACCACAGTTTGAGAATTCTGGAGGGGAATACAGCACGGTGGAGCATGGCAGATAACTTTCAGTTGGATATATATTAGATGTCCCTTTGCTTTGGTCAGACTTGCCACTATGGCTTTTTCATTGGCCATCTCTCTCTCCTTCGCTCCCTGTGTCCTCTTATAGCTAGGTTTTGTGCTCTCTACTCTCTGGGCATCACTCCTTCCTTCTGGACTGTTTCTAAAAGTTTGCTTTTCTTTTTTTTTTTTTTAAAGATTTTATTTATTTATTCAACAGAGTTAGAGATAGCCAGCGAGAGAGGGAACACAAGCAGGGGGAGTGGGAGAGGAAGAAGCAGGCTCATAGCGGAGGAGCCTGATGTGGGGCTCGATCCCATAACACCGGGATCACGCCCTGAGCCGAAGGCAGACGCTTAACCGCTATGCCACCCAGGTGCCCCCTAAAAGTTTGCTTTTCTTATACAAATAACTCAGTTTTCTTTGTTCCAGTATTTCCTTTGCCTGACCATTCCCTAAAGCCTATTTTTTCCTCAATTAAATGGCTTAGCTAAAAAACAAAACAAAATAAATCTGTATTTTTCCAGTCTTCATTTACAAAACCAACACACTATAGTTACTCACTTTATCCTAATATTCTGCTGAATTACATATACTTTTGGAAGCTGAAACATAAAAAAATGTCATGGACAGGTAACTGCTACAAAAGGTCTTTCCTGTGCTTGATTTAGAGTAGGGCTGTCTGCTTTTTTAGAGTTTTTTAAGACTATAAAATTTCCCTTATATACGAGTGAGAAATTGACTCATTGAATCAAACCTACATTGTTGAGCAGGAAGGGCCTCTACACAGACTCCTGTTTTCCCATCCAGTTACCCTAATCAAACAGATGTCTTATAGAATAAGACAAAAGAATAAGAAAATCCTGACTCATTGATAAATTAAAATTTTTGGTACGAGTGGACAAAAAAGCTTTTTCTCCAAGATACAATCCAATACAGTGATTCTCAAATGCTAGTGAGCATCAGAATCATTCAGAGGGCTTGTTAAAATACAGATTGCTGGGTGCCACCTCCAGATTTTTTTTTAAAGATTATATTTATTTATTTGAGAGCGTGAATGTGAGAGTGAGAGAGCGCACAGGAGCAGGGACAGAGGGAGAGGAAGTGGGAGAAGCAGACTTCCCTCCTGAGCAGGGAGCCTGACTCGGGGCTCGATCCCAGGACCCTGGGATCATGACCTGAGCCGAAGGCAGGTGCTTAACCGACGGAGCCACCCAGGTGCCCCCACCTCCAGATTTTTATTCAGGAAGTCTGCAGTGGGGTCCAAGAAGTTGCATTTCTAATGAACTGCCAAGTGGTGATGCTGCTGCTGGTTGGGCCATACTTGGAGAACCACAGCTATATACCACTGCCCAAAATATCTCACAACACAGCAAAATGAGGTGTGATGAAATGGGCAAATATGCCTTCAAATTCTGAAGGCTATGCAGCATTAGCAAGAGCCATGCCACCTAGAGTAGAAGACAAAAGTCCAAGTAATTACACACTCTATATCAGTGCTACTGAGTTTCCCAGTGTTATCCCAATTTTCTAGGGAGAGCTATAAAACTACAAGATCTGGCTGTCTTTTATTATCGTTATTATTATTGAGGTGTAATTGACACACAGTATTATATTAGTTTCAGGTGTACAACATAGTGATTGCACATTTGTATACATTGATGAATGATCACCACAATAAGTCTAGTTACCATCTGTCACTATACAAAGTTAATGCAATATTATTGACTATATTCTCCATGCTTTGCATTACATTTCTCATGACTTATTTATTTTATAACTGGAAATTTGTATTTCTGTCTTTGGAGAGTATCTGAAAGCGTGAAGAACTGAGGTATCGATGAGTAGGACTAAATTTTATTGGGCTCAATATAGCATCATGAAGAAAGTTGAACATGACATTATAATCAATTATTAATCAGTCACTAGCAGTATCAGTTTTTTAGAGGGCAATCACTAAGATGTCTCTTGTAATGTTTACAGTTTTCAAAACTCAGATCCATCCATTGTTACCATTTAAGAATGCCTTGTTCCTAATTTTGGCAGGAAATGATATGTAATCACCTTTCTTACTTAGTTGGTAGTAGGGATTCTGTTTTGTTGTGATTTTTTGGTTTGTTTGTAGTTTTATTAATAAGTTTACTATTTAGGTTGTTCATAAAACTCTAAGTAGAAAGTAAATCCCTCAGACTTAGAAAATAAATAAATCCTTATGGAATAAATAACCATATTCAACTTCAATGTAAAGTAATTTCCCTGTCAAATATATCCCAAAAGAATTAATTTCACTAGTACCTCACACTTCTATAAGAATTTTTTTCAGAGACAACGTGCTTTATAAAGCATTTTCTTTGGAGACAGGCAAATGCCTATGGTTCTACCAAAACCCAAAGATGAAAACCAAAACAAATCAAAATGTGTCATAGATACATCATTTCAAGTGTAGTGTGAGAAAAAGAAGTATTTTCTGCTGAGTTCTACAGTGAATTTTCTCTCCAGTATTTCTATTCGTTAATCCATGAACAATGTGAATAGTTAACGAGTTGTGTATAAACTGGGGAAAAGGAGTGGAAAACAAAAGAGGGAATAGATTTATCACAATGTAAATTTCATTAATTTTTCTTTTTTAGCCTTATTTATTTATTTATTTATTTATTCATTCATTCATTCATTCATTCATTCATTCTTTTTTAAATTCCAGTATAGTTAACATACAGTGTTATATTAGTGTCAGATGTACAATATACTGATTCAGCAATTCTATACAGTACTCAGTGCTCATCATGAGAAGTGTACTCTTAATCCCCTTCACCTGTTTCACCTATTTTACCCATCACCCCATCCACCTCCCCTCTGGTAACCGTTGGTATGTTCTCTATAGTGAAGAATCTGGTTTTTGGTTTGTCTCTTTTCTTTTTTTCTCTGTTTGTTTCTTAGATTCCCCATATGAGTAAAATCATACTCTTTCTCTGGCTGACCTATTTCACTTAGCATTATACTCTCCAGATCCATCCATGTTGTTGTAAATGGCCAAGATTTCATCCTTTGTATGGTTGATTAATATTCCAGTGTGTGTGCATGTGTGTGAGTGTGAGTGTGTGTGTGGGTGTACCACATCTTCATTATCCATTCATCTGTTGATAGACATTTGGGCTGCTTCACTAATTTGGCTGTTATAAATCATGCTTCAGTAAACATAGAGGAGCATAGATCTTTGAATTAGTGTTCTCTTATTCTTTGGGTAAATACCCACAGGAGAACGCAGGGATGAGCAGGAGAATGCTGCACTGTTAGCAAGTGAGGTAGCAAATGTTGGCACTGGGCTGGTGCCCACAGGTGTCCTTGTGTTTATGCTGTAGGCAGGGGAGGGAAATGGTGCCCACCAACTCCTTTGTTCCTGGAAAAGCCTCCCTAAGATCTCTGCCCCTCCTGCAAACAAATCTCCCTCCAGGCATTTTCAAACTGCTGCTTCTAATCTGTATCTCCATGGGGCTCTCTCTTTAAGGGCAGGGACTCAGTTTCCTCTTGCCCTCCTGGCTTTCCTAGGAGTATGTTGATTTTTTAAGTTCCAGGTGTTAAGCCCTGCTGATTGTAAGAACTCATGAAATTCAACCCCTCTAGTTTTTAAAGCCAAATGTGGGCATTTATCTTGGTGTGAGGGTCTGTTTCTCTCCCCTTTCTGCACCTGCAGCATCCTTCCCTCTTATAGACAGTCCCATGGGTCCATTTATTTTCTGACTGCTTCTGACTGCATCTCTACCCTTTCTAACCTCCTTGGTCCAGCCTCATTTCTACATTTAACTGTGGAGAGCCTTTTCTCCCAGTCTTTGGGTCATTTTCTAGACTATTTACACTGATGTGGCTGTTATCTAGTTGTATCTGTGGGATTAGGTGAGCTTAGGGTCTCCCTACTCCATCATCTTCCCCAGAAGTCCCGATGTGAATTTCATATCAAGGCATCTGGGCCATCTTCAGATGCAGTCATGATCTTCCCTGTAGGTGAGTTCATAGGTAATGCTGAGAAAACCCCCTAAAAACATGTGGCCCTGTGCTGACATTTGATGTTATCTGGTCTATCCTCCAAAGGTAGATGTTTTTTTGTTTTTCGTTTTTTTCTCTCCCTGTACATGTCATTTTAGTATCTGTTAAGTTGAATCATATGAAGTTGCCATATTTGGCAATTTTTGAACTACAAAAATGATTTCATGTATCACAATTTATCAGGAAGTAATGTTACATAGTATAACGTATATTTCTAAGCTCATTTCATTTCTTTGGATTTCAATTCTTGAAGGAGAGTAGTTTGTAAATTGTGACTGTATTTTTTAATAAATAAACTTGCTTGTATTTTTTAGCATCCTGTTGACTGACCAGGCATACCACCATTGGAAGGAGGAGAGATTACCCAAATGCTTTTGCTTCTTCACTTACAAAAAGATTGCTTAAAGTAATTATTGAATAAACAACTGCAGAAGGAACTTGAAATATTGTAAATTTCATACATAGATGGAAAACTAAAATCCTACAAAATGTTCATATTGCACCTTATAATAATCCTCAATAATACAGATCAGATTCAATCTTAATATTTGGGCTCAGTCAACACATAAGAGAATCCTCAGCAGTGAATTTGGGAAAGAGAAGCTGTATTCCTTCCTTCCTCCATCCATCCATCCATCCATCCATCCATCCATCCATCTACTCATCCAGTTAGCATATGTTGAGTGCCTCTCTTATGCCCAGCACCATTGTATCAACTGGGTTTGCACTCATGTAAAATAAAGACATGTTCCCTTCTCTCACTGGGTTTGTATTCTATTTTAACCATATTGCCACTAGGGAGAGTGAGAAAGGTTTAAATACAATACTAAATACAAATGTCTGCATTGGACGTCTATCCCAAATTAGCTATGGTGTTTCTTATATATCTGACTTTAATTAGAAGAATAGTTGTAAGAAGCATATCAAAGTTTATAATGATATACTTTCATACAATCTGGATTCTGTAATTTGACATATGTAAAATAATTTTAGAGCTGAAATTTCTTAATATTAATGTTATCTGCAATATGACTCTGTATGTATATACTGCCTCATATATATTAAAAGAACTCTAATTATTCCCAGTTTCTATGGTTAAAGGAAATTGATTCTCTGGATCAGTAGTTCTAAACCGGGGGTGATTTTGCCCTACTTCCTGACCCCCAGTGTTCCCCCAAAATCTGCCACTTAGAGACATTTGGCAATGTTTGGAGATGTGTTTGGCTGTCACTAGTGGCAGCGAGTGGATAGAGGCCAGGGACACTTCTAAACACCCTACAATGTGCAGGGTAGCACATGCCCCCCCCCCGCAAAAAAAAATTCCTGCGCAAATCGTCAATAGTGCTGAGGTAGAGAAACCCTGCTCTCACTAATGAAAGAGATTTTTCCCTTCTTCACATTTCCTTTTTCCTCTGTCTCCACACCTCTGTCTTAACTCCATTGGTTTTTCTGACCACTCATTCATTTACATTTCTCCAAAATCGACTGTTAAGACATTGTGGGGGGATACAAAGACATAAAATAGGATATCTGGTCTCTAATTCGTATCTGATTTTAAGAACGTACCTTGAAGAAGACACAAAAAGATGGAAAAATATTCTATGCTCATGGAACAGAAGAACAAACATAGTTAAAATGTCCATGCTACCCAGAGCAATCTACACTTTCAATGCCATCCGATCAAAATACAAATGACATTTTTCAAAGAACTGGAGCAAATAGCCCTTAAATTTATGTGGAACCAGAAAAGGCTCCGAATCGCCAAGGAATTGTTGAAAAGGAAACACAAAGCCGGGGGCATCACGTTGCCAGATTTCGAGCTATACTACAAAGCTGTGATCACAAAGACAGCATGGTACTGGCACAAAAACAGACACATAGACCAATGGAACAGAATAGAGACTCCAGAAATGGACCCTTGGCTCTATGGTCAACTAATCTTTGACAAAGCAGGAAAAAACATCCAGTGGAAAAAAGACACTCTCTTCAATAAGTGGTGCTGGGAAAATTGGACGGCTATATGCAAAAGAATGAAGCTTGACCACTCTCTCACACCATACACAGAGATAAACTCCAAATGGATGAAAAACCTCGATGTGAGACAGGAATCCATCAAAATCCTAGAGGAGAACATAGGCTGCAACCTCTTTGACATCAGCCACAGCTACTTTTTTCATGACACATCTCCAAAAGCAAGAGAAACAAAAGAAAANAGCTACTTTTTTCATGACACATCTCCAAAAGCAAGAGAAACAAAAGAAAAAAATGAACTTGTGGGACTTCATCAAGATAAAAAGCTTGTGCACAGCCAAGGAAACAGTAAAAAAAACTAAGAGACAGCCCACGGAATGGGAGAAGCTGTTTGCAAATGACACTACAGATAAAAGACTGGTATCCAAGATCTACAAAGAACTTCTCAAACTTAATACACA
>NC_048226.1:44704896-44731424 GCF_002007445.2 Ailuropoda melanoleuca
GGAATCTGGGGATGTACTGTATGGTGATTAACATAATATAATAAAATAAAATTAAAAAAAAAGATAAATATTTTGAGAACTTTTATTGCAGAGAGAAGCAAAAAAATGCAGTAGTAGCTGGGTGGTAAGAGGGGCCAAGGGAAGTCTTTAAAATAAATATTAATTTTTTATTTGAGCATAGTTGACACAATGTTATATTAGTTTCAGGTGTACAACATAGTGATTTGACAAATCTATACCTTTTGCTCACCAGATGGTGTAGCTACCATCTGCTACCACACATTATGTAATACCATTGACTATATTCCTTATGCTGTATCTTTCATCCCCATGACTTATCCATTCCATAATGGGAACCTATATCTCCCATTCCCCTTCATTCATTTTGCCCATTCCCTTCCGCCTCTCTGGCCACCATTAGTTTTTTCTCTGTATTTATGGGCCTGTTTCTGCTTTCGTTTGGTTTGTTGTTTTAGATCCCACATATAAGTGAAATTATATGGTATTTATCTTTCTCTGTCTACTCACTTCACTTAGCATAATGCTCTCTAGATCCATCCATGTTGTTGCAAATGGCAAGATCCCATTCCTTTTTATGGCTGAGTAAAATTCCATTTTTTATATATATATATGTATATATATACATATATATGTATATATACACATATATGTATATATACACACACAATATACTTATAAATATAAGTATACACTATATAAATAGATATAGAAATATAAATTTATTTATTTATTTATTTTTATCACTTCTTTATCCATTCATCTACTGATAGACACTTAGGTTGCTTCCATACCTTGGCTACTATAAATAATGCTGCAATAAATATAGGGATGCATATATCTTTTTGAATTAGTGTTTTTGTTTTCCTTGGGTAAATACCCAGTAGTGGAATTTGTGGATCATGTCATATTTCCATTTTTAATAATTTGAGGAACCTTCATAATGTTTTCCACAGTGGCTGTACCAATTTGCTTTCCCACCAAAAGTGTTTGAGAGTTTCTTTTTCTTTACATAAGGGAAGTTTTGATTTTTGCTTTATTTTTTAATTTGGAAGAATAAAAATGCATTCGTATGCTAATGGGAACTATCCAGTAGAGAGGGTGCACATGATGTTGAAAAGTGAGGGGAGTCCAGAGTCTCTCATGGTTTGTCTCCTTCTCTGATTTCTTCCCATTCAGTTTTCCCTCCCCTCCCCTGTGGTTCTCCATGCTATTCCTTATGTTCCACATATGAGTGAAACCGTATGATAATTGTCTTTCTCTGCTTGAGCACTGGTTGTTATACACAACTAATGAATCGTTGAACACTGCAACAAAAACTTGTGATATGCTGGCTAACTGAACATAATAAAAAATAAATAAAACAAAGTCTCTTCAATATCAGAAAAGAAAAAAGGAGGAAATTGCTGGAGCAATGTGTTTGGATAGAGAAGAAGAGAAAGAATCCAGCACACTAGAGACACTGGCTTTAGAAGTGTGGAATCTTGGCCCTGCTAGCCACTTCCACTGCCACCAGCCTGGTCCAAGCTGTCATCGTCTCTTAGCTGGATGACTGCAATAGCTCTTGACTAGTCTCCCTTCTGCTGCCCTTTATCCACCTATAAACTGTTCTCAACACAGCATTCAGAGTGATCTTTTTAAAAAATATATTAGATCAGGTCACCGCAGCACTCCAAACCCTCCAATGGACCTCACTTCACTAGGAGAAAAGTCAAGGTCCTTGCACTGACACACCAGGTACTTGGTGATCTGGTTCTCTGTGAGTCTTCTTTCTTCTCTCTCTCTCGCTCTTTTTCTCACTGTCCTTTCTTCTTTCTAAACTTCTTGACTTTTCTTGGAACTCCCTGGAATCCCCCTGTAACAGGGCTTTTGCTCTATCTTTGGCCTCTGTGTAGGACACTCTTGTCCCAGATATTTCCTCATTTGACTCCCTCTCTTGCTTCAAGTTTTTGTTCGTATCTCAAATTTTCAATGAAGCCTGCCATAACCACTTAGCTAAAATTGTAACCTTAGTCCCATCACAGTGTTCTATTTTTTCTTTTTTTCCACAAGTATTTATACCTTCTAAAGACAATGTAATTGACTATTTTCTTATGTTTATAGTGTGTTGCCTCTCTCCCTCAGATAGAATGTGAGCTCCAAGAGAGATATATCCATGAGTGTATCTCAGGCTCCTTAAAATCATGCCTGGAACATAGTAGGTAGTCAATAAATATTTACAGGATGAATTAATATATTTAGCTATCAGAAAAACTCTAGTAGCTCTCTGAAAATGTATGAATGAGAAGTCAGAAACTGCCTCTCTGTGCCAGGTAAATATACTGTTCTCTGTAAACCTTGTTGGGGTGTGTTTGCTAAGCTGCAACAAATTAATTTGAAAGCTAAAGGATGTGTATGATATTTTTATCTAACCCTTTGCATTCAATGCAAAACATATTCATCAAATAAATGTTTATAATAACCTTCACATGTGCTTAGCATTTACTGATTTATAATTTCATTTTGTTAAACCTCCTAACCTTGTGAGATAGACATTATCATCTGCATTTAATTGGTAAAAAAAAAAATGAAACTCAGAAGAGTTAAATGACTTGCTCAGATTCTTACAAAATTAGTAAATGGGGGATCCAGAACTTAAGTGCAGACTTTCTTATATTCCATTGAAGATGCTTCCTGGCTTCACTATATTACATGGAGAAATAGCTCATGTAACATCAAATATGCTACCTGCATACTGAAGGAATTTGATTTCATATTGGTTGTTTGAGAGTCTTTATATCAAATTTTAACTAAATATCTATATATCCATTTATCCGTCTATGTATCTTTCTATCATTCATACATATATACATTTGTTGAATATTTGTGTCAGGCATGATGCTAAGTGCTATGCAAATATTATCTCATTTGTACCCCTTCCAAACACTATAATCAAGATATTCCATTTTAGGGGCACCTGGGTGCCGCAGTCATTAGGCGGCTGCCTTCGGCTCAGGGCGTGATCCCGGCGTTCTGGGATCGAGCCCCCCATCAGGCTCCTCCGCTGGGAGCCTGCTTCTTCCTCTCCCACTCCCCCTGCTTGTGTTCCCTCTCTCGCTGGCTGCCTCTGTCAAATAAATAAATAAATAAAATCTTTTTTTTTAAAAAGATATTCCATTTTATAGATGGGAAAACTGAGGCACAGAGAGGTTAAATAACTTGCCCCAGGCTGACATCAGAATGAGCCACAGTGTAAACCTAGAAAGTCTAACTGCACAGTCAATATTCCTAACCATCACAAAACACATTTTCCTTCCTCAGTTAATGAGAGTAGGTTTGATCATCTTAACCAGATAGTATGTAGAGAGAAATAATTTCTGAACTGCTTTGCTTTATGCCTGAAAAAAGATGGGTGTTTCTTAAAGTGCCTTTGACTGATGTTGCACTATGGGGCTAGTTGCTGACCAGTCCCACTCTCCTGGGTGGAGCTGACACACCATCTCTACTGCAGTGAGGTCAGAAACAGCACCCTGTCAGAGCTCCTCTTTTCTTTTGGAACCCTGCATCTGATATAAGTGTTCAGTCTTCAAACACCTGCCTCTGTGACTCCCCAGACAGGTCATTGTCAACCCAGTTCCTGGAGGCTGAGCACAGCATACCAACATTCTATGTTAAAAGATACATTATTTTAAAATATGGTTAAAATGTCTTCATTGGTTAAAACATTTTCTACTCTTTGCCATCCTCATACCTATTGACATTTTAATCTGAGCAGTTTGGAATGGGTGAGTGCAAAGAGTCCAAAGGTAAAATATCAAATTCAGATTGCAGATATGTACATGTGAAGAGATGAGCATCTAGAAAAGTAATCCATGTGTTCATAAACTCACTTTTTTTAAAAAAGATTTTATTTATTTATTTATTTATTTATTTATTTATTTTTAAAGATTTTATTTTATTTATTTGACAGAGATAGAGGCAGCCAGCGAGAGAGGGAACACAAGCAGGGGGAGTGGGAGAGGAAGAAGCAGGCTCCCAGCAGAGGAGCCTGATGTGGGGCTCGATCCCAGAACTCCGGATCACGCCCTGAGCCGAAAGCAGATGCTTAATGACTAGAGCCACCCAGGAGCCCCCATAAACTCACTTTTAACTATACTCCAGAAATCTCTTTGCACTCAGAACCTGGCCATAATTCTGTAGTTTGAGATCTAAGCTTCTCTGGCCCTGGAAGAGGTAGGCAGTATTTTTTACTGCTTCTTTTTGCTGGTCTGTTAATTACCACTGGAGAAAACAGAGAATGGAGGAAAACAATATTCTTCTTTTTAAGAGATCAAAGTAGTACATGTACCAGTGTCTCTGGAGCTTCTTCTATCAATTTATGATAGAGGCATTCTGCATTCATCTAGATTTATCAATAAAAGAAGAGCCAGAGAAGTTTCCGTCATCTAAAGTAATGAAACTGTAAGTAGGTTAGATAAGTCTGACCTAATAATTAGTCTAAAACAAGTACAAACCCATTCCCTGAAGTGGTTACCAGAATAGTTTCTTTCTGAATGCTGTCTGGCTTTTATTGGGCTACTCCACTAAATTTTCATTAGACTCATCTTGATTTCTTTTAACCACTGGTCATTCATCCACTGATTCATTTAAACAAACATTTTATTGAACATCACCTATGTTCTAGAAACTGTGTTTAGCATCAGGGACACAGAGATGAGTTCAAACCAGTTCCAACCCTGAGGGTATTATAGCGTCATGAAAAAACAACTACCCTAACATGTAATTATACTATAATGTGATAACTGCAATGATAGAGATAGTTATATAAGAAACTGTCCCTTATAGGACTGTTTTAAATCAAACAATTTCTGCTGCATATGAAAGCAAATTAGAAATAGAAACTGTCAGACTACTGTGTGCAAAACTGTTTCTCAAGCTATACAATGTTTAGAGTCTTGCTATATTAGTCTCAGTAACAGAAAATAAAAAGAAGCCATAATATTACAACTCTAAGAAAGCATCAGATCCTTAGATTTGGGTATGGAAATACTTCATTATCCTAGCCATAGTTTTAAAAATAGCTCTTGACACAATGTACTTTGTTATTTTTTAATTCTTGGTTACCAAGTTTTAATCAACTTTGCACCTCTGGTTCTTCTGAATCATAATAGATTTTCTGTCTTCTTCTTCCTGACTGGCTATCTATTTTTAAATTTGTATTTATATTTATTTGTTCAGAATATAGGTTTGTTTCTGCCTGCCTGATTTTGAAGTGCTCAAATATTATTTTCATGAATGCCTTGCGTTGTTACTGATTGAGACAAGTAGAATCGTCAAACCGCAGAGTAACAGGCTAATCTTGGTTCTACTTCCTTTTGGTGACAGCCCATCAGTGTTATTCAGCCGGAGGTGGGACGCCAAGGTATTACTTAAACCTAGACTGATTAGTAACTCTTCCACTTTCTGTGGGGGGAGTAAGAGTTATATATACTTTCCTGGTAAGGAAAGTAAGTTCCTGTGCTTCTCCATTTTACATATGGAGACTACTGGAGCAGGTGGGAAGGAGAGGGAAATATGAGATCTTGGCAGGTTCTTGGCAAGGATAGGAACCTATGTAGGATTGGGGGAGGGGGAGATTTTCTTAATCTACTCATATGTGTCCACATGTGCATAGTCAGTATACCGATCTGCTTTTCTGGGCATAATTAAGTAGAGACTTGAAATTTGCAGTACTCCTCGGAGGAGAGGAGGTGATGGATATGGAAAGACAGTGGAGGGGAGAGACAGGGCAGGCAGGGGCCCTGGAGCAAAAGACCGCCATGGGAAATGATCAGCACTGGCTTCCATAAAGCGCTTTAAAGAAGAAAGGTATCCTTAACACCCACTTTGTAGTTTTTGGCCATACTGTAGGGTAACTGCCTCAGACACCCACAAGCCTTCAATAAAACTGCACTACATAATGCAACCTTGTATCTGAGGTTGTTTAGGAACGCACAAGTAAAAGGATCTATGATGTACATTAAGGTCATCTTGAGACTCAAAAGAGAATAACCATGGGAACAGAAGCACAGGACTCAGGTTTCAATGGAAAAAGAACATTAGGGGGGAGCTAAGATGGCCATGTAGTAGGAGGACCCTAGCCTTGCCTCGCCTCTTGAACACAGCTAGGTAACTATAAAATCATTCTGAAAACCCAAGATATTGACATGAGGACTGATAGAACAGACTGCACAACTAGAGGGAGAGAAAAGTCCATTTCGAGGAAGATACGAAGAGCAGAGATGTGGTTTGGAAGAGCAACAGATCGCTGATATCATCCTTATTGGGGAAAAACTGAGAGCTTTTCCTCTGTAGTAAGGAACAAGAAAGGGATGTCCTCTCTCACCACCATTATTTAACATAGTACCAGAAGTCCTAGCCTCAGCAATGAGACAACACAAAGAAATAAAAGATATCCAGATCAGCAAGGAAGGGAGTCAAACTTTCACTATTTGCAGATGACATGATACTCTATATAGAGAACCCAAAAGATTCCACCAAAAAATTGCTAGAACTGATACACGAATCAGGATACAAAATCAATGTAGAGAAATCCGTTGCATTTCTATATACCAATAATGAAGCAGCAGAAAGAGAAGTCAAGGAATGAATCTCATTTAAAATTGCACCAAAAACCACAGGATACCTAGGAATAAACCCAACGAAAGAGGTGAAAGATCTGTACTCTGAAAACTATAAAACACTGATGAAAGAAATTGAAGATGACACAAAGAAATGGAAAAACATTCCATGCTCATGGTCTGGGAGAACAAATATTGTTAAAATGTCTATACTACCCAAAGCAATCTACATATTTAATGCAATCCCTATAAAAATATCACCAGCATTTTTCACAGAACTCTAGAACAAACAATCCTAAAGTATGCATAGAACCACAAAGACCCCAGATAGGCAAAGCAATATTGAAAAAACTAAGCAAAGCTGCAGGCATCACAATTCTGGGCTTCAACTTATATTACAAAGCTGTAGTAGTCAAAATGGTGTGGTATTTGCACAAAAACAGACACATAGATCAATGGAACAGAAGAGAAAACCCAGATATGGACCCACAACTATATGGTCAGCTAATCTTTGACAAAGTGGGAAAGAATATCCAATGGAAAAAAGATAATCTCTTCAACAGATGGTGTTGGGAAGACTGGATAGTTACATGCAAAAGTGAAACTGGACCACTTTCTTACACCATACACAAAAATAAATTCAAAAATGGTTGACAGACTTAAATGTGAGACAGGAAACCATTGAAATCCTAAAGAACACAAGCAGAAACCTCCATGACATTGGCCATAGCAACTTCTTACTAGATATGTCTCCTGAGGCAAGGAAAACAAAAGCAAAAATTAAACTATTGGGACTTCATCAAAATAAAAAGCTTCTGCACAGTAAAGGAAACAATCAACAAAATTATAAGGCAACCTACAGAATTGGAGGAGATATTTGCAAATGACATATCTGATAAAGGGTTACTATCCAAAATATATAAAGAACTTATAAAACCCAACACTCAAAAAACAAATAATTTAGTTAAAAAATGGGCAGAAGACATGAATGGACATTTTTCCAAAGAAGACATTCAGATAGCCAACAGACACATGAAAAGATGCTCAATGGGAAATACAAATCACAACTACAATGAGATACAACCTCACACAAGTCAGAATGACTAAAATTAACAAGAAAGCAACAGGTGTTGGTGAGGATGCAGAGAAAGGGGAAACCTCCTACACTGTTGGTAGGAATGCAAACTGGTGCAGCCACTCTGGGAAATAGTATGGAGGCTCTTCAAAAAGTTAAAAATAGAATTATCCAGCAATTGCACTACTTGGTATTTACACAAAGGATACAAAACTACTGATTCGAAGGGATACATGCACCCTGAGGTTTATAGGAGCATTGTCAACAATAGCCAAATTATAGAAGGAGCCCAATGTCCATTGATTGATGAACAGATAAAGAAGATGTGGTGTATATATACACAATGGAATATTACTCAGCCAGAAAAAGAATGAAATCTTGCATTTGCAACAATGTGGATGGATCAAATGGTGTTTCAGATCAAATGGTGGTTCTACCTATAAACCACATTTGTAGTGAGAGATACTTACTGTTGTATTGCTTGTTTGATAAATCAGACAGCTCAGCTGGTTTGAGTCTCTGCTAATGAAAGCATTCATGAGTTTACCTTTCACTCCAGGCATTTCCTCTTGTGCGGAGAATTTTGTGCCAAAGTTGGGGCCACTGCAGAGTGATCGATACAGAGCAATGCAAAGTCCTACCACGTTCCAAGCCCTGGCAAATGCTGCTCCTTCTGCCTGAACTCAATCCCTGCCTCCCCACCCCAGACAAAGTATACTATCACCCACCTGGTACGACTCAGCAGAGAAGTTACCTCTCCGTTAACTTGGTATGCTCCCCACTCTGGAAAGCGTGTCCTTTCCCTCACTCTCCCCCTATCCCATTGTGCTCTATTTGGATTTATTCAGTCACTGCTCATGAAGCCCTGTAGAGAAAGCCACAGTAAATGAATAATGCTGGGGTAACTAGTAAGGACTTTTAAAGGGAAAAATCCTTTTAACATTCAATTAACTAACATTCTGTAGTACTTGATCACATTGCACCCTCATGTTTGTATCATTATGCCAGGCTCCATGTATTATGCTGTGAATCATTCCAGGTCCAGGGACCCCATTTTCTCATCTTATCCTTGAACCCCAGGTTCTTCCATAACAGGTGCTTTTTTATAGATGTGTGTTACAAAAATAAATAAATAGGTGGATGGACAGATGGTTGGATGAAAAGATAGATAGATCTCTTGCCCCCTAACACCTGCAGTTTCCCCAGAAAAGGCAAGCCTTCTTGTTGTTGCTATATTTTACTTTAAAAAAAAATCAGTGGATGGAGATGAAAATATTTATCTGTGAACTGAGGTAAAACTGAAAAGGAACTGCTTAGGACGAGCCTTATCCACAATCATAAAATACATCTTATATAAACCTCTCATAAAGGAGAATAAGAAAGAGATTGTGGATGGATTAGTGACAACATATCATCACAAGTAAGAAAGTAAAACCAAAAGTCTAGAGGTTAAGTTAGATCAATTTTGTGGTGGAAAGAGTACCTCCATTTAGAATATGTATTTGTGTGGGAAATATATATTTTTTCCTATAATATATATATATTTCCTACATAAAAATTGTTATATAAAATTATATATATCTATAAATATATATATATGTATATATTAGAATTAGAACTGAGAACAGGACATGCCCTATAATATATGGGAATCCAGTGCAAAACAAAAATGCAAAGCCCTATATTCAAACATTATTCAGAATTTTAAGACAGCGACAGTAGAGCATTAAACCAGTCTCAGAGCCCCATTAAGTGTAGGTCCCATGTGACTGTACAGTTGACATACCAGGAATTCAGCCCTACAATTATTCTTTTTTCTACAGTCTTTAAATATAATACATTTTTGTTTGCTTACAATTATACCTGATTGTCATGCTATCTTCAATTGGAGCTATAGAATGTCAAGGATTATATTGCATGGATATATTCCACTTTGTGGCTGTTTTACATATTATTTACATCCTCCAATACTAATGTTTTTGTGTTCTAATCATCAAGATTGTTCACATAGGGTCCTTGTTTGGCATGTAGTAAACTCTTGATAAATGTTTAAAACAGAAAAAAAATATCTATTCTCATTAATCTTAATAAAAGTTTCATCAGCATCCCTGGTTACTAACAAATAGAGGTATTAGTGAATGATAAATTTACCATACAATATACATTTATATATGTAAACTTCTGAATATATACAGTAGTGTTTGGGAGCTATATTCTAAAACCTTCCTTCAATTAAGACAAGGTTTAAATATTGCATTTTATAAGAAGTTCTAATGATGTCAGTTATATCTCAGTTCCCACCTTTCAAGGCACATGTACAAAGGAATGGAAAATAACATTTTCCACTCTCTGGAAGCTGCTTTTGCAGTCAAGAGTGTTAACTGCAGATGCTTTGCTTTGGGTCCACTCAGAACGCTGATTCCTCTGCCCAGTAGAAGCCAGTGAATGCTGGGAGTTTTCTATGTGTCATTTGTGTATCAGGTTCTGTGTTTGGGATTTCTTTCATCAGTTCCATTGTTCTACCTAATGTGTGACTTAATCTTAGTCTGAGTCCTGTCAGATCAGCTCTAAAACATTAGCGGGTTTTTTGCAGCGTTTCTTACATACCAGAAACTTGCTTTAATCTTCTGCTTTAATTCAGCTATTATCACAACCCATGTGACACTTATTGACTACTTTTCTTGATGCCTATGATATACCAGTCACAATATTAGACACCTATACCACCATTATCTAAAAGCCAGAAATACTGGGACAGATAAGGTAGAATCTTGAACTTAGAATATTTAAATGTTTTATTAAAATGCTGAAAAATGCATTTATCTAAATAAAATGTATATATTAAGATTATTGGAAATCTAGAAATCACATGTAAAACTCTTCTTCATATGGCATTGGAAGATGAGAGGGTGTGAGGTCTAAGATACAGTTTTTCCTCATTAGCTCTTAGGAAAACATGCAATGTTATGTTTTTGTGGCCTCTGGGCCTAAATGATTCCCAATCATTTACATTTCTCTTTTCATCTGATTAGCAGGTGAAACTGGTACAAAGCCCTTGAATAAATATTTCTTACATAAGTGGGACTGATTACTAGACTTAGTAAAATCAGACCTCCTAAGGACTCTTCGAGCAAACTGTTCGTCAGAAGCCTCATCACTGATGTTGATTATGCCTCTTCACCTTAGAATCCATAGCACATAAGAATTGTGGTTTAATTTTATTTAAATTCTACCTTTCTTTATAAGTTATTTGGAATAAAACAACACAGACTAAGAATAAACAATGGCAAAAGGTATCTACTTTTCTTCCCAAATGACTTCCAAAGGTTAATTCAAGGTAGCAAGGGGTGCATTGTGGGTTCCCAAAGAGGCATGGTGGAGGGTTCGGGTCCCAAGGAGGCATGCTGGAGGACACTAGATAAAGGGCAGACTGACCACATGACTTCTTGGAGGAGTGGCAGTGCCTTCCATAAGAGAAGAGCATAACTACTTCCCAGTGGTGGCAGGGGGAATGAAGGGCTGGTAAAGGGTGAGCAGACTAGATGTGTGGTGAGAGAACTAGAAGAATTAGCAGATTTGGACTTCAGAAATATCTTCAAGTAGGTTCCACACATGTACTGGTTATAAGCTGAGCCACATTAAAATGTGCCGAAAGTAAGGGAGTCTCACTTAGAGACAGAAAAGATGAGGTGGAGATAAATGGAAAAAAAAAAAAAAACAACCCATGCTAGACCAGATCTTAACTGAGTGAGATTACATGGTATTATCTCTAAATTTATAGATGTCAGTAAGGAATCTTTGGCTCTGAAAGGCAGAAGGCTCGATTCAAACAGGCTCAACTACAATGGAAGTTATTGGGTTCCTTAACTGGAAGTCCAAAGCCACACTGGGCTTCAGGATGGATTAAATAAGCAACCTCAGCTCCACTTGTCTGCAGTTTTCTTACCTTTTCTACTCTTCCAGGGGACAAATTCATACTTGGGCTGGGAATAAGATGGTGCAGCTGCTCTGGGCCTTCTGTCTATGACAACTTCCCCACAAAGGCAGAAAGAATCATTTCTTGAAGTTCTTTGGAAATGGGACAAAAGAACAGTTGTAGAAACCTCTTCTTTAATTTCATTGGCCTGTGTTGGGTCACATGCTCACTCATGAACCAATCATTGGAAAAGGGGATGGTATTCTTTCTCTTTAGACTAACAGGGCCTATTTCTTTTCTTTCTTATTTTTTTTCATGAAATATAGTTTATCTTTGTGAAAAACATTCCAATATACATCAACTCTTGCAAGGTTTACTCCACAATCTTTCATAACATTTTATTAATTACCTTAGTTTCTAGCAGTTGTTCTAGTAAAGAAAATATAAATTGGTATTTAGTCCATTTTCCTCCAATTAAGTAGCCTAATAGGGCCCATTTCTAAAGCTGGGGTTTGGTTAACTTGAGATCTCAGTGGGCCTACATGAGAACTCTATCAACTGTCTAACATTGGGCTGTTTTTCTCCTACTGGTATAGAGTTATATTTGAGAATATTTGAGTAGCATATTTTGTAGTGAAGCTCTTTTTAGTGTAAGAGAAAAAAATTAGGATTTCCTTAGAAATAAAGATTTCCTTCTCTTATAATGCATGCTATTTTTTTTATTATGGAAATGAATTACTCCCTTTAGAAAACTGTAAGTATGGAAAAGTGTAAAGAAGAAAATAAAAGATATGTACAATTTCTCACCATCATTAACATTCTGAAAGCTTTTGCTACTGTTTTCTGTGCATATTTGTTTAACATATATTCTACTTGTTGTTAAAGACATAAACCCATTTCAAACTGATTTAAACAAAAATGAGAATTTATGTAAAATACACCAGTGATACCCCAGGGAACCACAAGGACAGCAGAACCATAGATGGGACCAGAAATTGGGAAACAAGTGGGAACTTAGGGAGTAAAGCCTCCATCCTTCTCTCTTTTTGTAGCATGGCTTTCTTTGCTTTGGCATGCAGATACTCAAAGATGGCCACCTCTTAGGTCCCAACTGTGCACCTTATTCTTTCTCCCACTTATTAAGAGCAAGCCCATGCTCCTGGGGAATCAATCAGTTTCCCAAGCTTGTGCGGAGTTCACCCTGAGTTCCATCAACTGTGGCAAGGGAGCAGTCACATAGAATAACATGGCAGCTAAGGGCCCATGTGCGTAGGTCGTGGGTCATTTCTCAGAGAAAGAGGACCATTGGCACCTGAACAGATGTCACCACAGTAGCATATTTCTAGGCTCTGAGGATGAGGGCATGGACATCTTGGGGAGGCCATTATTCTGCCTACTGCAGAGAGGAAATGGAGGAAACTCGGGTGGAATGATTTATTTTTAATTAATGAAGTTGAAGTTTCAATCGTTTCCTCAAAATGAGAAAAAAGAGATAAGGCTGGAACTATTTTTGTTTTCAAGAAGCGAAACAAACAACTGGCAGCCGCTGTAGTCAGCATAAGCTATCGACTCTGATACACCAGGGTTAACTGATACCCCTCGTATAAAGATTGCTTGGCTTGCTTGTGATTGTTTAGTTCCTTATTTACACTTAACTTGTTTAATGTCTGGTTCTCCCTTAGTTTGTAAACAACACAGGAGGGCGTGGGAGGCTGCTGTGTCTCTTCTTTTCACAGCTGTATTTCCTGTACCTAGCATCAATAGTAGGCACTAAATAAATACTAATTGATCAAGCTAAATAAAAACCCTACTGGTCAGTCTGACATTTCCACACTTGCAAATTTCAATGGTTTTATTGGTAATGAAACCCAAAAGCTTCCACAATCACCTACAGCCCAGAGCAAGACTTCCAAGCCATATGGTTCAAAGGCTTTCCTAAACTCACCAAGCCCAAATTCCCCAGTCATTTCCTCGGTCAGCATGTGCTGTTCTGGATTGGCCCTGGGCTCTCCGCGGCACCTAGAGGCATGCCAGGGTGGGGTTGATCTTGATATCTGGTGGCTCATTTTTCTCACCAGAGTCCAAATCCCTAATTTCAAGGTGCTGAACTAGATAGAGTTTTTTCTTCTAAAAGTATCCAACAGTTTGCCCCCAATACAGAGATATTTTTAACAGCCTTACTCAGGTATAATTTCTATACAAAAAAAAAAAAAAAAGGAAAAACTACACATATTTAAAGTATACAATTTGATGAGGTGTTTTTATTTTTTTAATTTTTTGTTTATTTGAGAGGGAAAGAGAGGGAGAGCACAAGAGCATAGAGGGAGAAGCAGATTCCCCGCTGAGCAGGGAGCCCGATATGGGGCTTGATCCTGGGACTTCAGGATCATGACCTGAGCCGAAAGCAGACGCTTAACTGACTGAGCCACCCAGGTGCCCCTGACATATGTATATACCCTTGATCGGGTAATAAACATATCCATCACCTCCAAAAGTTTCCTCCTGACCTTTTGTTTTTTTCTGGTTCTTTTATTTGCTTTATTGTGGTAAAGACACTTAACATGGGATCTACCTACTTAGCATTTCTAAATGCACAGTATCACTAACTACAGGCACAACGTTGTACAACAGATTTAATAGTAGCTTCTCAAAGAGTAATGCTTTCCTTCTTCCTGAACTTATAAATTGACCCATTAACTGTGAGGTGCCCATGGCAGTGTTTCTGGAGCAGCCAGTTGTCCCCGGGTCCCCCTATCTTTCCTCTTTGGGTGAAGTCATCCTTGCAAGGGTGGAGGTAACCCTGACTCTAGAGTGGCTCTTCAGAGCAATGTTTAATCAACAGCAGCCATTACCTCATATCAAATTCCAGCCACAATGCCACGTGCAATCTGGCCATGACCCTCACAATTCAAATTGCAGTGGACTTGGATTACGTAATTCTGAGCCACATATTTCCTTTAGACATGAAGTTGGCTCTTCTGAGTCATTGAGATCAGGGAGATTTCTAAGGGTTGTTTTTCTGTTTGAAATGATAGATTGGTGTTGATGTGCCCAGTTCTTTTTGTGCGTATCAGGAAAAAATAGATCATGAACTGAGGTCAGGAGTAGTCTGTGATGATAAAAAATAATAAAGGTAAATTAATCCTTGGTGATTTAACCCTTAATCATATAAGACATTTTAAGAATTTAAGTACTTTAAAATATTAAATACACAAAGTTCATTTAATATTGCTCATTAGACAGAAACTCCATTCAGAATCCCATAACAAGAGAGTCTGTAAGTCCTAAAAGGAACAAATTCAGCCACTTAGGAGAAGGAATCAGTTTAAAATTTCACCTCACTCCCTACAACACCAAATTCTAAATAAATTGAAGAGCTAAACATAAAATTAAATAATAAACATAAATATAAAAATATTCATCAAACCTTTAGGAGAAGAAATGTCTAAAGGTACAAGCAACAGAAGAATTACAAAAGATTGAAAGATATATTTACATAAAAGATTGAATACATCTAAGAAAAAAATATAATAGCTTCCCCCCCCCATTTCTGAGCAGTGAGGAGCTCTTGTCTACATTTGCAGGCATAAGGTCCAAGGGTCCTCTGCAGTCGGAGCAGGCCTTCGGTAGTAAGAAGACGGCCACAGCCACCACCTCATCAAGGTGAATGGGCAGCCCCAGCTGTTCATGCTGCAGCACAAGCTCCTGGAACCAGTTCTGCTTCAGCACAAGGACCAATTTGCCAGGGGGGACATCTGAGTCCGAGTAAAGGGTGGTGGTCACTTGGCCCAGATTGAGGCAATCCACCTGTTATCTCCAAAGCCCTGGTGGTCTATTATCAGAAATACGTGGATGAGGCTTCCATAAAGGACATCAAAGACACTCTCAGCCAGTACAACCTGCCCCTGCTGGTAGCTGATCTCTAGCACTCTGAATCCAGAGCTTGGCGGTCCTGGCACTGGTGCAGTCTACCAGAAAGCCTACCAATAAGGCCACCATCATGAAGATCAGGATTCACTTTTATAATAAAAAATTGTCATGGGACTTAAAAAAAAGAAGAAAAATTAGAGAAATTGAAAGTCAAATAGCACATTGGAGCAAATCATTTGTTATACCTAAAAGGATTATTAATTTTTATATAAAGTTATATTTCGATAAAAGCAATGAGAGCTGATAGGAAAGTAGGCAAAGAACAAGGATTCTCTTGTTTAATTGAAGAAAAAACACAACTGGTTGAAAAAAATACGGAAAAGTGTTCTACCTTGTGGTCATCAATGAAAAAAATTTTTTTTTAAAGATTTTATTTATTTGTTTGACAGAGATAGAGACAGCCAGCGAGAGAGGGAACACAAGCAGGGGGAGAGGGAGAGGAAGAAGCAGGCTCCTAGCAGAGGAGCCTGATGTGGGGCTCGATCCCATAACGCCGGGATCACGCCCTGAGCCGAAGGCAGACGCTTAACCGCTGTGCCACCCAGGCGCCCCATCAATGAAAAATTTTAAGACCCAAGATACCATCTTTAGTTATTTACTTATTCAATAGGTGATTCACTCAAACAGCCTTTATTAAACAGGAAGAGGCAAGGTGCTGTGGATGAAGTGATTAGATACCCAGAGCTCTTCTGTCGGTTAAATTTCAGCCCCTTGGAGAGAGAAAGGCCCAAACAGAGAAAAGAGGCAGACACACACACAAATAAAAGGAGTGGTAAAATATACCTTGTGTAGGAAATAGTTTCAGAAATATTTCACATCGTTAATAATATTGCTACTAATGAGAATTGGGTGCAGATGGGTCTCCTTATACTGCAAATAGGAGTAAAATCATTACCACATTTTTTGGACAGAAAATTGTCAAATTATTTTAAGAACTGTAATTCATGAACTCTAAAGTCATATCCTTTGATCCGACTATTATTTTTCTGGGCATTTAGTCAAAAGAAAGGGTTTTATGTTCTGAAAAAAAAAAATTCATGGGTGCCTGGGTGGCTCAGTCGTTAAGCGTCCAACTCTTGATTTTGGCTCAAGTCATGATCTCAGGGTCATGAGATGGAGCCCTGCATGGGGCTCTGAGCTGGGCATGGGATTCTCTCTTTCTCTCTCCCTCTGTCCCTCCCCCCAAGCTCATGCTCTCTTTCTCTCAAAAAAAAAATTCACCAAGATTTCCATAACACCATTACTGATCAGTAGAAGAACAAAAGACTGAGAGAAGCCGCAGAAGATTATGGTTTCTCCACTTAATGAAATATAGCCATTAAAAATAAGTTTCATGAAAAGTATGATAGAAAGCAAATATTTGAAACCTGAACTTGTATATATACAAAAAATAAAATCTATTTAATAAATAAACTGTATCTAAAAATATCTCTGAATAAAAATGTTGGCAGAAGTTACGTGTGAATATAGCACTCATAGTAATGTTATTGTTTCTAATGATGCACTTTATTCATAACTGTGAGTGTTACCCACCTTGTCCCATTCGTTCTGGCTTTGGCCATGTGACTTGCTTTGGCCAGTGGAATGTGCATGCACTGTATCCCAGGAGAAGCTTTAAATGCAATTTCATGAGAATCACACATCCCAAAATAAGGACTACTCCTCCAGCCTAGATCTTGGAATGAGACATAAATCACCCCCACAAACCCCCCGTAACGTGATAGGGAAATGAAGATGTTGTTTTAAGTTGCTAGAGTTTTAGGACTGTTTACTTCTTCAACAAAGGCTAATTAATACAGGAACTTTGTTTATTGTTTAGAATACTGTGTTTTCAGAAATTTCTTAGTAAGCATTTAATGATTTTTAGAGTTTCAAATACAGACAAGTATCTCTGCCTGAAAACTAACAACGGCCCTGGAGGGAAATGAAAATCCTTATTTTCACACAAGATGGAGGATCATGTCTGAGTATCATGGGAAATTATTATGACTTGTCCTGAGGATTTAAAAAAAAAAACAAACACCTCAGTTAAATAACATTTTTTCACTCTTAAACTTAGTTTATTTTTTTAATTTTCTTATTGAAAGTGAGGGGGAAAGCCATTGGGGACCGAGCATCAGGAACAACTAATGAAGATCCAGATTCGGGAACAAATTATATCCTTCTACGGTGCATTCTTTCCCTTCCTAGCTCATTCTTATTCTCTGCAATTCATGTTCTCCTTATTACCTCAGAAAAATGGGAGTCAGCTGTGCCACCATTACGCTGGCAGTGAGTGCAGTGGCTTTGCCGGTTGGCAGGGGTGACAACAAAGGACCCCTAGTATTTAAAGTACAGAATGAGCCCTTAATACATAGTAGCGAATAATACTCAAAATATTCATTAGAGACAGTATTTTTCTTGTTCCAGAAATGAGAATAAGAACCAGTCTGTAAACTCACTGCTGCCAACAACATATCTAAGACAGTACACAGGAGATTTTATTGAGGGGAACTAAAGAGATCTCCTTTAATGAAGGATTGTCAAGACGACACCGAGAAGACAAGTGTTGACCACGAGCTGTGTCTAGAGAGGGACCGGATCGCTAAGGCAGCTAGCACAAGCTATCTTAAAAGGAAAGATTTATGCTATCCAAAGCCTCAATGAGAACAGCTTCATAAGTAAAATTTATCATGCCTCAGTGAATTTAATTTTTTTGATTTTGCAAGTAGCAATGTCATTTGAGATAATTATTAACTAATTGTTCAAGCTTTGCTTTCAATCATGTGCTGTTACATATATTTCTTCATGATTACCCTTGTGGCTCATTATATAAATCCATCTAAATTAGTAACACACATTACTCTTAATGCACTATGAATATTCCTTTCAAATGATTGTTATCATTTTTAGTCACATATCTGTAAAATAATTTCTTTAATATTCATTTCTTCCACTAGACTCACCACCATATTCTCAGTGTCCAGTATCTGGGAAGCACTGAATAAATATTTGTTGGTTAGTTGGTCGGGTATAAGAACCAGTCTGTAAACTCACTGCTGCCAACAACATATCTAAGACAGTACACAGGAGATTTTATTGTAGGGGAACTAAAGAGATCTCCTTTAATGAAGGACTGTCAAGACGACACCGGGAAGAGAAGTGTTGACCACGAGCTGTGTCTAGAGAGGGATCGGATCGCTAAGGCAGCTAGCACAAGCTATCTTAAAAGGAAAGATTTATGCTATCCAAAGCCTCAATGAGAACAGCTTCATAAGTAAAATTTATCATGCCTCAGTGAATTTAATTTTTTTGATTTTGCAAGTAGCAATGTCATTTGAGATAATTATTAACTAATTGTTCAAGCTTTGCTTTCAATCATGTGCTGTTACATATATTTCTTCATGATTACCCTTGTGGCTCATTATATAAATCCATCTAAATTAGTAACACACATTACTCTTAATGCACTATGAATATTCCTTTCAAATGATTGTTATCATTTTTAGTCACATATCTGTAAAATAATTTCTTTAATATTCATTTCTTCCACTAGACTCACCACCATATTCTCAGTGTCCAGTATCTGGGAAGCACTGAATAAATATTTGTTGGTTAGTTGGTCGGGTGATTGATTGCATGAGTTAGAAAGTTAGATTACATGACTATAAAAGTTGTGGGTTTATGATATCCCATATTTCTGCAGACAAGGATTTCTATGGAGTCTAAAAGATCTGATGGATTTCCTCCTGCTTCCCCACAGTGAGAAATATATTGTAAATAAAGTTAAAGCTCGGAGAAATTAGTTTTCTGCAGGTCACACCATGGTGGTTAAGAGCGTCTGGAGCTGGACTAGCCCCACACTGCTTGTTTAACACATGCCTTTGAGATAATAGAAAAGTACGTATTGGTCTCTGNATTTCCGGAAGGCTCCTGGTTGGGGGGTGGTCACCAGAAAGACCACACCATGATTAGAAGCTTGGAATTTTTAGCCACCTTCCTCCGCATCCTCCAAAGAGGGAAGAGGGACTGGAAGTGGAGTTAATAATTGATTATGCTTATGTAAGGAAGCCTCTATAAAATCTCACTAGTGTGAGGTTCAAAGAGCTTTCAAGTTGGTGAACACATTCACATACTGGGGGGTAACACCCCACAACTCCACAGAAATAGAAGCTCCTGCGCTCAGGATTGTCCCAGACCTTGCCCTATTTATCTCTTCATCTGGCTGTTCATACATATCCTTTATTATATCCTTTATTATACAGATGTATGTAAGTGTTTCCCTATGTTCTGTGAGCCATTGCAACAAATTAAGGGAACCCGAGGAGGGGGTTGTTGGAACCTCTGATTTACAGCTGGTTGATCAGAAGCACGGGTGATAACCTGGGCTTGCTGCTGGCATCTGAAATGGATGGTGACGGTGGAGAGCAGTCCTGTGGCACTGAGCTCTTAACCTATAGAATTAGATGGTGTCTCCAGGTGGATGGTGTCAGAATTGTGTTGAGTTATAGGATACCCGCTGGTGTCACAGGGAATTGTTGGCGTGGGGAAAACAAAACATGGTGTTTGGTGACCAGAAGGGTCAGAGGCGAAGTGTCGTGTGTGAGTAGTAAAGGAGAAACACAGGAAACACACAGGTGGAAAAACTGATTCAGTGACCGTGGACAAGTCATTTGAACTCTGTGTCCCAGGTTTCTCATTTGTAAATTGGGGATAACAAAATACTTTCCTCATGGGGTTGTTTTAGGATTTTAAGTCCTCAGAAGAGTGTCTGACACATAGTAAGTGTTACATAAGTGTGAGCTATTATTATTAAATAATTGAAAATAATCTAGACTGATTCCTAGCTCATGAGTCCAACTACCTATTTAATTAAACATTTACTTGGCATTTTCTGTGTGAGGTATGAGTCTAGGCTTTGAGGATGCAAAAACAATGTAGACAGTCCTTGCTCTTGAAGAACATGCAGTCCAAGAAGGACATATAGGCCCGAGGACAGACATCCCAGAGAAGTCATGGTAAATGATACTGCTGGATTAAAACTACAAGTGCTCCTGTAGTAGGGAGGGCAAGAGAACCAAACTTGCTGGAGGTGAAGTGAGGGATACTTAGCAGAGGGGCTGCCACATCACTGGACTGTGAAGGATGAGTAGGAGTTGGATAAAGGAGATCCACATTCATGACACCCCCTGTTCTCTGAAGATGGAATCTTATTTTTTTCAAGAACCCCACAGAGATTTCCTGATCCTCAGGCAAGTAGGTCCCTACCGTACTCCTATGGGATATATCTACATTAATTTAAACCAGTCCTGGTAACATCTGTCCTCTTCACCAGCAATTGGTTCAATCTGTCAAATTAGATATAAGGAAAGCCTGGCTGGAAAAGGCTGCCCTTCCTGAATTAAGCAGACAAAGCCTTACGAATAGAAGGCCACTGTTCGCTTTTCCCTGCCTCCATCCGCTGGTACACAGATGCACTGCCTGAGGGAGAGGGAGCGGAGGTGAGGGCCAACGGGCCTCAGAGGAGAGAACAGCGAGATGGAAGGGAGCCCGGTTCCCCAACACCGTTGTTGGGTCACCACAACGTCCCTAAACTTCTTACCTTTAGTCTTGTTAAGGGAGAAAAAAAAAAAAAGCATCCTGATTAGTTTAAACCATGGTGGTCAGGTTTTCTCTTGCTTAACAGCTGAAAGCGCTCCCAACTGACATAAAGAGGCAAAGCGGGGATGTCTGTAAACAGCAGAGTGTGGCAAGAGTCTGCTGTGCCTGCAGAGAGGTCAGAAGCTTGGTCAGACAGAAATGAGCGTGGGTAATACAAGAAAGAGAGGAGCTGTGGGGCTAGACATGTGAGTCCCTAATGCTGTCGGTCTGAATTTAGAGTTGTGTCTTACAGAGAATAGCAACCAACGGAGCGTTTTTGCCAGGTACATGATGTGATCGATATTGCTTCTATAGAAAAATAACCCAGTCACTGTGTACAATGCACTGGAAACCAGTTAAGAAAGGGGAGTAGCAGTTTAAGAAAGAGGGTGAAACAAAATAGCAATATGGGATGGGGAAGAAAGGTCAGCCACAAGAGGCCTTCCAGAGGATGCTATTTTGGCACCAGGCTTCCATATTACATCGGTCCCTCAGAAGCCGAGAAATTAATGGAAGGAGTTGATGAGTGAACTTGGCCCCTGGAGTAAGATGCCTGATAGAATCACAGCTCCTCTGCTTGGCACCTGTGTAGGCTCCCACATGACCCCCAACCTTGCAAAGCCAGTGTTCTCACCTGTAAAGTGTGCTCCATATTTCAATTATTTGTATTTATTTAATAGAAAATTATGTCATACTTCCTGTATGCCAGGAAGTTCCTAAGTGCCTTACAAATACTGCAAAATTCAGTCTTCCTAACAAGCCTTTAGATAAGTACTATTACTATCCCTATTTGTAGTATTGTCCCACTTATTATATTGTTGGGGGAATTAAATGGAAACAATGATAGTAAATTGTCCGACACACTGAAAACCCTCAATTAACACTATCTTCAGCTACTCCTTTTCTTTCTGTTGAAATTACTACAGTGAAATTTCTCTTTTTAATCTCTTACCTTTTGCATGTGTACATAGTAAACAGCAGTACAGAAATATCCAATTCCTCTCCCTCTCTCTCTCTCCCTGTCCCTCTCTGGGAGGGAATGGTCAGGGAATTTATTGCACTATAAATTATGTGCAGTAGATTTCACCCTTTAAATGATTGATAAGTTTTAACAAATGTGTGCAGACATGTTGCCACTACCAGCTCAAAACACTTCTGTCACCTATTTCTATCACTCCGAAAGTTCCCTCTTGGTCTTTTGCAAATCAACATTCTCATCCATCCCAAAGCCCCTAACAAAGCACTGATCTGATTTCTTGCCCTCTTTTAGTTTGTCTTTTTCCAAAATGTGATACACATGGAATCATATAGCATGAATCATTGTGCTCTTTTTTTCACCTGGCAGGACACTCTTGAGATGCTATTGTGTGTATCTGTAGTTCATTCTCAGTATGGCTGAGTATTTTTTTAATGTATAAATGTACAAGTCCTTTATCAAACAAGTTATCTTCAAATATTTTCCCCCAGTCTGTGGCTTATTTTACACTCTCTCCAGAATGTTTTTCAAAGAACAATAGTTTTTAATTTTGATAGTTTGTGCTTTTTGTATCGTAAGTCTGTAACTCTAGGTCACAAAGATTTTTCTCCTATGTTTTCTTCCAGAAGTTTTATGGATTTTTGACATACATCCAGGATTGTGACCATATTTGAGCTGTATTTTGCATGTGGAATAGACATGGGTTAAAATTCATTAATTTTCATATGGATATCAAATCGTTTGTTCGGTAAGACTACTGTTTCCACTTTTGAATTACCTTGATACCTTGTTGAAAGTCAATGTCTGTACATGTTTAAGTTTATTCCTGAATGCGATTCAGTTTCATAGAACTATGTTTTTCCATTCTGTCTTAATTACTAAAGCTTGTAGTAAGTTTTGAAGTCAGGTAGTGGGAGAGTCCCTGAGTTTACTTATCTTTTTCAAAAACTATGGCTACTTTAGGTCTTTTGATTTTCCATGTAAATCTTAAAAAGAGCTTGTCAATTTCTTGAAAATGAACTGCTGGGATTTTGATTGAGACATAAAAAATCTACAGGTTAATTAGGGGAGAATTGACAGCTTGACAATTTGAAGTTATCTGACATGTGAAATGACATATTTCTCCAATATTTAGAACTTCTTTAATTTCTCTCAGTAATGTTTGTCTTATTAGTATTTTAGATCTTACACATATTTTGTTAAATATCTCCCTAAAACTTTCCTGGTTTAATGCTGTTATATATGGTATAGATTTTTACATTTTAATTTCCAATTACTTTTTGCTAGTATATAGAAAAACAATTGATTTTTATATTTATTTTTATCTTCTGAATTTGTTAAATTCAGTAATTCTAGAGGTACTTTTGTAGATGCTTTAGATTATGTATATAGATGATCATATCATGTGCAAAGAAAGACATATGTTTCTCTATTTCCAATCTCTATCCCTTTTATTTAGTTTTTCTTGCTTTACTTCACTGACTAGGACCTCCAATACAGTGTAAAGAGAAGTAGTGAGAGTGGTTACCCTTGCCTTGTTCTTTATCTGAGAGAAAAAGCATTCAGACCTCCACCATCAAATCTGATGTTAGCTGTCAGTTTTCATGGATGACTTTTACTAGATTGCAAAAGTTTCCTAATATTCCCAGCATAGTGAGACTTTTTATGATGAATAGGTGTTGAATCTTGTCAAAATTTTTTTCTGTATCTACTGAGCTGAGCACATGGTTTTGCTTTTATAGTCTGTTAAAATGGTGAATTACATTGATTTGCAGATGTTGAAACCACCTCACATTCTTTGGATAAGCTCTATTGTTCATGAAGCACTATCCTTTTCATATATAGCAAGATTCAGTCTGCTGGCATTCTGTTAAGGCTTTTTATCATCTGTTTTCTATTTTCTGGAAGCGTTTGAATAGAATATGTATTATTTCTTCCTTAAGCATTTTAGTAGAATTCACCAGTGAAGCCATCTGAGCCTGCAGTTTTCTTTATGGGAAGGTTTTTAACTACAGATCCAATTATTAATAGAGATAGTGCTATTCAGGTTCTGTTACTTCTTTTTTTTTTTTTTTTAAAGATTTTATTTATTTATTCGACAGAGATAGAGACAGCCAACGAGAGAGGGAANTAGAGATAGTGCTATTCAGGTTCTGTTACTTCTTGACTGAGCTTTGGTGGTTTGCGTCTAACTAGGAATTTGCATATTTCATGTAAGTTATCAAATTTATTGGCATAAAGTTGTTCATAATATTTACTTGCTACAGTTTAATGTATGTGGAATCTGTAGTGATGGCCCCTTTTTCATTTCTAATGCTAATAATTTGTTATTATTCCTCTCCTTCTTNGTTCTGTTACTTCTTGACTGAGCTTTGGTGGTTTGCGTCTTACTAGGAATTTGCATATTTCATGTAAGTTATCAAATTTATTGGCATAAAGTTGTTCATAATATTTACTTGCTACAGTTTAATGTATGTGGAATCTGTAGTGATGGCCCCTTTTTCATTTCTAATGCTAATAATTTGTTATTATTCNTACAGTTTAATGTATGTGGAGTCTGTAGTGATGGCCCCTTTTTCATTTCTAATGCTAATAATTTGTTATTATTCCTCTCCTTCTTATTCAGTCTGACTAGACACTTATGAAATTAGTTGCTCTTTTTAAAATAAGCAGATTTGTATTCTGTTGCCTTTTTAAATTGCTTTGCTGCTTTTTATTTCATTGATTTTTTTCTTTAACATTTTCTTCTTTCTTTGTTTTTAATTTTGTCCTCTTTTTTTAGTCTTTAAGATGAATGCTTAATCATTCATTTAACACTTTTTTCTTTTTCTTTTTTTTTTTTTAAAGATTTTATTTATTTATTTGAGAGAGAGAGAGAGAGAGTGAGCACAAGTAGGGGGAGTGGCAGGCAGATGGAGAGGGAGAAACAGGGAGCCTGATGCAGGGCTTGATCCCAGGACCCCAGGATCATGACCTGAGCCAAATGTAGATGCTTAACCAACTGAGCCACCCAGGTGCCCCAAGACCTTTTCTCTTTAATTTTCTAATAAAAACATTGATGCCATAAATTTCCCTCTCAGCACTACTTTAGTGGCATCTCAAAAATTTTGATATGACCTGTTTCATTTTCATTCACTTCAAACTAATTTCTGATTACTTTTGGGTTTCTTCTTTGATCCATGAATTATTGGAAGTATGTATATTTAATTCAAATATTTATAGATTTTTCCAGGTATCTTTCTGTTCTAGTTTAATTTCACTGTGGTCAGAAAACATATTTTATGATTGCAATCATTTTAATTTACTGAAATTTGCTTCCTGGAACAAAATTTTGATAAATATTCCAGGTATATTTTAAAAGAACATGTCTTCTTCTGTTGAAGGTTGAAGTGGACTTTATAAAAGACAATTAGGTATAGTTCACTGAGAGTGATGTTCAGATTTTCCATATATTTGCTGATTGTTTTAAAACTCTTTTTCTATTATTCACTGAGAGGTCAATCATGAAGTNTCTATTATTCACTGAGAGGTCAATCATGAAGTCACTGAGCTGATTGTTGACTTATTATTCTCTTTTCACTATCAGTTTTTACTTTACGCGTTTTGAAGCTCTGTTATTAAGTACAAGCACATTAAGACGGTTTTATCTTCTTGATGAATTGAGGCATTGATAACATGTGATGTCTCTTTTAATCCCTGGCTGTATATATCCTGTATGCCGAAGTCTATTTTGTCTCATGTCAATATCATTACGCCATCTTTCTCTTGATTAGTTTTTCCATGCTATATATATTTTTCATTTTTTCTCCTTTAACATCTACATCTATAAGTTTAAATTGAATTTCCTTGCAGATGATATAATTGAAGTCTTGTATTTTGATTCAATTTGGTAATCTTTGCCTTTAATCAAGATGTTTAAGCCATCTAAAGTTAGGGTGATGATGAATTTGATTAGATTTAAATCTATCCTCTTCCTAGTTCGTTATTTGTCTTATCTTTTTTTGTTCCTTCCCCCCCTTGTTTCCTGCTTTCTTTCGAACTAATTGAATATTTTTTATTCCATTGATCTTCACTATGGCTTATTAGCTATCCTTTCTCTTTCTAGTGGTTGTTTTAGGGCAGTGGTTCTTAAAGCAGCGCACTATTTCCCTCTTGGAGATATATGTTAATGTCTGCAGACATTTTTGAATGTCATGACTTGAGGAATACAGCTGGCATCTAGTTGGTAGAGGCCAAGGATTTGGCTAACCACCCTACAATACACAGGGCAGCCCCCACAACAAAGAATTGTCAAATGAAAATGTCTTTGTATGTCTGAGAGGCCCTCTGTGACTTCATATTTCTCTTATTTCTCCCACACAACCTAACAACCCTCTCATGGCCAATTATCTCCTC
>NC_048226.1:44731524-44789783 GCF_002007445.2 Ailuropoda melanoleuca
TTTTTTTTTTTTTAACAACTTTGCTGATAACAGAGGCAAAGTCCTGAAGTTGAAGGGGGGAAATCATTGGAGTCAAAGATATCTCTCATTTTTATATTTCAATTCCTTTTATTTGAAATGCTCTTCCATTTCAAAAGGACTCAATTATCAGTTTCTTCTAGCACCATCATGTTTGAGCAGTGAAGGGGCAATGCTACATTTTGCTTTAGTTTCCAAGAAGCTAAAGTCACCAATGGGCAGTGTTGCTCATTATTTTAGGAGAAAAAGTGACCTTTGGTCTGATTCATTATATATATTTTAACTGTGCTTATCATGTTGCTCCAGTGATCTTTGCCTTGGAGAAATATTTTGAGTTTTGAATGTCATAATAGCATTATGACTGATTAAAATATAATAACTTATATCAAAGGGATGGTTCCTTGTTTCCTATCCTCCGAAGAACCTTAGAAAAACCTGAGAAATGTTGCTACTAGAGCCTTTAGCTATGAAAGAATCCTTTAAGAAGAGATCTTTGAATTATTTTAAAAAATATTTTAAGAAAGTAATTGCTGGTATCATCAAGGAGAAAGGTTTCCCTTATAATAATTGTGGAGACCTTAAACATAATAATTGTAAAATGTCTTTTTCCCCCTAGAACTTACTAATGTACCTAATATGAATGTGACAAATTACTCACTTTACTACACTTTGGAGTTGATAATTTTTAACATGATGAAAATGGTCAACAGAGGCATTGAGGTCAAAGTGCCCTTTGATAATGGTCATTGTTCAATTACTCAAGAATCAACAATTTCAAAAATATTTTTAAAACGGTCATTGACTTTACCACGGTTAATTCAGTATTATAGTTAAAATCCCTGATATAGAAGAAAGGTAATTTTGTGTTTATAACTAATGCTAACAAAAAATATATATGTGTTTTCTAAACTTATTTGAATTCCGACTGCTTTAAGTTCACTCTCTACTACTGATGTGAAAAACCTATATTAATAGAGTTAGTACTAGCTTACTTGCTCTGGGGTTCTTAAAGTCCCATGTCATCGAATAAGGAGACCACACATTCTGGACACAAAGCCAGTATCTTAGTCCTTTGTAAATGTGGGCATACTTCTCAATGCAGTAAGTCTGCTGTGACAAGGACAAAATAACTTTGCTCCTTCCATCAGTTATTTTGTGGTGATTTATGCTTTTAATTTGGATGTGAAGGTAACATCTAACCCTGCTAGTTTCCAGTGATCAACCAGAGTCATAAAGGTTTAGATACTGGCCATAATTCTTTGTTGCAATAATACTGGATTTAATCAGCACCCATTATGTACACTCTGTGTTCTCGACGGCATCACACTGTACATTATAGCCACTGGGCCTCAGAACAGTGCGATTTAATTGCAGTGTCAACAGGCACAATAACCTTAAAAGGGACATTTTAATTTACCTTTCTTTTCCCTTATCAGTTTTCATGCTATCATTGGTTCAAACGTGGAGGTCAACTCCATTTTGATTATAAGATAACAATATTACAGACACCTTATTTTCTTATGTTTTAAAGTTTATTTATTTAATATCTACACCTAATGTGGAACTCAAACTTATAAACCTGAGATCAAGAGTCACATGCTCGTCCAACTGAGCCACCCAGGCTCCCCAATATTATAGATTCTTTAAAAGAGATCTTTGCTTTCAAGTATCATCTGCTTCACTTCTTAACTACAAAAGCTATTTGGAGTAAAGAAGGTAAATTTTTTAAGTGCTGTTTTCTAGCTTTTCTTCACCATTATGAGTATGATGAGAATCATAGAGGACAAGACTGTTGTGTTAATTTAAACATTTGTCTACAAAGTTTTGATAATCCTTCCCTTTAAAAGTGGGTCCCCCTCTCCTTGAGTGTGAGCTAGATTTAATGGCTTGCTTCTAATGTGGCAGAAGTGACCATGTATGAATTCCAAGTCTAGGTCATGAGGAATTGTGACATCTTCCTTGCTCTTGCTTTTGGATCCACAATCCTGGGGGAAGACAGCTACCTTGACATGAGGTCATTCAAGCAACTGTATGGAGAGGAGAACATGGTGAGGAACTGAGGCCTCCTGCCAACAACCATATGAATTAGCCACTGTTGGAAATGGGTCTTGTAGTCCCATTCAAGCCTTTAGATCAGGGGTCAGCAAGCTACAGTGCATAGGCCAAGGCCCTCCCATGGCCTCTTGTTATATGGCACTCAAACCAAGAATAGTTTTGTTTTTTTAAGATTTTATTTATTTATTTAGAGGGAGAGAGAGAGTGATTGGGAGCAGGGGCAGAGGGAGAGGGAGAGAGAGAGAGAGAATCTCAAGCAGACTCCGTGCTCAGTGCAGAGCCCGAGGCAGGGCTCGATCTCATGACCCTGAGATCATGACCCGAGCCAAAATCAAGACTTGGTTGCTTAACCCACTGAGCTACCCAGGCATCCCTACAATAGTTTTTACATATTTTAAAGGAGGTAAAAAAAGAAGGAGGCTGTGGAAAAGGAGAAGAAGGAGAAGAGGAAAAGAAGGAGAGAAGAAAAAGGAGGAGAAAGAGGAAGAGGAGAAGAACATATCACAATATGACAGCAAATATGCATTTGCTTAGCTTAACATACTTGCTGTGTGCTGACCCCTGTTCAAATGACTACAGCTCTAAATAACACCTGATTGCAACCTCAGGATATACCCCGAGCCAGAACCACACACCTAGGCTGCTCCTGAATTTCTGACTCTCATAACCATGTGAGATAATAAATGTTTATGAGATAATAAACTGTTTCAAGCTGCTAGGTTTGGGGGTAATTTTGGACACACAACAGATAGCTAACACAACTAGTTATAATATGAACTCCATTGTGTCTTACTCATTTTCCCCACCAACATTCTGTTTTGAAAAACTCACACAATCTTGATTTAGTTGATTTCTTTCTCAAGATTAGATTCAGATTAAACATTTTGTGAAGAACAGTACGTCAGTTATACCCTATTCCCAACTATCTTTCCTGCTTATCCATTAGATCATAGATTAAATATCTCTTTTGCAAGAAATTCTTCTTTGAGGCTTTGGTCACCTCCAGCATACAGAATTTTTCTTTGTTATGCCCTCTCATACAACAAAGTATTTTCTGCATCACACAATCCTAAATGTAAATATTGAATTAATATCTGTTGCACCCACACCAAGATCAGGGATTTCATTTCTGTTTTAGCCAAAATTAGTGCTGTCCTTGGGAAAGAGTAGATTCTGAACAAATAGTTGTTAAATCAATACCTTTATGAATAAAGTCATTGATTTATAGCTATTTTATCCAGTTGTTCAAATTTGCATATTAATTTTACCTGGCATTCATTGGATGCCTACTATGTGTTAGGCCTGTGTCAGGTATTTTTAAAAATAGGTGTCATTCAATGAAATATGCAGTGTTCACTTATTAATTCATTCACTGAATTATTTTTAAGTGTCTACAGTGTATAATATTTTGCATTAAGAACTACTGGCTAGTTGGTGCAATTCTGAATCTCACATCATTTGAGCAAAAAAAAAAAAAAAGTGAGCCATAATGTCTTTCTTCATAATCTCTTGTTTTAAAGAATATGAGGAAGGAACTATATGTTATAAAATTGGTGAGAAACAATGATGTTCCAAAAATGTATGGCCTCAATCCACCAGCTAATCTAGGTCCAGAAGGAGACAGACACCAAACCTTCTGCTCTTATTCTACAGAATTTGGGAAATTTGAAACAGGTCTCTTTCTTTGATCTATGGAAAAACTGATTTGTTTAGTTTAGCAAAGATATTTATGAATTTTGTGATAGAAGACTCTGAGCACAGATGGTCACAAAAACAAGAGATGAACATGGAGAGTTTAATGGAAGGAATTGAAATTGCTAAGTTGGGAAGGGTTTGTATTTGGTGCCAAATGTAGCACAGAAGCGAATGCATCAGTTCAGGGACACATTTATCAACTTAACACATGCCTGTTGTGAGGCTACATCACACCTGACTGTGCTGAGCATCCCCACACAGTGGATTTGGCTGGGACGTCTTTTCTTGTTTATTTTTCAATGTGAAAATCTGTACCCAGTGCCCAAAAGTTCTCTGGATATACCAACCATATCAATTACCAAGCAAAAACAAAGGAGAAAGGAAACAAGATAGCAAATGACAAAAGACCCAGATGCTCTTCCTCTAAGGCACTGTTTCCAATCAATATGGCGGAACTAAGAATGAGCATGAAGGTCTGTCACCTGGCCAAGACTGTGCCCTCAGAGGACATTTCCTGATTTTATTTTTTCCCTTGAGTTCCTACAGGCAGTCAGTTAGGTAAGGCAAATCACACTTGATATTTCCTTTTTCATAGCATTTTTATACAAATAAAGACAAATCAACAGAAACAGTTATGGAGGGAAAATTGTTCAAATAAAAAAGTAACATGTTTGTAACATGCTAGGCACTATTTTACCAAAGGTGTGTGTGTGTATTTCTCTTTTAGTCTACACACACACACACACACATACACACACACACAATTTATATACCATAGCCAGCTTTATATACCATAGCCAAGTTAGTGGGGTGGCATACAAAATAAAAATGGAAAGAAACTACCTGTAAACTTATTAAACCTGAAATATAATGTTAAACTACTTATGTTCTAAATCTTTTTTAGTATAACAAAAATAATAAACTCATCTCAGAAGACCTGAGTTTGGCCATTGGATACAGTGGAAAAAAAAAAAAGAAAGATACATAAGGTATAAAGTTGATGAGTTAAGTTCATATAGATGCAGAGATTATTCTTATCTGACACCTTGGAAATTTATTTACTCAAATGTATAAACCCAGGTTAAGAAGTATGGATTTTGTAGAATTCCTTACTGGATCTGGGTATTACTCACTCCTGTGATGGAGTGAATTAAAAGGCTTAAGTTAAATAAAGTGCCTTGGGAAGGTTGATTCATTTCTAGAACCACCAAGGGATTGCGGTGAAAAAGTGGATACTCATCTTTTTTGTTGTTGTTTTTTCCTTTTTTTTTTTTTTTCTTTTCCACCGTATGGGTGGAACTCAAAGTACAGTCATGTAATTTTAAAAAAGGAAATCTTTGGTGTTCTTAAGATATTAAACTCAATAGCTTAATGCATTGCATTTGAAATTTGTGTCTCCTTTTTAATAGACTACAATCCTGGAATCCTTTCAAAATTCTAGCCAAGGAGCAGATAGGCCTAATGCATGACATTTCCATTATGGCAACTATCATATATCTTCCTCTTAGAGAAATCTACTGAGAATACTACAAGGTTATTTGCAATTTTCTTCTTCCTTTTTTTTTTTTAACCTTAACCTTTGACTTAGATAATTTGCTAATCCTGGGCTTTGATGGATGGTTTTAGTACAGGTTCGCATCTGATTTCCATACCAAGTCCATAGTGTAATGCTATTTCAGGAGTTGGGAAGGATGATATCTTGAAACAAAAAACAGTAATTTCCAGTTGTCATTTAAAAGACGATGTAGTCTGTCATTACTCATTGCCAACCTCCCTCATTTTTTAAACTTTTAACTCTTATTAAGGAAAAATTCAAAAATATACAAATAAATTGGATGGTATAATCAACTTCCATGTACCCAGCTCCAACAATCATCAACTTTCTACTTACTTCATCTATATTCCTCAATATTCTCCCCACTCTTCCATCACATTATTATTTCCTTTGAGTCCTTTTTTCTACCATTCTTTTTAATTTATAGCTTGACCACTTGATGTCACCTCTGGATGCAGTGGATGCATGCCTCCTACTATGGAAATAGAAATATAAGCATTGTATATACAGAGGACAAGGATTTGTCATGATCTGCCTTTAACAGACAACGGGTCTGGCAATGCAATTCTTGCCAAAGGGAAGAGCTCCAGATAACAATTCTGAAAATAAAGTCATTGTTTCTTTTCATTGACTGGTTTGTAGCCTGCCCAGTATTTCTCCCGCTCTGGGAACTCAACCACTGTCTTTGCGGAACCTATTTCTTGTGGTTCTAGTGGAGACAACTCTGCCCTGCCCAGGAGTGAACACGTGATCCGGACTGTCCAGGGAACTCCATTCCTGTGGTGATTGGAATTCATGAGTGTGTGATTATGTGGGCCCTGGGGCAGAGGCTCTTACACTGCCTTAGATATTGTGAGCTATGAGGACTATAGGAACATTTGAAGCTAAAAGACACTTGCCATCAGGAAGAGGGAGCCTAAGAATGAAGCAGTACAGAAGAAAGAAAAATAGAAAGACCAAAGTAGACAGAGACAGATAGAGACTGAGGGAGACAAAGAGGAGAGAACAACCTCATTTGGACACTTGAATATCCAGCTGTGCCTGGTGAAGTCCTGACTTTTTCAGATACATGAGGCAATAAATTCCCTTTGTTGAGTAAGTGGTTTTAATTGGTTTTCTGCCACTCAAAACAGAATCCTAATACAGTAAATGCCTCCCAACATTTTGCTGACCACCAGCCATAAATGCTGCACCACAAATTCATTCAGTGTTTCGCTACCTGGCAGCATATTTTCCAGCCACCCTCATGTAGCGCCATGTCTGTGAGGAGCTGGGATGGCCTGGAATCATGAGTATGAGAATAGCATGTCCAAAAATGAACTCTTGATCTTTCCCAGCAATCAGCTTCCTCCTTTGGCATTTCCCATTCTATAAATGGTGCCTCCATCCACCAGTTATGTAAAATAGAAACTTAAATTCCATGCTTGCCCCATTCACTCCTTCACGCGCCACCTCAGGCTATCAGTAAGTCTTATCCACTCTATTCCCAAAGCACAGCTTTGCTTCATCCACTTCTCTCCATACTTGCTGCCTCTACCCTCTCTGAGCTAGGTCAACTCTCACAGCTCTACCCAGATTGTTTGCTAAATACCAGATTCTGTCACTCTCTTCCTTAAAACCATCAATGCTTTTCCATCCCACCTAGGATGATTTTCAACCCCCTTAGAAGAGCCTGCAAGGCCCCACATGATATGGTCCCCAACCAATCCAGCCCAGCCCCATGATCCATCATGCACTGACACACTTATCGTTCCAGCAAAGTACTCTCTCTGCGTTGGGCCAGGATACCCAACTTCTTATCACCTCAGCATCGCTGGGCAGACTGTTGTCCTCTCTCCCCTGTTTTTACTGTAGAAAAAACCACTTATTATCTTGTTTTCAATTTAATGTCCTCTCCATAGAGAAGCTTTCCTTAACCTTTGTATCTGAAGTAGTTTTTTCTGTGTGGCCTTGTAATTTACCTTTATTCTTTATCTCTGTCGAATAAATAAAAATAAAATCTTTAAAAAAATAAGTAAAATATTTAGGAGAATTTTGTTAAATATATAGAAATCTAAACAAAAATTTTCATTTTGAATTTCTATAATTAATATTATTATCATAATTTATTGTTATCTGTCTTATATGTCAGGTTTTACTGGAGTCAGCTACCTGCCTTTCCATTCAGTGGTTATTAGTCATGCTATGAATCCATAGAAGTGACTTGTGTCCACATCTGGGACTGAGGGAAATGTGCTTCATTTTCATGCTGAATTAAGACATAAAGTAGGGCATTCTGACAAGTTCTGAAATCGGAAGTCAGATCATTGAAACTGTGGTAAAACCAAATTAAGTTTTAGGAGTTCGTTAATTCATACATATAAATTAANATCATAATTTATTGTTATCTGTCTTATATGTCAGGTTTTACTGGAGTCAGCTACCTGCCTTTCCATTCAGTGGTTATTAGTCATGCTATGAATCCATAGAAGTGACTTGTGTCCACATCTGGGACTGAGGGAAATGTGCTTCATTTTCATGCTGAATTAAGACATAAAGTAGGGCATTCTGACAAGTTCTGAAATCGGAAGTCAGATCATTGAAACTGTGGTAAAACCAAATTAAGTTTTAGGAGTTCGTTAATTCATACATATAAATTAACTGTGGAAACAAAATTATTTTGGTATGTTATAAATAGCCCTGAACTACATATGTTTGCATAGAAACAAAAGACCAGCAGAAAATCCACCAAAACGTTCACAGTGGTTTCTTTCAATAGTTGAGTTTGAATGTGGTATTATTTTTTGCATTTCTAATTTCTACATTGCATTTCAAGTTTTCTACAATAAGCTACAAATTATGTTAAAGACTAAATTTTATTCCATAAAACGGAATATAAAGTATAAATAATATTTAAGAGATGAAATGGGAGCGCCTGGGGGGCTCAGTTGGTTAAGTATCTGATTCTTTTTTTTTTTTAATCTATTTATTTGACAAAGAGAGAGACAGCCAGCAAGAGAGGGAACACAAGCAGGGGGAGTGGGAGAGGAAGAAACAGGCTCCCAGCAGAGGAGCCTGATGTGGGGCTCGATCCCAGAACTCCGGGATCACGGCCCTGAGCCAAAGGCAGACGCTTAACGACTGAGCCATCCAGGCACCCCAAGTATCTGATTCTTCATTTTGGCTCAGATCACAATCTCAGGGTAACGAGATCAAGCTCCATTCTGGCTCTGCACTGGGTGTGGCGCCTGCTTAAGATTCTCTCTTTCTCTCAGGGTGGCTCAGTCAGTTAACCGTCTTAAGATTCTCTCAGCCACCTGGGTGGCTCAGTCAGTTAAATGTCTGCCTTCAGCTCAGGGCGTGATCCCAAGGTCCTGGGATAGAGCCCTGGGCCCTGTGTTGGCTCCCTGCTCAGTGGGGAGTCTGCTTCCTCCTCTCACTCTACCCCTCCCCCCACTGCTCGTGTTCTCTCTCTCTCTCCCTTTCTTTCTCTCTCTCTCAAATAAATAAATAAAATCTTTAAACATTTTTTTTCTCTCTCTCTCTGTCCCATCCACCCCCATCGCCTGAATGTGTGCACGTGTTCTCTCTCTCTCTAAAAAAAAATAGATGAAATGATAACCTTAGAACTCCAACATCTGCATATCTTGGAGGCCACTTTTGAATAGGAAATATAATAGAAGATTCATTGACCTGGCATACCGGTGAACTTCTGGGCCACAGCATCATCATGTCCAGTATTGTTACGGCAAAATCTCACCTCAGTATTATAAGAGTTTTTGTGACTAGCAGTAACTAAACTGAACTATACATAACGTTATTGGAATTCTATTATGCACTAAGCATTGTGATAAATCCTCATCCTATATTGCCTCATTTAATCCTTATCACAATCTTAGGGTTAGGTCAGCAGTTCTCAGTGTGTGGTCAGGGACTTCTGGGGATCCCTGAGATTCTCTCAGGGGGTCTGCAAGTTCAAAACTATTTTTAAAATAATCTAAAGACGTTATTTGTCTTTTTCACTTACTATTCTATGGGTGAGAAAATGGGCTCAGAGATTGAAGTATATTGACCGAGATCACGCAATAAAGGTGGAGCTAGAATTTAAACCTTTGTTTCTCATCCAGAAATCTGTGCCTCTAATCACTACATTCATCGTTTATATTTTTTCCACTTCTACTCCAATGAATTTGCCATTTGGCATCAAGGAAACTTTGAAAGTTGCCAGTGTCCTTGTTGGTTTCATGCAGTTCTGCCTAACAGGGCGACCTCAAAAAGTTAAGGTTTTGGTAGATTGAGAGAGACCAAGAGAAAAACCACTCTTCCCCTCAATGTCTATGATTTAGATGTTTAAAATTTGGCTTTTCCTTTCCTTGGTTTGGGCTGAAACTTTATGGTCATTCAAGGAAGATGAGAGCAGTTCCCTGGCTTTTCTAGAAGGCTCGCCTTATCTTACCTCCATACTTGTCCATGAAACCCATCCCTCTATGACTAAGGTTTTCTTATTAGAAACACTTTTTGGATTAGAGGCTCTAGTACTTTTTAATGTGACACTATTAGCAGGACATATCCAGAAACTCTGGATTCTGGGGCATTAAAGAATAGTAGTGTGCCTCCCCTCATTGAGACAGCCAAAAATGTGGGGCAAATTCATCTGTTATCATAGAGGCAGTGTGTTTAGAATCTGTAATACAAGTGTTTATTAATAGCAGCAATAATAATTGATCAGAATAACTACTTGCCATCTTGAAGAGCAAAAGGGATAGTGACACTTGGAAGGTGAAGTAGGAAAAAGTTGACAAGCAAAGGCTGTCCTGGGCAAACCAGAGGTATGGTGACCTTAGGCGCACAGTGAATCCCTGTATTAGAACAACTGATGGCTTTCTGAGGAACCTGGACCCCTGGAGGTTAGGACTTGGCACTGGGGTGAGCCCTGGTGGTGGCCAAAGATGGCCTCTTTCTCCTCAACCTTGTTGCTCAGATTTTCCTTGTTCAGCACACAAGAGAGAATTCCTATTCCAGGCTACCAGAACTATGCAAATGTTGGAATTCAAATAGAAAAAAAACTATAATTTCTTCACTGCCTGGATGAAAAGCCAAAATTGTTTTGGTAGCCTGCTACATAGTCCCCCAAACAAATCTTCAATTCTAAGAATTCTAAAGATTGAGAAGGTAAAGGATAATGGCAGGCAAGAAGCTACTTGCAGAAAGAGCAACAAAAACTAGTTAAGGATACACTAGCCATGTTAGGAAAGGCAGTCACAGGCGTAAAGCCTTTTGACCTTTGAACGGTTACATAACAATATGTCCTGGGCCTGGAACATTTCTTTACGGAGAGATGAAGAGCTCTCTCAGCCTATGTTGGGTGTATTTGTTTGGAAATCTCGTTTCCATATTCTGGGTGTGTTCTGCTTCATTGCATGCATAAGGCACCTGACCCATCCCACTGCTCTACTTGTTCTGGCAGGGAGGGAACAAAGTCCTTCGCCTGCAACAGAAAGCATCTTCCTGTGTCAGCTGCAAGGTGAGCCCCACTGGCCGAGGGGGGACGGCCACTCACTATTAAGGCAGTTCCTGCTTTGTCTCTGTGTGAGGACAGTGTTGCTCCATCAGGGCTGTGTGAGTGGGAGTTCTGTCTTTCTTGGTGACCCCTGACCAAGAGGGTGGACATCTTGGGATTGTTCCAGTGGAAGCCAACAGCTTTCACTTGCTTGACACTGGAGGCATCTCTGGTGCCCTCGCCCCCATCCTCAGTTCAGCCTGAGTCATAGAGCAGTCAAGGCATTGTTTACCCCAAAATGTATTATGTATCCCATCTGAGATTTCCATCACCAGAGCTTAAACACCAAAAGCAAAACAAAAACAGTCCAAAAGCCCTTGGATGTATGTGTAGCTCCAGGGAATAAGGCTCCGTCCCTACCCAGTTAAATAAGACTAAAATACTGAATCCAAGACTGTACAGTTTTATCTCTCCACTGATCCTATTCTCCCCTTCTTTAGCACATTAAACTATATCTCAATCATTCTGGTAATCAGTTAAGCATTATAATGAGAAATGAGTTCCAAGTTCAGGTTCAGAGAAAATTGTACGAATATATCCAAATTTGTCTCTCATAGAATATGGTTTCATATTAGAGGGTTTTTTTTCATTATCCTTTTTATGGTTGTCAGTGCCAATTGATAAATAATGATAGCTGATATTGACAGAGTATCTTCCACATACCTGAGGTAACACTGAATGTTTTACATATGAGGCGATATGGATATATATCATTCCCTATATTTAAGTATGCAAGAAATAGTTCCTATCTTTATTTTAAATAAATCAATTTAAACTTTAGTTTCATGCCCATCCCTCTGGCTGGCAGGAAACTTAATGTCAGTCATTCTTGCGTTTTCTCCCCTACCACTCAGAATTGTGATGCTGTGCTGAGAGCGTACAAAGAACCAGAGTGGGGGGACCCTTGTTCACCAATCATACATTTTCACAGGTTCCCGCTGAAACACGCCTCCTTCCTACCCATGGCATCTCTGCTCCGGTGGTTCTCAATGGCTACTAAGCTACTTTTGGGTCACAGGGAACCACTGTGGAGCTTCCTGGGGCCTCATCAGCCTACACCTACCATGTAGTCATTCCTCTCTGGGGTTTTGCTGCCTCATTGGACATTGCCGGAAAGCAGCATGAACACTGCTGGCTTCTGGAATCCAGTCCTCTCTGTTCCTCTCGCATCCCGGGATACTGGTGTAGTAGACAGAGAAATCCTTCTTCAAGTTTGTCCAGATCCTTTCCTTTGGCACTCACCCCTTTCTTCCTTTTCTTCCCTTTGGCAAAACTTGTAAGTTCTCCTATGAGCTTATGCTCTTGAAAACATAAATCCAGACGGAGTCTCTCAGGCCCCTTCTGCTTCCCTCCTCCCCTGACACCTGTCCGGAGGAAGTTGAGGAAGCCAGTCACTTGTGGGAACTGACAGAAAGAATGAGGAAGATGAGGTCGGGAAACATGCAAGGAGGAAAACTTAGCCTCAAAATATCCAGCTGTACATCAAATCAGCAGCAACCCAATGAGACATGTGTTACCATTTAAATTTTATAAATAGGAAAACTGAAATTCAGAGTAGTTACCCAGGTCACATGACTATTAAATCCCAGGCTGAAAATGTAGCTGTAGGTCTAATCGACCCCGCTATGTTCAACCTCACTTGCAATGTTCTTTGTAAATAGGCGATATCATAGAATATAGACGCTACTTATTTATAAGTATCTAATTTATTTGGATTATTAGGCCTAATTAGTTTTTTAATTAGAGGAGAGAAGCTCTCTCAGCAGTGTTTGAAACCGACATACCGATGTATATATTAAATGCTTTTGCTTCTGAAAAAATGTTCCTCATGAACTTGACTAATCTTGCATTAACTCTACCAGTACCAACCTGAAAACAAGTATTTTCAAGGCAGCTTGACAAGTTTTCATACTTAGAGGATTTGAACAAGAACAATCACTCAGTGGGGCATTGCTTGCTGAGACTCTCCTGCCTGCTGGGCTTCTGGCTTTTAGGCATTTTGACAATATGTATTCTTTAACTGGCCTCTTTGAAAATGCCTGCTCGTCACTTTTGGCATTAATTGCTAATTAATAAAAAGCATGTAAATGTCAGCGTGTCAAGTGTACGAGTCAATACCTCGATGTTGAGGAATTAGGTAGAAACACAGCATTTAGATTTGGGATAGGAAAAAATGAGAAAAATATAACAGGTTCCAACATCCCTTCTTCAAACTTGCCCTGAAGTGTTAGGAGAGTCAACTTTCCCAGGACCCTCAGGACCTTCCCTTCCCCAAGAGACTTAGATAAGAAGGTTCTGCATAAGCAGGATGCTGGGTCACTCTTCGCACACTTTGCATGGCTCCCACCCATCACCCCAAGTGACAGGAGACTTGTGTGACCTGAAATCACTGTTAAACTTGGTATGCTTTAGGTATAAATATAAATACACACTTGATTGGTCCCATTACTACAGTTTTTGGTACCTGGAATAAGATGTGAGTTTGTCCTTGGAAAGGAGGAGAAGATTTCCCCTGGGCCATGAGCCTAAGCCACAGACATAGACCTGGTTTTCAGAGGGCAGGAGTCCTTTTGAAAGGAAGGGGCCCTCCAAATTCCCACTTGCTAGTAAAATGCCTATAAATATGTGCCTTGGGAATCTCATGGGGAAGGCTTGCAAGTATTTTTCTGCACTGATGTCCACTAGATACCAGGATATACCATCATGGAGAGTTCTAAATGTAAAAAATAGAGAGAGTTCCTTTTCCTACAACTCTTTCTCCCTCTGCTCAAAGCCTTTATTAAAGCAAAACAACAACAACAACAACAAAAGCTGTGAGTTAAAATGGAAGGAAAGAGGGGCACCTGGGTGGCTCCATCAGTTAAGTGTCTGCCTTTGGCTCAGGTCATGATCCCAGGGTCCTGGGATTGAGCCCTGAGTAGGGCTCCCTGCTCAGCATGGAGTCTGCTTCTCCCTCTCCTCTGCCGCTCCCTCTTGCTCCTGCATGCTCTCTCTCTCTGTCTCTCAAATAAAATCTTTAAAAAACTAAAATAAATTGAAATAAAATAAAATAAAAAAATAGAAGGAGAGGGCCTAGCATTTTCTGAATATGGCAGATATTGTAAAAACATTGTTTGGAAATGGGCTCTCATAAGCACAGCCCATCTCTAGGTATCTGGCAACTGAAGACTTTACCGCTGTTGATAAAGGGCAGTGGGTATCGGGCAGGGATGATTGTCTCAATTCTCCACTTTGCTTTTATAAAAAATAAATTCACTTTAGAATATTTTTACAGAAAAATTGTGAAGGTAATAGACTCTTTCCTATACCCCTCACTCTGTTGCTGCGAATGTGAACATTTTACATTATCATGGTACGTTTGTCAAAACTGAGAAATCAATGTCTGTACCTATTTTTAACTAAACTCCAAACTTCATTTTTATTTCACTAGCTTTTCCACCCATATCCTTTTCTGTACCGGGGTCCAATTCAGGGTACCACATTGCATGGAATTTCCTTGTCTCCTTCGTCTCCTCTGGCCTATGACAGTTTCTCCGCTTCCTTGTTGTTCAGGACTTGGACAGCTCTGAGGTGTGCTGCTTAGGTATTTTGTAGAGTGTCTCTCAATTTGGGTTTGTCTGATGCATTTCCTTATGATTAGACTGGGGCATGGGTTTTATGGGTAGAATGTCAGAGGTGAGATGCCCTTCTCATTCTGTCTGAAAAGTATTTGAGGTATTTGAAGAGGTATTTGACAGCACAATATAACAAGGAGATCTCAACCTTAATAACTTGGTTAAGATAGTGTAAGAAAATGGTAAGGAAATATTTTTCCTTCTTCCCTTCTAGGTTCTTTGGCTGGCCTAATAATTAAATTGACATAAGACAGATGAAAAGGAAAACAAAATTTAGCTTTGTACACATGGGACCACATAACAATATGAGACTCAAAGAAGTGCCCAAAGTAGGGAGCTTTTATACATTTTAGACAAAGAAACAAATTTATGAAGAGCCGACAAGACAAAGGGATTTGAGCTTAGAGTAGTAAAATGGTGGAAAAAGTAGCAAGGTTTGTTTATACATCCTTTACAGCCTTAAATTCTCTATTTCTGGTGACAGGGATGTCTTCAATCCTCTAAGTACAGGCAGGGTACCCTTTACATGGGGAATTTATTTCCTAATTTCAGGGGGACAGAGGAGGGGCAGAGTGTTCTCCTTGCACCAGCTCTTTCTTACCAACTTAAATTCAAAATAAAATTGGCATATTTTGGGGTGGCATACTCTGCTCCCCTTCAATAGTATTTGCCAGGTTTCTACAACATGGAATTACTATTACTCCCTTTCCACACTCTAGGCCTTTGAAGCGAGTCACTAAGTCGAGTGCACATTGAAGAAAGGGAGGGATTAAGCTCCCCCTTCCAGAGGAGGAGAGAGTATCTACATATATTATCTGGAATTCTTCTTTAAGGACGGTTTGTCCCTTCTCTGCCATGTATTTATTTATTCAATCACTTTTTGAAATCCTTATGAACTCATTTAATATTATACTTTGGATTATACATTAATTTTTATTTTGCCCAAATTATTTCAGCTTTGGCCATTGGAAGCTCTTTCACGTTGGCTCTGTGTCCCTTTTATATGCTCTTTTTGCTTATTTTTTGAGCACAGCCTAAGTTTTGGGCACAGCTTGAGGATCATCCTATATTTTTCCTATCCCACTCCTAGACTCAGTCATTTCTCCAACCAGCCTGATTCCTCCAATGCAGAGGGATATTTAGAAACCAAGATCTGGGCACTGGGTGTGCTCATTGCCACTGTGGTTCATGCCTCTAAGGTCTCTGAGCTGACGGAGCTAGATTATAAATATATTATACTGATAATTTACAATTATTTCTCTATCTACTCACCTATATAAATATTAGGATAAACATGAGTTCTTATTGATGTCTTTGATTCTAATCCAGTATTATAAGATTTATTCTAATCTCCCCCCCTTGCTTATCTGTAACTTCTCTGTGCAAAAGTGAAACCTAGCTCCCACCTTCCACAATCCACATACTTATTCAATTCAACCCCAGTACACATTGCTTTTTGAAGCAGATAAAATCAGAATAGCTCATAATATCAAAAGATAATTAATGTAGTGGTCTGTGCCATTCATGAAAAATAAGACTTTTAACCCTCCCCCCATATAATACACATAAATTCAACTTAAGGACTATTTTAAAAAATTGTTAAACTCTGTATTTGTAAAATGCGAAGAATAATAATTTCTACTTTGTGAAATTACTTGTGAGAATTTAAATGAGACAACACATTTAAAGATTTTTAGTAAGTAGTAAGTTTGGGATAACTACTGGCTGTTATTATTACAAATAATAACCCAAACTGTTGAAATGGAATTCTTTATCACTTTATATTATAAAAATATAATTTTCTCCTCTACATAAAACCCTGAGACCCTTGTTTAGAGCAAACTAGAAATGGGTTTTGAGACCAAAGTAGTTGGGAGGACCAAGTTTGCCCACAAGTACCCTAAGACCATGCTGCCAGGAAGTCATGATTCTGAGCTGTGCTGCCCTTGGTGGGCTCCCCAAAGACGAGAGGCCTGAGACTTATATGAAACCAACAAAGTAACAAAAGTTCAGTGGGTACAATTCAGGAGTTAAAGGAGCCCTGGGAAATTAAGCCCAGCATTGAGGAAGACAGCCCAAGCACAGCTTACTAAAGATAAAAAGAGGAGTCTTGTTTTTCCAAAATAGATAGAGGGTACTGTCTCCCACTCAGCAGTGTGCAAATGCAAAGAGCCAAAGATATAATAAAGATTCACATACAAGCACAGAAGATGAAACACAAGAGCAGATATGACAGAAAGCCTCAACACTATCTCCTCTGTGAGTGACAGCCCAAGCACAGCTTACTAAAGATAAAAAGAGGAGTCTTGTTTTTCCAAAATAGATAGAGGGTACTGTCTCCCACTCAGCAGTGTGCAAATGCAAAGAGCCAAAGATATAATAAAGATTCAAATACAAGCACAGAAGATGAAACCAAGAGCAGATATGACAGAAAGCCTCAACACCATCTCCTCTGTGAGGGAGGCTGCAAAGACCCCAGAGCAGGCAGGGTCTGATGACGCTACAGTGTCTGGAGGTCAGTGACTCAAAAAGTATGGTTCCTGGCCCACTGCTGTAAGGGTCTTGTAACAGGCAGGGAGTTGACACAAAATGAAAATCCTTTCTTTAGTGTTAATCAGTGAGATTATATGCATTTCTATGGATATTCACTTTTACATACAACTGAATCACTTCCAAGGAACTTAGTGGGTTATTAAAGATTATAGAAACTAAAAGTAGGGGCGCCTGGGTGGCACAGCGGTTAAGCGTCTGCCTTCGGCTCAGGCCGTGATCCCGACGTTACGGGATCGAGCCCCACATCAGGCTCCTCTGCTATGAGCNAGATTATATGCATTTCTATGGATATTCACTTTTACATACAACTGAATCACTTCCAAGGAACTTAGTGGGTTATTAAAGATTATAGAAACTAAAAGTAGCACATTTTTAAAGTANCCCTCTCTCGCTGGCTGTCTCTATCTCTGTCAAATAAATAAATAAAATCTTTAAAAAAAAAAAAAGAAACTAAAAGTAGCACATTATTAAAGTTTGGGTCTGGCTGCCACGCAAAGGCTGGCAAGGCTGAGAAGCTCCCACTGTGTGCCTGCACCTTCGGACATTTGGATTTTGCAAATGAATCATTTTCTGAAAGGACCATTCATCCTGAGTGCATCATGGATGCTGGCTAAAGGGGAGCAGAACGTGCCACCCCAAAATGTGTCACTTGACACGTGGATTATTTTGAGCTGAAGACAGTCAAGACCCAGCAGAATCAGGAAAAGCTTTTTACCTCCCCCATAACTGCATAAAAGAATCTGGAAAGGGGGCTTATACCAGGGAGAGAGCTATTTCCAGAGATAACGTTTTCATCTGAGACACCTGTCTGCATGGCCTGGCAAACATTTATTTACCAAACATTTCTGCTTCTTGCCTTCCTGTGAATTGCTTTCCACCTCGCTGAAGCCCCAGATCCTTCTTCCTTTCCTTAGCTCAGGATGGTATATAAACCTCCACTGCTTGGGGCCCCCCGGGCTGCTCAGTCGGTTAAGTGTCTGCCTTCAGCTCAGGTCATGGTCTCAGGGTCCTGGCATGGCTCCCTGCTCGGTGGGGAGCCTGCTTCTCCCTCTTCCCTGCCTCCCTGCTGGTGCGCACTCCCTCTCTCTCTCTTTCACTCACTCTATCTCTCAAATAAATAAATAAATAAAATCTTTAAAAACAATAAAACACCTCCATTGCTTTGGCTGCCTTTGAGTCTCGTATCTTTATGGGGCTCCCATTCGTATGGAATTAAATTAGTTTTTCTCCTGTTAATCTGTCTACTTCTTATAGGAGAGCCTCAGCCAAGAACCTAGAAGTTTAGAGGTAAACTCCTTTTTCCTTCCCTACATGTCTTTAATTGGTCATGCTTACATTTACAGCTATTCTTGCTTTTGAATTACAAAACACTCCCAGTTTCATTTCTTCACTCAAGTTTAGTCAGAGATTATTTGGTTCATTCTGTATTGATATGTAACCATAAATTGTTCACAGAAATACCCAGTAGTTGCCAATATCCCCTCCCTAACAAAACAGCCGTGCTTAGAGCATGATACTTAACTGTTCCCATCTAGTTTTTTTCCTACATGAAAGGTAGAAATAGAGAAAGCAGTGAGTGTTTTACACGAAGTTACTGAGCCAAGACAAAATAAATGAAGTGGGATTGGTGAATCACATTTCTGCTGTGTAAATTGTAACTTGTTACCAGTGTATATATGACAAATGTGCCTATAGCTGATCATGCAGTAATGTGATCCTTCCCAACCATTTATTTATTATCAAAGTTCAAATTAAAGAAATTTATTTAAGTAATGTGAAAGTAGAAAAACTCTAACCAAGTGGTCCCAAGGAACACTTTGGGGATAGTCATAATAACCAAGCACGGAGCGCCTTGACTGCATCTGGCTCATTCTGGCTGAGAAAGACCATTTTTGCCAGGAAACAATAAGCTTTTCCCTAGTATTTAGCACCACTGATTGGTGAGGAGTAGTTTCAAACCTCACAATCATCCTGGTTAATTTTTCTTTTAGAGATGAAACTGAAAGTTTAAACATGACATTCTTCTGGCTTCTATCTGTTCTTGGGAGTTTATATCTTTTCTCCTCAATTTGATGTCTTAAGTGAAAAATTGTAATTGCCTTAATGTACATCTCATTCTCCAATTTGGATTTTGCAAAACTTAGTGAATCTGAGCAAATTCTCGTTTGACGATAATTTCTGAATTCCTCCACTGAAATATTTCAGTTGTGACTCATAAAAATATGTCTTAGTTCAGATTCTCCCCAAAGCTGAGCCTGTGATAAGAATTCAGTTGTAGGTGGCTTGGGAGTGGATTCCAGGAATGAGAGAGAGGAGAGAGTGAGATGGGGAAAGAGGAAAAGCCAAGACAAAGACTAGCTAGCTATCTGCTGAGACCAGATTACCCTGGAACCGCTGAGAACTGCCAGTCCAAAGGACGGGAAGTGGGGCTTGACCCACAGCAGCCTCCTGCCCCCGGGCTAAGGGTTGTTCGGCTGCCCCTCCCCAACTGCAGTCGAAATCAGAGGGAGACTAAAGGTATACCTTGGGGCGCAAGACCATCTGCTACAGATGCACCAAGACTGCTCTGTCCCATCACCCGGAGCCAGAATTACTCTGCTTTAGCTGTCACTCTTACCTCTTTTAGGATGGCTTGTTTCATTCTCTCATCAAAATAGCTAGAGACTGATATACTCCAAAGATAAGGAGAGTATCATGTGATATTAAGAGTCTTCACACTTTCAAAATTATATACCCTATCAATTAAGAAGAAAGTTGAGAAGTTAATCCAAATATATGTATATTATTATTTATACATCACATATATGTACTGTCATGCTGGTAAATTGTGTAAATGTTACAAATGTGTATATATACACATTAAAATATGCATCTATGTACATAAATATACATAATAGTATACATATATGTGTATAAACAATATACATAAAATAATATTAACAAAGGTTAAATAAGTAGAAATTTAGGGGTGGCTTGGTGGGTTAAGCGAATGACTCTGGGTTTCAGCTCAGATCATGATCTCATGGGTCCTGCGATCAAGCCCCGGGGGTCAGACTCCGTTCTCAGTGGGGAGTCTGCTTGAAGATTCTTTCCCTCTGCCCCTCACCCCACTCACACTCTCTCACTCTCTCTCACTCTCTCTCTCTCTAAAATGAAGAGATAAATCTTTAAAAATATATATATATAAATTGAAGTTTGAATAATTTCTCCATAGCCTCAATACAACATCTGACATATTCCTGTTTTGGGAGACTAGAGATTTTGATGCTTATATATACATCCTTTTTTTCATAACTCAAGTCTGAGATAAGGAAATTAACTGTTTAACTCCTGTTTAAATTTGTTTGTTTCTGGTTACCAAAAGCCACCAATAAATTTCATTTTAGATGAAACTCTTTAATGTTACAAACTCCATGAATATATCCTAATTCCTTTATTCCCTGGTAATAATATGCTGGTGAAAGGAAGTATATTCTTCTGTTTATTAGATTTACTATCTACCCTGAAGCCAAGACCATAACTCACTAATCGTGTTTGGAAAGACATTCTCCTCTTAATTTATGAATGAAATGAAAGTATACTAATTATATCCCTGCAATGCTGCCAATGTACACAAGTAACTAAATACTCAGTTCAGGTCTCAGAAGGAAGTTTTAGCAATTCCAGGCACATACTAGAAATAGTTACTAATATTCAAGCTTACAAAAGGTGGATTCTCATGTTTTTATGAAGAACAAATATATGAGCAATGAAACATGATTTGTCCTCTTTATATAAACACATCTTGTTTCACCCAGCAATGGAAATTGCTAATTGAGCTATTTTTGTGGAGGTCAACTCTAAAACATAGACTTACCTGATGGAGAGTTGATGGGAAGTGTAATCTGACCTTGCTCATCTTATAACCGGCTTTTAGGGAGACCTGTTTCCTACCCCATCCCTAATCTCAAAATCGGTATGTATTCCTTTCTTAATCATTTGGGTTTTTCTGACTGCTTTGTCCTTGTCTCCTTTGTTTAAACAATTTTTTTCCAATCTGCTGGTGCATAGCACTGTCATCAGCATGATGCCATGGCATCTCATTTTTTAAAGGTTCTTTAGGAAATAAGCAATGTGTCATATTTATCTTTTGATATCTTCAGCTCCTCTTGATTATGAAAGATAATTAATGGTTACTCAATCTATTCTGGAATTGGCCTGAATATATTCACAAGGCTTACTTCACTTTGTTTTCAAACTAGGAGTCTATGTTAACAGATGGCAGGATTTTCCAACATTTAGATTCCAGTATTGAAAAAATTCACAAAAGTATGAGTTTCAATTATGAAATTATATTTAAGTCAATGATAAAGCAATATTTATACTGATTTAAAGCAAATGTTCCATGTTGTTAGGCAAAAGGATTTAATCAGGAGAAGGAGAAGGAAGAGGATCCTGAGGAGTCAACAGGGGGTGGGGGTCTTTGAGGTGATTATTGAAGTATCCTTTTCATTTTTTATCACTTTTTCACCCACTGCAAACACCAGCGCTATGGCTCTTGCTTTCAATGGTTATCCCATTCTTCTGGAGGAGAGGTATTAGTGGGGAGGGCAGGCCCAGGTGGTGAATGATAGGACCACCAGTCTACCTGCATGAGGGAGAGCGGTTGCTGCCTGACACACAAGGGCCAGTAACACACGAACCACAACTATTGCTTTTGCCCTGAGGATTCTGCAAAACCCTGGGGAATTATTTCAGTGGTGAATATTAGAATGGTTAAAAGCATGCAGGGTTTAGCTAGAATGCCTGGATGTGAATGCCAGCTCCATTTCTTACAGCTCCAGGATTTTAAGCAAGTTATCGAACCTCTCTGTGTCTGTTGCCTCCCCTTGTAAAATGGAGATGATATGAGGGCTTATTTTGTAAGGATGTTATGAGGATTAAATTACTCATATATTTGCAAATGCTTTCAAGAGTGCCCAGTATTCAAAAAAATCATATGTGTCTTGTTAAATTAAAAAGTATAGTAAGTAAAATATGACTGCCCTCCTTAAAACATTCTGATTCTTCTCATCTCACTCAGAGTAAAACTCCAAGTCCCTCCAGTGGTCTGTCCTATGGGATGTGTCCCCTGTTTTTGTCTGAATTCACTCCATCTGTTCTAGACTCAGCTAGATCTCATTATGTGAGGCCATGCAACTACTTCTGGCCATGACATGTGGCCTACCATGATGCACTTCTGGGCCTGGATGACAGTCCCCAACCACCCTGGTGTGCTGTCCCAGTTTTCATTCTGGAAGTCCCACATCCTGGGAAAACTGGCAAATGGGAAACAGTCACCCTAACCCTGGCCTATAAAAAACAAAAACAAAAACTTCTTGTAACTCTTCATACTCTCTTCTACCGTTTGCTGGATATCAATGTCAAGAGTGACCTTGAAAGTCATATGTTAAAGATGACAGAGCCACCATCAGCCTGGGCTTCTGAATGAAGCAATTACTGCCTCCGCTCCCCCTTGGACTTTATGTGAGCAAAAATAAATTCTATTCCATTCAGACTAATGAAACCATTAAAATTTCATTGCATTAGCTTAACCAATAAACTGATTACCATGCTGGTCATTCTGGCCTCCTTCCTGTTCTCTGAACAAAAGAAGCATGCACCAACTGTTCATTCTGCTCAGGTTGCTCCCTTCCAGACATCTGCACATCTGCACAGCCAAATCCTTCACCTCCAACCATTGTTTGCTTAGCTCTTGTTTTCTAGGGCACCTGCTTGACCAGTTCATTCAAAAATACCACCCTGATCTCCTCCTCCCCCCTCCTCCTTCCATCCTCCTTCTTCCCTCTTCCTCTTCCTTTTCTCCTCCTCCCCCTTTTCTCCTCCACCTCTTTTCCTCCTCCTTTTCCTTCTTCCTCCTCCTCCTCTTGTTCCCCTTCTTCCTCCTCCTCTTCCTCCTTTCCTCCTCTTCCCCCTTTTTCTCTTCCTCTTCTGCTGCTTCTTCTTTTAACACAGTATCATCACTTTCCAATTTATACAGTGGCCTCTCCTTCTCCATGGGGAATATGTTCCAAGACCCTCAGTGCCTGAAATCACCGATAGTGCTGATTCCTATATAAACTGTTTTTTTCCTACGCATACACACCTATGATAAAGTTTATAAATTGGGCATGGTAAGAGACAAATAACAATAATAATAAAATAAAACAATTATAACAATATACTATAATAAAAATTTTGTGAATGTGGTCTCTTCCTCTCTGTCAAAATATCTTATTGTACTAAACTCACCCTTCTTATAATGATGTGAGATGATAAAATGACTACATGATCAGATGAAGTGGGGTGAATGACTTAGGCATTGTGATGTAGTGTTGGGCTACTGTGGACCTTCTGGGAATATGTCTGAGGATCATCTGCCTCTGGATCTTACGTGACCACAGGTAACTGAAACCATAGACTGCAAAACCACAGATGAGGGGCGACTACTGTACTATACTGTTTACTCTCATTTCTTATGTTTATTATTTATTATCTGTCTTGCTTCCCCCCTGAGAACAGAAGCTTCACAAGGGTTGAGAACTTTGTTTTGATCACTGTTTATCTTGAAAGTCTAGAACACTGCCTGACATATAATCAGTGCTCAATAACTAATTGCTAAATGAATGAATTATTTCAATTTATTTCATTTTCAAAGTTTATGAAGTTGACGAAAATAAAATCAAACCTTCAAATGACTCCCCCCTCCAAGAAGTAACACATATCATGGAGTTTCAAAATGATGAGTCCTTCCAACCATTTTCAGAATATTATTATAGGTTTTAGAAATTATACACAGAATAATCCTATTTATTATTTCACAATATCTTTTGTTCCTGGTGTGCATCCAAATTCCTCCAAAACAGAGAATCGAAATAGACTATGTCTGAAGTCAAGTATTTAAGCCTATCAGTATTTTGGCTTTTGTAGTCACCTTAATTACTGGTTAGCCTCTGCTATGTCTCAAATCATGTTCCCTATTTTTTAATGCTGTAGCAATAGCTTACTATTGACACATCTTCTCTTTCTGCCTCATATCAGTACTTGCATATCTCAGTAATTCTGGGTGTTTCAAAGATGTTCAAGATGTATCCAATATTTATCCTTATAAATTGTAAACTCTTCTGCAAGCTGGAGGCTCTGCATATTTGAGCAGAGTGAAGGGACAAAGAGTCAGTTGGCTCTCCTATTGATTCATTTTCCAAAAATAAAGAACTTATTTGTTATATTTAGTTTCTTAGGGAAGGTATTATGTACCAGTCTTTTATGGCAATAATTATAACGCAGAGATCTGCAGGTCACAGTTTGTATCTTCTTTTCAGCAAACAGAACACAGGGTATCACCTGTCCTATAGGCACTCTTTTTGGTCCAAGTTTCCAGCTAATCGAGATTTGGTTTTGGCAGGTATAGCATCCCTGAGTGATTGCTTTCAGAGTGCCTGGAGCTTTTGCATTCAAGGGAATGTTACCATGGAGAAAGTCCTCCATCCACTGATATGATCGGTATGATTCTGGAAAAGATTAAACAGGCTACCACAGTGTAATTCCGTTGTTTATTTATATACCTCTGAGAATGGTTTCAGAACAGCTGTTATCACTGAAGGGTGCATATTCAGAGAAGCTGCCTAACGAGAGGTAAGTTTTGAATGACTATTTACAGATGATCTAATTCCAAATCTTCCAGAATTAATTTTTTTGATTTATTTTGAATTTATTTGCCTATGAACATTTTCAATCAACCCCCAAATAGACTGTGCATCAGAAACTGGGCTAGGTCCTCCATGACTTCAAGGAGCTTACAGGCCAGTGGTGAGGATGGGATGAGTGAACAGGAGAATGTAATCCAGTGCCTTCCCGTGGTATGAAAGAGGGAAGAGAGAAGTACTGAGTACCCTAACCCAGGTTTAGTTTGCCTCCGTTGATTAGCAGATGGCAGATGATGGAGGTGACAGCAAGTCTGGTGTGATAGGGCAACAGGAAACAGTTCACTCTGGGGGGTGGTTGCTAGGGAGGGAGTGAAAAGGTGTGGCTACAGGGGCTGAATAGGGCTTGAGAGGTAGGATTCTGTCTACTTACTGTACAAAGGAGTTTGAACTCTATTTAAGCATACAGAAAACCATGGAAGGTTTAAGAGGAGGAACAATATCCAATGTGCCCTTTAGAAAGTTCACTCTTCTGTAAAGAGGTGGAGGAATTTTGAATGGTTACAACAAACAAAACAAACTAGGAGGCCTGGAGACCTATTTTGACAGGACTTACTTAAGAGGCTCAGTGATGGTGGTGACTTAAAAAGTGAAGTGGTGGTCAGGATAGTGGAGGGAAATTAGAACCCAAGCTGAATATGTAGATTAGTGGTGCCATTCAACAAGCCTGGGGACACTGGGAGAGCTCATTAAAACAGTTTGGAGACTCAAAAATTGGAATTATTGGTAGGACAACAGAAGAAGACACCCCTCCTCTGTGTGTCAGCTTCACATTCTTTAGTCTTGTTAAAAGTCCAATTAGGAGGAAAAAATGATTTCTCTTTTTCACAGGCTTTCAAATTTTCAACTGCAACCAACACGCAAAAAATGATATTTTACATCATTATACACATGTACACAGAAATGGCAACAAAAAAATCTACAAACAGCAATTACCCTCATCGCATTCAGCGTGCTCCAATGTCTTCTGTCCTGCTACCATTTTTGCTGTCTCTTCCAGCAGGGTACACCTCATGGTCATGGACACAGGCGTTCAACTTGAGGGTACCTGGGTGGTTCAGTCGGTTGAGCATCCAACTCTTGGTTTTGGCTCAGGTCATCATCTCAGGGTCCTGGGATCAAGCCATGCATCAGGCCACATGCCCAACGGGGAGTCTCCTTGGGATTCTCTCCTTCTGCCCCTTGCCCCACTGAGGCTCACACATGTTCTCCTCTCTCTCTCTCTCTCTCTCAAATAAATAAATAAATAAATAAAATCTTAAAACAATAGTTCCACTTGAGTAGCAAGGAGTGCTCTGAGGACATTTTCTTCCTTTGAACTCAAGATCTTACACAGCAGAATAAACTGGAGAAAGACCTGGACTTTGAAATCACACCAAGTCCTGTCCTAGAGTCACAATTTACTAACTATGCTGCCTAAGGCATAACTACTCCTCTGAGATATATGTTAATGCTACCAGCTGTCATTTAATAGGTATTTTCTCCATACCAGGCATTGTACTAAACACACACACACACACACCACCACCACCACCACCACCACCAAAAGCCAAAACAAGACAAAAAACCACCAAAGTAAGGGTAAATTAACAATAATACCAAATTAGAGGATTGTTGTCCTGATTAATGGAAGGAACCCTAGCCTAGAATCTCGAATAAAGTAGTTCAAAAGTGAGTGAATAAAAACATATATATAATGTAAAGCATTTATTAAAACCCTTACGACTCACCAGGTGGCTCAGTCAGTTAAGCATGGGGCTGTTGATTTCACCTCAGGTTGTGATCTCAGGTTCATGAAATCCATCCCCTGGTCAGCTTTGCGCTCAGCCAGGAGTGGGCTTGAGATTCTCCCTCTCCCACTCCCTCTGCCCCTCCCCACCCTACTCTCTCTTTCTATCACATAAATAAATAAATCTTTTTAAAAACACTTATTAAACATAAACTGTTATTATATAGTTTCAGACATTAAAAAGAATACACATACCCACACAGATGCATGATTTTTTTTTAACAAAACAGACAATTTTGTGATAGAGTGGAGATATCCCCAGATCAGTCCAAAAACAGAGATACTGGGGGGTGACGGGGCAGATGGCACAAGAACTCAGCACTTGTTCTCTCTCAGTCCAACATAAGGGTTTTAGGCAGCCAGGCCAGACCCTGGAGGTGAAGTTGGGATGACCTCATCCCCTTCCCCCTCATCGGTAGCACAATCCTCCTCTCCCTCCTCCTCACAGGAGCTGCTCAGCTCTTCCTCTTCCTCCTCCTCCTCCTCATCTGCTGGCCCGAACCCTGCCCTGCAAACCCACCAGCTCTGTGGTCTGCAGATGGGACTCCCAGGTGCCTTTCTGTTCACTGTAGCTGGGGGGATGAAAGATGATAACAAACCATAAACTCATGTGCTCAGCCATCAGCTTAGGAAATAAAATGTTAGCAATATCTTTGAAGCACCCTGTGTGTTCCTCCCTATCTCATTGCTCTTCTTTCTCTTCAGAAGTAATCACTATCCTTAATTTTATGTCCATTTTCCCCTTACTTTGCTCATTGTTTTCCCACATTTATGTGAATCTTTAAAGATATATTGTTTCCTTGTGCATAATTTTGAGGTTACATATGTGGAATCACTCTGTGTATATCTTTTCTGTGACTTAGTTTTTTTGTCCTCTATTGAGTTTGTGATACTCATCTAAGACAGTGTGTATAACAGGAGCTCATCCACACTTACTGTTTGATACCCCACAATTTACTTACACATTCTCCTGTTGATACATGTGTGCGTTATTTCCACTTTGTTTGTTTTTATATTACAAACAATATTCCTAAGAGAAATCTTGCACGTTTCCTAGTACACATACGTATGAGTTTCTGGGTTTGACAAATAATATAGAGGACATCCAATCAAATTTGAATTTTAGAGAAACAAGTAATTTTTTTAGCATAAATATGTCCCCATGCAAAATTGGGACATACTAATACTAAAATTTATTGGTTGTGTCTCTGGGATTAAATTTAACTAGGTGTCCTATATTTTTGTTTGCTAAATCTAGCAACTCTATGAATTTCTTATACCTAGGAGTGGAATTGCTAGGCTACAGGGAATGTACAACTTGAACCGTTAGGGTGCTGTCAAATGTTTTCTAAAATAGGTGAAACAATTTGTCACACATGCCACCACCAGGGGATTGAGTTCTCATTGCTTATATCCTCACTGCTATGGACAGAATCACATCCCCAAGATTCATATATTGAAGCCCTAACTCCCAATGTAACTGTGTTTTGCAGGAAGCTCCTTTAAGAAAGTAATTATGGTTAAATGACATAATAAGGGTGGGGCCCTAATCCAATATGACTGATGTCCTTATTCAAAGAGGAAGACATGTCTGAGCTCTCTCTATATATATACGGAAGAAAAGCCATGTGAGGACACAGTGAGAAGTTGGCCGTCTGCAAGCTGGGAAGAGATGACAAGTTGTACTTTAATTTTCATTTAGTTCCAAATATTTTTCAATTTCCGTTGAGATTTCTTCTTTGACCGTTATGTTATCTAGAAGTGTGCTGTCTGATCTCCCCAAGTATTTTGGGATTTTCCATCTATTTTTATGTTATTGATTTCTAGTTTAACATCACTGTGATCTAAAAGCAGATATTGTATGATTTCTATTCTTTTAAATTTATGAAGTTGTGTTTTATGGACCAGAATGTGGTCTATCTTGATGAATGCTCCAGGTGAGTTTGAGAAGAGTGTGTATTCTGCCATTAGATGAAATATTCTGTAGATGTCCATTATATCCAGTAGATTGATGGCACTGTTGAATTCAACTAAGTCCCTACTGATTTTCCACCTGCTGGACCTGTCCAATTCTGATAAAGGGGTATTAAAATCTCCACCTATAATAGTGGATTTATCTATCTCTCCTCACAGTCCTATCAGCTTTTGCCTCACATATTTTGATGCTCTGTTGTTAGATGCATACACAGTAAGGACTGTTACATTTTCATGGGGTATTGACCGTTTTATCATTGTGTAATGCCTTCTTTATGCCTGATAACTTTCTTTGTTCTTGATGTCTTCCCTGTCTGAAATTAATAAAGCTCTTCTCATTTTCTTTTGATTAGTGTTAGTATGGCATATCTTTCTCCATCCCTTTATTTTCTATCTGTATGTGTCTTTAGATCTAAGATTAGTTTCTTGTATACAATGTATAGTTAGCTTGCTTTTTATCCACTTTACAATCTCTGTCTTTTAATTGGTGCATTTAGACCATTGACTTTCAAAGTGACTACTCATACAGTTGGATTAATATCTACCATATTTTTTACTTGTTACCCTTATTCTTTGTTCCTATTTTTGTCTTCCACAGCTTTTGTCTTTTTTTTTTGTTTTAATTAAGCATTTTATGATATTATTTTCTCTTTTTTCTTACCGGATAAATCATACTTTTTTTTTTTAACTCTTTTGCAGTGGTTACCCTTGAATTTGCAACTAATCCAAGTCCACTTTCAAGTAACACTCCATCACTTCACTAGGAGTGCAAGGGCCTTTTTTAAAAAAGATTTGAGAGAGAGAGAGAGAGAGAGCATGCGTGTGCATGCACAAGCAGAGAGAGGGGGGCAGAGGGAGAGAATCATTAAGCAGAATCCCTGCTGAGCGCAGAGTCCTATGCTGGGCTTGATCTAACCACCCTGAGATCATGACCTAAGCCAAAACCAAGAGTTGGACGCTCAACTGACTAAGACACCCAGGCATCCTGCAAGTACATTTTAAAAACAAAATATTCTTAATTCCTCCCTCCTGTCCCTTGTATCATATATATACATGTATAATCAAATCTATTGTTACTATTATTGTTTTGAACAAATTGTTAATTAGGAACAAGAAAAATGGGTTTTTATTTTACCTTCAATTATTCCCTCTCTCATGCTCTTTCTTTCTTCATGTAGGTCTTTTACCAAACTATGTTATTTTCCTTCTCTCTGAAGAACTTCTTTCAACATTTCTTACAAAACAGGTCTGCTGGCAACAAATTCCCTCAATTTTTGTTTGTCTGATAAAGTCTTTATTTCTCCTTCACTTTCGAGGGATAATTCTGCAATGTACAAAACTTTAGGTTGGTGGGGTTTTTTTCTCAACACTTTAAATATTTCACTGCACTCTCTTCTTATTTCCATGTTTGCTGAGGATAAGTCAGATGCAACTCTTATCTTTGTTCCTCTGTAAGTAAGGTGGTTTTTTTCCCTCTTCTTTCAAGATTTTTTTCTTTATCTCTGATTTTTTGGATGTTTGAATATAATATGTCTAGGTGTCTTTTTTGGACATTTATCCTGTTGGTGTTCTTTGACTTTCCTGGATCTGTGGTTTGGTGTCTGCCATTAATTGGGGGAAAAATTCTCAGTCATTATTGAGAAAAGAAGGAACTATTGTTCCTTTCTTTCTTCCTGTACTTTATAGTATTCAAAAAATGCATATGTTACACCTTTTATATTTGCCCCCACAGTTTTTGGATATTCTGTACCTTTTTTTTTCAATCTTTATTCTCCTTGCCTTTCAGCTTTAGAAGTTTCTATTGATGTATCTCAACCCCAGAGATTATTTCCTTAGCTGTGTCCAGTCTACCAATAAGCCCATCAAAGCCCTTATTCATTTCTATTCTAGTATTTTTGATATCTAGAATTTCTTTTGTATTCTTTTTTAGAATTTCCATCTTTCTGTTTACATTATTACCCATCTGTTCTTGCATGTTGTCTATTTTTCCATTGGAGCCCTTAGCATATTAATCAGAGTTGTTTTAAACTCACATTCTAACAATTCCAGCATCACTGCCATATCTGAGTCTTATTCTGTATATTTGCTCTGTCTCTTCAGACTGTGTTTTTACCTGTTTGTATGCCTTGTAACTTTTTGCTGAAAAGCAGACATGATGTACTCCAGTAAATATACCTTTAGTTATGTGGTGGCAACATTTCTGGAGAGTGGAAGTATTATATAGTCCTGTGATTAGGTCTTGGTCTTTTAGTCTGCCTTTGTCTGTCAACTGTGAACTTCATAAATGCTTCTCAGTTTATTATCCCCCTTAAGTAGGACAGGATGGCTAGAATGGGCTGGGGTTGGGTATTTCCCTTCCCCCACATGGAAGGTTAGAGGAGTTCAAGATCAGTATTTTCCTTCTCTGGGTAGGTTAGAACTGACAAAACCCCAATAGATTACTCTCTGGTAAAATAGTTTCTCTTGAGGGAAGGCCTTGTTAAGGAGAACAGAATGCTCTTGGGTATTTCAAAATGGTTGCATTTCCCCTTCCCTTGCCTGAAGCACAGGAGGATTTTTCTTCTTTATTCACTGTGAGGAACTACCAGAGCTCCTGGAAGTAAAACACACAAAGTGTGAGGGCCTCTTTATTTCTGAGCCCCTCTTGACTTTTAAACTCTCACACTTGTCCTTTCTGAGACTCTAGCAATTTGTCAGTTACAGTTTATGTTTTCCTAGCCTGATACAGGTTGTTGTGAAAATGTCTGCTTGTGGGCTTCTATTCTGGTAAGTTGTGACTCTTTGTCTTCTTGGGAGCAGCAGTTTTCCAGGTAACCTCACTTCTCTGATGGACCTAAGAAGAATTGATTTCTCAGTTTTTTCAGGATTTTAGTTGTTTTTAGTATGGAATGATGATTTCTAATTTCCTTACATGCCAGACTAAAAATTGGAAGTCCAGACATCTTTTATTAGTATTAGTTCTATTAGTTTATCTATAGATTTATTAGGGTTTTCTATGGAAGTAATCATATTATCTGTTAATACAACCAGTTTTGTTTTTCTTTCACAATTATTTATTTCTTTTTCTTGTTTTGCTGTAGTAAGACCTTGAGTACACTGTTGAAGAGAAGCAGTGATATTGAGTATGGTTGTCTTTTTTATAATGCTTCACCATGAACAATAATGTTTACATTCTATTCCTATTTTACTAAGAAGTTTTTTTATATGAATAAATATTGTATTTTATTAAATGTTTGTTCTGCATGTTTTGCGATTTCATGTGATTTTTCTCCTTTAATCTGGTAATGTGGTAAATGATACTTATAGATTTTCCAATGTTAAGCCTTCCTTGAATTCCAACTTGGTTGAGGTATAATCTTTTTTATTTTTTAAATTTTTTTCAATATTTTATTTTTATAACAATCTTTTGTTATGATATGTTAGTCACCATACAGTATATCCTTAGTTTTTGATGTAGTGTTCCATGATTCATTATTTGCTTATAACACCCNAGATTTTTTTTTTTTAAAGATTTTTTTATTTATTAATTTGACAGAGAGAGACAGCCAGCGAGAGAGGGAACACAAGCAGGGGGAGTGGGAGAGGAAGAAGCAGGAAGCAGGCTCATAGCGGAAGAGCCTGACGCGGGGCTCGATCCCATAACGCCGGGATCACGCCCTGAGCCGAAGGCAGACGCTTAACCGCTGTGCCGCCCAGGTGCCCCCAATATTTTACTTTTTTTATAACAATCTTTTGTTATGATATATTAGTCACCATACAGTATATCCTTAGTTTTTGATGTAGTGTTCCATGATTCATTATTTGCTTATAACACCCAGTGCACAATCTTTTTTAAACATCACTAAGTTTGCTATATCATACTTAGGATTTTTGCATCTTTATGCATCTTTATTCATTTTTTGCTTCTTTATAAAATGAAATTTTACTATATATTATATATATATTATTATATATTTACTATGTATTTTTTCTTCTGTCCTGTCCAGGTGAATGTTTCAAGGTTACATTATCCCTTAGATGAGTAGGAAAGTATATAGTCAGTTTATATTTTGGTAACAAATGATTCCAGAATTGAAATGACTTAAATATGAAATATTTACTTCTTGCCCATGGGTCTGCTGATCAGCTTCAGCAAAGCTGCACTAGGCTGTGTTCAGTTGAGTTCTGGATGTCTTCTCATTCCAGGACCAGCCTGAAGAGCAGCCACTCCTTGAGAATGATCCTCACACATCCAAGTCCAAAGTCAGCGAGAAAGCCACCCACAGTCTACCACAGGGGGTATTTCCTTTTCTGTGTTTTAGAAAACCTCGTAAGCAATTGAAATCATCTCTTTCTTGAATGTCTGGTGGTGCTGCTTCATTAAAGCATCTGAACCTAGTGTTTTCTTTGTAAAGGAATTTTAACTATTAATGTATTTAATGGATATGCATATTTTCAGATTTTATATTTCTTCTTAAATCTCTTAGGTAAGTTACATTTCTCTAGAAATATAGAAATTTTATTTAGCTTTGCAAATGTATTGGAATAAGATTGTTTTTAATGTTATTTGATTGATTTGTTTTCTTTTAAAGATTTTATTTATTTATTTGACAGAGAGAGAGACAGGCAGTGAGAGAGGGAACACAAGCAGAGGGGGTGGGAGAGGAAGAAGCAGGCTCCCAGCAGAGGAGCCTGATGTGGGGCTCGATCCCACAATGCCAGGATCACGCCCTGAGCCGAAGGCAGACGCCCAACGACTGAGCCACCCAGGTGCCCCTATTTGATTTTTAAACCTCTGCTGGATTCACACCAATATATGCTTTGTCATTTCTAATGCTACTCATCTTTTTCTACTGCTCCATATCACCACAGATTTATCTTTTTTTAATAATTAAAAAAACAATTTTTATTATATTGATCTTTTGTATATTATCTGTATTTCTCTTTACAGTGAATTTTTAATCCCAATTTCTAAAAACACTTGAAAGTTATCCTATATATAATGAGAAGCACTTATTTTACCTCCATTCTTTCTCTATAAAAAAATGATGCCCAATTGTAGACTAGTATCCTTTTATAGTTATGTCAAGGTTTGGAAAAGTTGTTGGTAGATTGAATGCAAATATTTATAGTGCAAATTATGTGCAGTATAATCATCTTCCATGCAGCCTGTAATAGTCTTGACAAATTTAGGTAAGTTCTTAAACTAATTAAAAAATACCAAATGGCTTTTTCTGAAATAACTGTGTACATGTCACAGAGATTCTATTTTTGCTTGGAACTTAATAATAACCATACATGTTGTAACACACACAGGTATGCTTCTTTTGTTATAGTAAATGTCACTTCTCTTTATCAGTGCTACACAGTATGACAAAATGCACGAGGCAAGAATATTTATGAAAAGTAGGTGTTTGAGAGTAATTATTTAAAATTTTTTTTCCTAAGATTTATTTATTTTATAGAGAGAGAGTGAGGGAGCAGAGGGAGATGGAGAGAGAGAATCTCAAGCAGACTCTCTACTGAGCATAGAGCCCAATGAGGGGCTCAGTCTCATAAACCTGAGATCATGACCTGAACCAAATCAAGAGTTGGATGTTTAACTGACTGAACCACCCAGGCACCCCTTAAAAATTTTAAAACACATCATCATCTATATTGAGAGTGGTTGTGTATGTATGAGAAAGACCATTACAAATCATACAGCAATCACTAAAAATATATATATTTTTTAAAACATTAAATTATTTTAAGGTTCTCTGTTCATTATTCATATTTTCATAAATTTTTAAATGTCATACTTATTCTAAATCATGGATCACTAGCTTTGTTTCTTTTCTTCATCATATAGACTCTCTCAAGCCATGTGTTGTCTATTCTAGCTCTCATTCTTTTAGATTAAACAATTACATTGAAGGATCTCTTTCTCATTTCAGTTCCCCAAATTGTACAGTAACTTTAACTGTATTTTTGAGATTTATAAAATATAGAAAATAAGAGAGGAATACAAATAAACATAAGTGTAACAACAGGTAACTTTCTACCTTGTGCACAAGACAACATGATTTTTTTTTTTCAGGTAAAGCAGGAAAGACAGGACATGTTATTGTGAGCATTTCATATAATAATTCTAAGATATAAATATAGGTAAAATTACTCTATATCTCTCAGCATAATATACTTTATTGCTAAAATACTATTATAATTATCAATTGATCCATTAAGGAATACCCAACATGTAAATGAAAAGGAAAGTTACTTTATGTTTTATTATATAAAATACTTTTCAAAATTCATAGGAAATTTTTCTGTTTCTGCAACACATTGAAAATTACAAAATTGAGATGTACAGTCATTTGATAAGAAAGCTGAGAAAATTTTTCCTACCAAATTAGCCCTTTAGTCTCATCAGAAAGGAAAAATAAAATTGAGGCAGCAAATGTGAACATATGAATTTAAGGCCCCTGAAGATTTTGTTTTACTCCAGGTGAACATACAAAACATAAAAATTAAACTCCTAGGAATGATATTTTTCTTATTTTTTAGTCTTTTAAAAAGATAATTATTGAAATAAAAAATAATGACAGTCATTATTATTGCAGCTCACAGGTCAGACAGTAGTCATGTCCCCTCAGTGACCTCCCCAACACTGTGTATTTAATATCAGAGCTTTAAAATACATAAAGCAGAACTGAAATAAGAAATAGACGAACTCATGATTATAGTCAGACGTTTCAACATCCCCCCTCTCCATAATAGATAAAACAAGCAAGGTTATAACAGAAAGGATTGGACAGATTTGAACAAAGGAAGGCAAGAAGAGACGGGAAGCATTTTATTAAGTTAGAGAGCCAGGATCTTGTAGGGAAAGGAGAGGGAATCAGCAGAGGGAGAGAAGAACAATGCAACAATGAGCACGAATATGGTTAATGAGTGAAGACTCCTGCAAATGCTGGAAGGGATGGGAGTAAATGCAAGGATGATGAGTTAGTCAAGGCAAAAAGACAGGCACGATAAAAGGGAGAATGAAGACTAAGAAGCTTTTGATTTGAAGGTGAAATTAAAGAAGCCTATATACCCTTCTCCCTTCCTATACTTGGGTTACTTAGTACCACTGCAAATACCTGTGGTCCTGCAGATGGATGCCAGGACAGATTTATGGTGTCCAATGATTACTGTAGATGTTTGCAAGGCTCCCTCTCTTCTATTTCCTCAATCTCCTCCTCCATTCCTCACGTTAAATATTCCTTCTGGACAATCATATACATGTTAATGATTCTAATTATAATTTTGCTACTTATTACTCCTAAATTTACAGCTAGCCCAAATGACTTGCCCTTTCCAGATCCTTATTTTCAATGTTGATGCCTTCTACTTTGCTCCACCTAGAAAACTCACCAACTCAACATTTTCAGAAGCATACCTATTTAATGAATCATGGAACTTTACTTCAAAAACTAGGGGTGTATTGTATGGTGACTAACATAATATAATAAAAAATATTAATAAAAAAGCATACCTATGGTTTACATCCATTATCATATAAGATGGCACACAAACATCACTTACTGAAGCCAGAAACTTGAGGGTCACCCTAAATTTGTCCTTTCCCTTACTGTATATTGAATCAGTCATCAATTTCTATCAGAACTTCCTCTTTTATCACCCCTACTACCACCATCTTCCTACTGCTAACTTCTTGTGGGCTCTTGTCAGTTTTTTCTTAGAGAAGAACAAGAACTTCCTTACCATCAACAAAAGGAAAAGGCAACCTACTGAATGGGAGAAAATATTTGCAAGTCATGTATCTGATATGGGGTTAATATCCAAAATATATTTAAAAACTCATATAACTCAATCACAAAAAAAATCTGATTTAGAAATGGGCAGACTGAAGACTTCAGAGGGGAGGGGGGTGGGGGAATGGGATAGACTGGTGATGGGTAGTAAGGAGGGCACGTATTGCATGGTGCACTGGGTGTTATACACAACTAATGAAGCATCGAAACTTTACATCGGAATCCGGGGATGTACTGTATGGTGACTAACATAATATAATAAAAAATCATTAAAAAAAAAAAGAAATGGGCAGAAAATCTAAATAGACTTTTTCCCCCCCAAAAAACATACAGCAACCAGTAGGTACATAAAAAGATGCTCAACAGCATTAATCATCAGAGCAATGCCAATCAAAACCACTCCCTACCTCACTATTCCTGAAAATTCCTATTCATCCTTTAGATCTCTCCCCACAACCCTTCCCCATAAAGCTTTCTAAGATTCTGCTACTCAGTCTTTAGTGCTCCTTCTACTACATACCTATGTGCACTTTGAGTTTCATAAGATTAGGTGCTGAAAAAATTTGGTACAAATAAAATCATGATAAATCAGAGCATGTCTTCACACCAATAAGATTATACAAAGATGCTCAAAGTAAGAAGGTGGGAGTAGGAAGGAAATTTCAGAGGAGAGGGAGTTTAGATACTGGTTGAACTCTGTGGTATTTGGACTGAGCTCTGGGAGAAAGGAAAAGGTAGGGGACAATAAGTGATAATACAATGTCCAGATAGATTGTAGAATCTGAGAGTAGAGACCAGAGCCTCTCTTCCTGAGCAGACCCTCAGGGAGGGATGGAACAATAGGAGAAAAACGGCAACATCGCGTATCTCAGCAGACTGTTGCTCAGGATGGAACAGAAATACGACGATGACATCGTGGGCCTGAGAGGTACACATAGATAGGGTCTCAGCCACACAGTGGATTTTCAGGACTCATGGCTCTTGTGGCAGCAAAACTGATTTCTGTGTACCAAGGAAGGGTGCAGAAGTAGCAAGAAAAGCCACCAGAACTAGGGCTCTCACTCACTGGAACCAACAATAATGCATCATGACTCCTACGCGCAAATGACATTGAGTCAGTTAAGATTTGCCCTTGGAGTTGCTTAGGTGTCCAACCTTTTTCCTCATCTCCAACTCTGAAGGTAAATTGTAACTGATAACTGGTCCTGGTAGCCATGCCAAGTTGTGGTGATTTTACTGGGGGGGGGGTGTCTAGAAAAATCTTTGTTCACTGCACAGAAGGACGCCCTGGAAGAGACAGTCCTTTTCTGTCTCTGAGTGTTGCTGTCACTTGATGTTTCTGCAACCACTCCAGCCATTTTACAGTCATAAGACAAGACAACCTGAGAGCAAGGCTAACATAAGGAGGAGGCAGAGAAACAGATGAAAAACCAGGGTCCTTCATGATGTTAAGCCACTGTAACAGTTCTGAAATCTAACATCCCATTAGGTGAGGTAATACATTTTTCTTTATTATTTAAATAACATTGGGTCAGGATTTTCTGTTATTTGAAATCAAAAGCATTTGAATTATATAATTTTGTTGAGGGTGCCTCAAAAATCTAAACTTGCCCTCTGAAAATCAGCAGGATCCTCCTCCTTTGCTCATTTGCATGAATTTCATTACCAATTATATGCCATTAGGTGTTCAAATGGCTCAATAAAATATCAAATGGCAGAAAAGGAGGCCAAGGTGGAGAACATAGTACATGTTGTATAAAGACACTCAGCCGAGGGCTGTGCAGACAGCCTACATTGCTTGAGAGATCTTATAGGGTAGGGAACTGAGACTCACTGCTTGAGGGCGTAGAGCTCCGTCTGCGCTGCTAGTTCCCATTGTCCAAGGACACGTGAGAGTAGTTGGCATGTGGAGGAATATACATGTATGTTTTCTTAAGAAAATATCTCAGGGAGAGGGATTATACATTCAATTAACTAATAAATTTAGGTAGCTATAAAATTAGTCAGTGCTGCATGGTAGGCATCAAACCGGCTCCCTACTCGGTGTACTTTCATGGTCTCTCTTCTCCAGAAACTAGAAGCCTAAAGAACAGAAAAGAAAGCAGACAGTGGGAGTCACACAGGCTGGTGGGAGTAAGAATTAAGAAAGGGAAGGAGGGTTAAAATGCAAAGGGTGCTGACTGCTGTTTAGCTCCATCTCATCATCAGACTTGGTTGAGGAGAGCCACAAGTAAGGGTGGAGCAGTGTGACAGTTTGGAATCATTAGGAAAGGTGAGTAGATGTAAGAGCGACAAAGAAGTGGCAGAGATGGTGGGCCAAAAGAGAGATTTGAGAGTCCGATATTGAAGACACAGACATAGAGGGGCAGGGCGAAGCTGTAACTAAGCTGGCTGAGTGAGCGTGGAGGATGGGGGACAGTGAAGGACAGGGGAGAATACTGTGAGCACCACATGCTGGCTTATTATCTTGTCATCTGTATGGATGAAAGGGAAAGGCCATTTCAGAAATAGGATAGTCTTTCATTACTGGCCAAACATTCCACATGCAGAGATAAAAACTGTATTTAATGAAGGTATTTAGCATAACACTAATCATCTCTTTTTACTTTGAAAACACAAAAAAGATACAGTGCATATTTTATTAAAACGTTTGCCTTAATCTGCTTCAAGATGCAGTCACCATACAGACTGGCTTGCTGAGCCATTTCTAGGGGAAAACTATGGACTTGTTGTAAAGGCCATTTGATTAGCCTAGACATAACTGGCAATATTCTTTTTTAAACTTCCTTTGCAATGCCTGATGTTTTTTTTAATTTTTTTAAAGATTTTATTTTTATTTATGTGACAGAGAGACAGCCAGCGAGAGAGGGAACACAAGCAGAGGGAGTGGGAGAGGAAGAAGCAGGCTCCCAGCAGAGGAGCCTGATGTGGGGCTCGATCCCGGAACACTGGGATCACGTCCTGAACCGAAGGCGGACGCTTAACGACTGCGCTACCCAGGCGCCCCATGCAATGCCTGATGTTTTATGACAACTTTCAGCTCTGTTTACTAAGAAAGGTTGAGATGAAACAAAACTTTTTTAACCTGTCTCTTGTTTAATTGCTTCCTTCCCTGTTGTGACTAGTTTCTTTTTGCTTTTGTTGTTCCCTTGTATTTATTTTTGTTTACTACCTTGCAGGTTGTTACCCAGGCAGAGCCTCTGGATCCCAGAGAAGCTGCAGCTTCACCCCCAAATACAGACTTTGCAGCCTTCTGAGCACCATCAGAGCCTTCCACTGAAGACTCAGAATGAGAGTGTTGGACCACATGTCCTAGATGTTCTCTAACAACCAGTTAGACCTAAGGTCTTTGTTTCAATGTTTTTCTTTGAGAGTTAAGACTAGTATATGTAATATGGAATGATGAAAGAACTTGGACTTTAAGATTCAATGGATCTTGTATTTTTTTTTTCTAATTATGACTTCTACAGAAAGTTATTTAACCTTTCTATGCTTCAATTACCTGTCTGTAAAAAGGGGGTGACAATAATGTTCATCTTCCACGTCTTATGACAATTAGGTGAAATAATGTATTATGATATCTGATTAAAATAAGCATTCAGGGGCGCCTGGGTGGCACAGCGGTTAAGCGTCTGCCTTCGGCTCAGGGCGTGATCCCGGTGTTATGGGATCGAGCCCGGTGTTATGGGATCGAGCTCCTCTGCTGTGAGCCTGCTTCTTCCTCTCCCACTCCCCCTGCTTGTGTTCCCTCTCTCGCTGGCTGTCTCCCTGTGTCAAATAAATAAATAAAATCTTTAAAAAAAATAAGCATTCAATGAATAGTAATATCCTCCTCTAATTTTTTTTCAAATAGGTAGATTTAATTTTTTTAAACTAATAGAAAGACATCATTTGGGTCTTTTGTTCCACTTTGTTTATGCTTCTATGGCTCGTGGGAAATTGAATATTTGTTCCCAACCAAGCTCTCATCCTAGGCTTCATGTCTGATTTAGACATTCATCCTCCAACTTTCCTTTAAATTATCTTTCTTTTTTTAAATAAGTCATTAAATTCCCCTTTTCTTTTTTTTTTAAGATTTTGTTTATTTATTTGACAGAGATAGAGACAGCCAGCGAGAGAGGGAACACAAGCAGNCAAATAAGTCATTAAATTCCCCTTTTCTTTTTTTTTAAAGATTTTGTTTATTTATTTGACAGAGATAGAGACAGCCAGCGAGAGAGGGAACACAAGCAGGGGGAGTGGGAGAGGAAGAAGCAGGCTCATAGCCGAGGAGCCTGATGTGGGGCTCGATCCCATAACGCCGGGATCACGCCCTGAGCCGAAGGCAGACGCTTAACCGCTGTTGCCACCCAGGCGCCCCTAAATTCCCCTTTTCTAATGCACTTTGCAATTGGCATTGCTTCAAATAATATGCCACTCTCATCAATATTAAACTTGCAAATGAAAATAATTTTCTCTCATTCCTAAATTTTTAAAGTACAATATGGATGATGTGTGTCTATTTGAAAAGTTTTCCGTGAAACGTTGCTGATGTTTTCTTTCCATTTAGTTCTCCCTTAGCAGCAGGGGCATTCCAACCTGTGTCACCAATCATTATCATTGAGTGACAATTGCTACATCTTACAGTGGGAAAAAGCACTGAAATGGAAGTCAAGAGACTGGGTTTTAGCCCCAGCTTTGCTATCAACCAGCTGGGAGAAGGTGAACTAGCTCACTAAATATTCTGCTATAATAGGTGAAACTAGGTATGTGTAGAGTGAGGGTCAGTCAAGCCTCTTTGGTGACAGTGGGTTGTTTATGTCAGCAAAGGAAACCCTTCTGCTCATTCCCACTGCTCTCCTAGGAGAGACACTTAACCACTACCACTCATTTTAGTGATCTCTAAAGGGAGGGGTTGTTGCAAGGGATATTCTCCTACATAAAGATATCTCACGGACAACAAGAAAAATACAAATACCTCATTAGGGAGAACAAATACAGAAAGGACATATGAACTAAAAATCTGCAAAAATAGAATAAACCTTGAAATGAAATGAGATATAGCATAGTATAGTATAATACAGTATGATATGATATATGATATGATGATATGATATGACACATACACATACACCAAGCACCATGCTGGGCCCTGGAAATGGAAAATTACAAGATTTAAGGGAAGACAGAAAAATGACTGATAGATTTAAGGCAAAACAGACACATAGGCAAACAATTACAAAACACTGTGGTAATGTTAAGATAGAAAGCTCCAAGCATCCTCCTGGAGCACAGAGAAGTTCTCTCTCTCTGGACCATGCCCACAAAGGCATCCCAGGAGAAGGAGTGTCTTAGCTGAGTCTTGAAGGACCCAGACCTACAAATAAGGGAAACAAGTCTAAGCCAAGTATTTGTTCTTTTTTGTGGTATTATCTAAAAATAGTACTGCCCAATAGGACCCAAAACTTGTGAAAGTTAATGATTGTCTCTTCCAAGTAGAAATAAAGGGTGTCTTCCTATTCTTTGACCTTATTCCTAAAGTTTCCCTTTGGATATTTATTTTGTCTATATACCATTAGTCCCTTAATGCATAGCCCTAAATTTCTTAATTTACCTGTGTTCTAATAGAGGACTATAGTGAAGTGTGTTTAACAGATTAAGGCATCCTTGTTAGATACACTATCACATTCTCTTGACCCACCTGATTTTAACCAAGGAATACTGAACGGTTATGTGCATTCTGCCGCATCTCTCTGCTTGGCTATTCCTTAAGCAATAGAGACCACTCACCTATGCACAGGGACCACCCCAGAATGGGGAGGTGATAACATCTCCAAGCTCAGCCTCCAACCCATGGGGAACAAGAGGTGGCAGAATGCTTCAGTCTCTCTGTCCCGAAGTGGGACAAATCTGATATGCATTCTGCACAGTTCCTCAGAGGACCACCAGCAAAATTGCATCCCACAGGTTAATACACTCATCAAAGCATCATTGATTGGTCTTCCTACCTTTCATTCTGTGGTATGCAGAATGGTCCTCCAAAGATGTCCACATCATAAACCCCAGAATACATTAATATATTAACTTATGTGGTGAAAGAGACATTGCCAATATGATTGAGTTTAAGGACCTTGAGATGGGGAGATTATCCTGGATATTCCAGGGGGGGCCCAAGCTGATCACAGGAGGCTTCAAATGCAGAGAAACTTTCCTGGCTATGGTCAGAGAGAGATGTGACTATGGAAAATGGTCCTAGAGAGGCAAAGTCGTTGGCTTTGAATATGGCAGAAGGATTCATGAGCCAAGGAATATAGGCCTCTAGAAGCTGGAAATGGTAAGGATTAACACAGTCTCCCCTAGAGCCTCCAGAAATGAATGCAGGCTACTGGCACCATGATTTTAGCCCCATGAGACCTCTGTTGGACTACTAACTACAAAACTCTAAAATAATAAATTTGTATTGTGTTAAGCCCCTACGTTTGTGGCAACTGGTTCTAGAAGCAATAGGAAATAAATATGCCCGTCTCACTTTTCTATTTCTTCACTTCTGTTTTCTAGAATATTCTCTGAAATAAACTACCTGCAGCCAATTCTTTGTCTCAGGGTTCAAGTAGCACAAAGGACACACCCTTTATTGAGGCAATAAGAAATGTCAGTTGTTGGGGACACGGCCATATTTGAATAATGATGACTGTCCTCTGAGGGCCAAGGTAGAGAGCAGGAGATGCTGTCATGGAACAGAATCTATAGTTTCAGTGGAGGCGATCAGCTTCCAAAGTAGCAGAAGCCAGAAGACACTGCAAAGGTAGACATAAGTACTATAATGGGCAGCTAAGCCAAAGTGGTCAACAACGCACCTTGGCCTATCCTGATCTATCATGACGACTGACAGATCATTATTTTAGGGATGAGATAGATGGGCAGCTGACTGGGAATTGCTTGATTTGTAAAACAAGAAAAAAATTCAGAGCTGGCAAAAAAAAAGGTTAAAATCTGCTACGTTAATAAGGCATTGCAATTTCTTGCTCAGTTCCTATACCTCAGTCAAATCTCAGATGCTAGAGCCATTGATTGAAGCAGACTTTTTCTTCTTGAGGAAGTACACTGACCATCAGTGCAAACATATTCAATAAATATTCCCCCAGTACTTCCCCAAAGAGATGGGATGTTGTTTATCAGAGTAACTTCAAACTGAATAAAGGGGAAAATTCAAACTTTTTGAGAGCTGTTATATACAAGGCTTGAGGTAGCAATAATACCTGGGGGTCCCAAATTCCATCATAAGGGTTGTCATGGACATTTACTGGGGCCAAGTGATAAATGGAGTCCTAAACCAACACATCTTAGAGTCACTGCAATGGTTCTGTGAACCAAACCAAATATTTATTGGAAGAAATCAACAAAACCTCTGGAGCCTTACTATTCCTATTGCTCTAATAATAATTCTTTTAAATCCCCATCAGTAAAGAGCAGTAGAAGTAGTTTGCTTTCATATGGAGAAAACAGCAGTTCACATTCCATGTCTTTCTCAGGGGCTATGTTAACTCTCATGCTCTTTGTCACAACATAGAGTCTGACCGTCTTAAAATTCTGCAGAATGATACATTGGTCCAGTGTTCTGATAACTTCATGTTAAACAGAAAGTGGCAAGTACGCTGGATGCTCTGCCAACATATTTGCATGTCAGAAATAGGAAATAAATTTATAGGTTCATCCTATTGGTAAGTTTTGTATATGTCCATTGATCTGAGACATGCCAAGACAACGTCTCTTAAGTAAAGGATAAATTATTGCTCCATATACCCCCTGACATTAAGAGGTATAGAGCTTATTGGAACTACTTAGATTTTGAGGCAGTATAAGTCATAGTTGAGAATATTCCCCCAACCCATTCTCCATCAGGTGACTTAGAAGGTTATCAGTTTTGAGGGGAACCCAAATCAGTAAAGGGTTCTGTAGCAGATCCAAGCTCTAGTTCAACCTTCCCTGCCTCTTAGGTCATAGGATCTTGCAGATCCAATGGTGGTAGAGAGGACACTGTTTGAGTCTTTGGCAAGTGCCAGCAGAAGGGTCCTAGGGTTTTAGAGTGAGGTCTCCTGTTCTTCAGCAAAGGACTGCTCATCACTTGAAAACTAGGTCTTGGCATGTTCCTTAGCCCTAGTAGGAACTAAAAGCTTGATCGTGGAATATCAGTGACTATGCAATATCAGTGACCGTCAGATCTTCAAGGTCATAATGCTGAGTGGGTGCAAGAGTAATTCCTTATATAGTGGAAATGATCCACTGGGGATCAAGTCCATGCTGGACCAGAGAGCATTAGCAAAATACATGAAAATGTGGCTCAGACTCTCATTTCACCTATCACTATTGAACTGATTGCTTCCTCACTTTCTACCTAAGAACTCAGGAATTTTCCTGTGACCAACTGATGAGGGAAAAAAATTCTCAGCCCTCACTTAATGGATGGGTTGGCTCAGTATATTGGTGCAAGCCAAAAATGGACTGCTGCTAAATTACAATCCCACTCAGAGTTGGCCCTAAAGGATAATGGTGCAGGGAAATCCTCTCGGCGGGTAGAGCTGCAAACATTTCAGGTCATCAAATTTATATGAAGGAAGAAATGGCCTGGGAAAATAATATAAACAGACTCCAGTGGCTTGGATGGTTGATCAGGAGCCTGGAATATTAGGAGAATGGAGGCAAAAAGTTTGAGGGGTGAAACGTGGATGGACTTGTGAAATGGCACAAATTGGGAATATATCTGTGCTCACGGCATTGCTACCCAGAGATCAAACTTCATAGAGGATATACTTATCAATCCAATGGTCTTGACATCAGTTAGGCTCTATCTTTGGTCACCCCAAAGATGGTATATAAGACAACTATGAACAGAGTACCCCTCGTGTTTGAGATGAAAGCTATTCATGGACCTAAAACATGAGCACCCCTCACCTATGCTACTGTTATCAGCAATGGAGACAAGGGAGGGAGGAAAGTGTAATGCATTAAATAGTATCTCCCAAAAAGATTTGTCTAAGTCCTAGGTCCAAGGTTTGTATCTCTGGTACCTATGATTGTGACCTTATTTGAGAATAGGGTCATTGGAGATGTAATTACGCAGTTAAGGATCTCGGAATGAGAACATCCTAGATTTGGGGTGGACCTTANACTCTAAAATAATAAATTTGTATTGTGTTAAGCCCCTACGTTTGTGGCAACTGGTTCTAGAAGCAATAGGAAATAAATATGCCCGTCTCACTTTTCTATTTCTTCACTTCTGTTTTCTAGAATATTCTCTGAAATAAACTACCTGCAGCCAATTCTTTGTCTCAGGGTTCAAGTAGCACAAAGGACACACCCTTTATTGAGGCAATAAGAAATGTCAGTTGTTGGGGACACGGCCATATTTGAATAATGATGACTGTCCTCTGAGGGCCAAGGTAGAGAGCAGGAGATGCTGTCATGGAACAGAATCTATAGTTTCAGTGGAGGCGATCAGCTTCCAAAGTAGCAGAAGCCAGAAGACACTGCAAAGGTAGACATAAGTACTATAATGGGCAGCTAAGCCAAAGTGGTCAACAACGCACCTTGGCCTATCCTGATCTATCATGACGACTGACAGATCATTATTTTAGGGATGAGATAGATGGGCAGCTGACTGGGAATTGCTTGATTTGTAAAACAAGAAAAAAATTCAGAGCTGGCAAAAAAAAAGGTTAAAATCTGCTACGTTAATAAGGCATTGCAATTTCTTGCTCAGTTCCCATACCTCAGTCAAATCTCAGATGCTAGAGCCATTGATTGAAGCAGACTTTTTCTTCTTGAGGAAGTACCCTGACCATCAGTGCAAACATATTCAATAAATATTCCCCCAGTACTTCCCCAAAGAGATGGGATGTTGTTTATCAGAGTAACTTCAAACTGAATAAAGGGGAAAATTCAAACTTTTTGAGAGCTGTTATAGACAAGGCTTGAGGTAGCAATAATACCTGGGGGTCCCAAATTCCATCATAAGGGTTGTCATGGACATTTACTGGGGCCAAGTGATAAATGGAGTCCTAAACCAACACATCTTAGAGTCACTGCAATGGTTCTGTGAACCAAACCAAATATTTATTGGAAGAAATCAACAAAACCTCTGGAGCCTTACTATTCCTATTGCTCTAATAATAATTCTTTTAAATCCCCATCAGTAAAGAGCAGTAGAAGTAGTTTGCTTTCATATGGAGAAAACAGCAGTTCACATTCCATGTCTTTCTCAGGGGCTATGTTAACTCTCATGCTCTTTGTCACAACATAGAGTCTGACCGTCTTAAAATTCTGCAGAATGATACATTGGTCCAGTGTTCTGATAACTTCATGTTAAACAGAAAGTGGCAAGTACGCTGGATGCTCTGCCAACATATTTGCATGTCAGAAATAGGAAATAAATTTATAGGTTCATCCTATTGGTAAGTTTTGTATATGTCCATTGATCTGAGACATGCCAAGACAACGTCTCTTAAGTAAAGGATAAATTATTGCTCCATATACCCCCTGACATTAAGAGGTATAGAGCTTATTGGAACTACTTAGATTTTGAGGCAGTATAAGTCATAGTTGAGAATATTCCCCCAACCCATTCTCCATCAGGTGACTTAGAAGGTTATCAGTTTTGAGGGGAACCCAAATCAGTAAAGGGTTCTGTAGCAGATCCAAGCTCTAGTTCAACCTTCCCTGCCTCTTAGGTCATAGGATCTTGCAGATCCAATGGTGGTAGAGAGGACACTGTTTGAGTCTTTGGCAAGTGCCAGCAGAAGGGTCCTAGGGTTTTAGAGTGAGGTCTCCTGTTCTTCAGCAAAGGACTGCTCATCACTTGAAAACTAGGTCTTGGCATGTTCCTTAGCCCTAGTAGGAACTAAAAGCTTGATCGTGGAATATCAGTGACTATGCAATATCAGTGACCGTCAGATCTTCAAGGTCATAATGCTGAGTGGGTGCAAGAGTAATTCCTTATATAGTGGAAATGATCCACTGGGGATCAAGTCCATGCTGGACCAGAGAGCATTAGCAAAATACATGAAAATGTGGCTCAGACTCTCATTTCACCTATCACTATTGAACTGATTGCTTCCTCACTTTCTACCTAAGAACTCAGGAATTTTCCTGTGACCAACTGATGAGGGAAAAAAATTCTCAGCCCTCACTTAATGGATGGGTTGGCTCAGTATATTGGTGCAAGCCAAAAATGGACTGCTGCTAAATTACAATCCCACTCAGAGTTGGCCCTAAAGGATAATGGTGCAGGGAAATCCTCTCGGCGGGTAGAGCTGCAAACATTTCAGGTCATCAAATTTATATGAAGGAAGAAATGGCCTGGGAAAATAATATAAACAGACTCCAGTGGCTTGGATGGTTGATCAGGAGCCTGGAATATTAGGAGAATGGAGGCAAAAAGTTTGAGGGGTGAAACGTGGATGGACTTGTGAAATGGCACAAATTGGGAATATATCTGTGCTCACGGCATTGCTACCCAGAGATCAAACTTCATAGAGGATATACTTATCAATCCAATGGTCTTGACATCAGTTAGGCTCTATCTTTGGTCACCCCAAAGATGGTATATAAGACAACTATGAACAGAGTACCCCTCGTGTTTGAGATGAAAGCTATTCATGGACCTAAAACATGAGCACCCCTCACCTATGCTACTGTTATCAGCAATGGAGACCAAACCTTAGGGAAGACTTCTCCCCTGAACACCTGACTTATACAGCCAACTTCCTCTTGACAGTTCCACATACATACTGAATAAACATCTCAAGAAGGAAGGAATGATGGAAGGAAGGAAAGGGAGGGAGGAAAGTGTAATGCATTAAATAGTATCTCCCAAAAAGATTTGTCTAAGTCCTAGGTCCAAGGTTTGTATCTCTGGTACCTATGATTGTGACCTTATTTGAGAATAGGGTCATTGGAGATGTAATTACGCAGTTAAGGATCTCGGAATGAGAACATCCTAGATTTGGGGTGGACCTTAGAAGAGAAAAGAGGGGGAGATTTGAGACACAGAGATGCTGACAGAAGAGACAATGGGAAGATAGAAGAGAGTGGAGTCACACTGCCACTAACAAAGGAATACTTGGAGCTACCAGAAGCTGGAAGGCGAGGGAGGTTCCTTCCCTAGAGCCTTTGGAAGGAGCATGGCCTCACCTTTATTTCAGACTTCCGACTTCCAGAACTTGCTGTTTTAAATCACCAAGTTTGTACTAATTTGTTGCAGCAGCCCTAGGAACCTGATACAGTGGGAAAGAAGACAAATAAGCAAGAATTGCTAATACTTGATAAGAGCTTCATCTTTGATATAATTAAGAAATTGAGAGATAGTAAGTGATTGCAAAGATTCCTTCTAGCCCAAAACATTCATGAGTCTAATCAAGGTCTTGCACTAAATATCTACTGTATTTTGAAGGAACTAAGGGAAGACCAGGGAGATGGAATTCTGGTGTGCTCCCTCAGCCATGCTACCTTGAGGTTCCCCTGCAGTATGGGTTGTGTATACTGACTGGGTAAATCTTTTCTCCAGTAATGGAAATATTGCATTGTTCTGTGGAAGAAGTATATGTGGGAAATTGCTCTGCAAGAATGCAGTGAAGACTATTTGATTCAAAGTAGTTAACACAATTTTTGTATGTATAGAAGAAAGAAAATAGGTTTTATTTTAGTCCTAATGCAGCAGAGATCGAAGAAAATGGAAAATACCAATGAATGTAATTCAGCTCTAAAATACACAGAAAAATGAACTTAATAAGCAAATTGGCCTCCGGCCCTAACATTAGGTTTCAGTTCTGCAGGTAGAATAATTATGTTAAAAAAAATCTAACATTTTTGGTTCTCAACTTTGTTAATTAAGCAGGAAAGTTGGAGGTAAAAATTTATTCTACTGGTTCTTAGGCAGAGAGGTACAGTGCTGGGAGTGTGCATCTCAGAAACTCAAATACTGAGACAGATATTCTGGTACTTTTTGAATGTTGATATTCAGGCGTAAGTCATACAGATTCACTTGCTTATGTGATTTTATTAACTATACATTTTTGCTACCACAATCACTCCCTGGTGAGCTCATCTAAGTTTCATGGCTTTAAAATACCATCCTACCGCTGACAACTCTCAAATTTATATCTCCAGCTCAGACTTCTTCCCTTAACACCAGACTCACATGTCCAACTGCCTCTTGACATCTCCATACATGCACTGAATGAACTCCTCAAACTTAACGTGTCCAAACCCCCTGAAGTCCCCCTTAAGCCTGCTGCAACTGCTCACTTCTCTCCATTCTCATCCCCATTTTCCTCTGGCATCCCACACTTGATCCTTCAAGAAATTCAGTCATCTCTCAAGTCAGAACACATCCAAATTCTGATCACTCAACCATGGCCATCCTAAGCCAATTCCATCATCCTGACTTGAATCTTGCAATAGTTTTCCAACTGATATTTCTGCTCCCACCCTCCTACAATCTAATTCTCAACTAGACGCAGGAAAGATCCTTTTAAAACATAGGTGAGATCATGTCATTCTTTTACTCAAAGTCCTGCAGTTTCTTTCCTTCTCACTCAGAGTAAAAGGCTCCCCTTACCTACTTCCCTGAACTTGCCAGAAGCTACTGGATCCCAGCCCATCCTCCCTTGCTACACCAGCCTTCTTCCTCTCCTTGAGAACAGCAGCAAATGTTCCTCTCAAGGCTCTTGCTTGCCACTGCTGTTCCCTCACCTGGAATGTTCTTCTGTTAGTCCAAGTCTTCCAAGAGGCAGACACCAAGATGAGATTAAATGTGCCTGGATTTTATTAGAGGAATTCTTATGATGCAAGTCTGAACCTGGTGAGGGGGAGAGGGAAGGAGGGTTGGGTGGTGGCATCCTAGAATGCCACACACACTATGGAAGTTTCCATAGAGCCCTAAGGGAGTTCTCAAGCCAAAGTACTCTGGAGAGTACTAGGTGTCCCAGGAATGGGCCTGCCTTGATGCAGGAACCCTTGAACCTTGTGGAAGTGAGAATTCCACCCCCCGCAAGGATGTTCATATCCTCATCCCTGGAACCTGCAAGTATTACATTACATAGAAAAAAGAGGTTTTGCCAATGTAACAGAGGTTAGAGAACTTAAAGTAGGGACACTCTCCTGAATTGGGGACAAATCTAACCACACAAACCTTAAAAACAAAGAACTTTCTCTGGCTAAGGTCAGGAGAACTGTGACAGAGGATAAGTCAGAGAAATTCACATGAGAAAGACCCACTGTACTCTTGCGGAAATGCAGGTGTTCTTCAGGAGCTGAGAGAAGCTCCAGCAGACAGCCAGCAAGGAAATGAGGATGTGGGACCTTCAGCCACACGGAACTAATTCTGCTGAAGACCTCAGTGAGTTAGGAAGCAAATTCTTCTCCAGAACCTATACATAGAAGTCCAGGGCTGCCTGAATTTTGATTTCAGCCCTGTGAGACCCAGAGCATTGGAGCCAGCCAAGCCCATCCAGGCTTCCAAGCTACAGAAACTGTGAGATAGTAAAGTTGTATTGTTTCGAGCTACAAGGTTTAGGGTAACTTGCTCTGGTAGCAGTAGAAAACAAATACTCCCTGTAGCTGGAGGTCCGTGAGGCACATTCTGCAGGCCTCCATTCCATCCTATTTAGAGGAATGGCCCAACGCCTTACTCCCTAGCCCTTCCCCGCCTTACTCTATAGCATGCAATATCACTTTCTAATACTCCTTATCATTTACTGATTGGTTTGGCTTATTGCTGCTTCCTTCCAGAAGGACAAAAATTTTAATCCGTGTGCTCACTGGTGGGACTCTGACAGTGCCTAGAACATAAAAAAATGCTCTTTAAAACTGAAGGAATGAATATTAATGCTAGTGGATTCGCTTTTGGTTTGGTTTTCTTTCTTTTTTTNTCTTTCTCTGCTTGACTTATTTCACTTAGCATTATCTCCTCCAGTGCCGTCCATGTTGCAGCAAATGTTGAGAATTCGTTCTTTCTGATAGCTGAGTAATATTCCATTGTATATATGGACCACAGCTTCTTAATCCAGTCATCTGTTGAAGGGCATCTCGGCTCCTTCCATGATTTGGCTATTGTGGACAATGCAGCTATGAACATTGGGGTGCATATGGCCCTTCTCTTTACTACGTCTGTATCTTTGGGGTAAACACCCAGTAGTGCAATGGCTGGGTCATAGGGTAGCTTTTGGTTTGGATTATGGCAGCATGCAATTGAATGCATAGGGTGTGGGTCAAGAAGTCCAAGTACAGAAAGATATAAGGCTAGGGGCGCCTGGGTAACTCGGTCAGTTAAGCATCCAACCCTTGATTTTGGCTCATGCCCTGATCTCAGGGTTGTGATATTGAGCTCCGCGTCTGGCTCTAAAACAGGTATGGATTCTTGAGATTCTCACTCTCTCCCCTTCTGCCCCATCCCCCGAAAAAAAAAGAAAGGAAGATTTAAAGCTATAAAAATAGAATATCAGTGCCATTGATCTGCTGTCTTCCTCCCTAGAATTTTTGTGGTCACTGATCATCTGAGCGATAGCATGTCCTATGGGAATGCTCATAGATTGACTAGTAATTTGCTGTGAGGGACACCTCCTACCAATGTTCGGCTCACTAATTGGCAAGAAGATAGCTAGCCCCTTCCCCTCTCTTCCCTCCTTGGGTATCCTGGAGCTACCCACTTAGTCCAAGAAAGCTGGTAAACCCTGACTTTGGCATTTTATAGTTTACAAATCACATTGACACCTGTGATCTGGTTATTTTAATGAGGTCATTCACTCAGGTCCAAGTGATACAATCTCCAATTTAGAGATAAACTGAGGCTCAGAAAGACAGCCATTTGCTCAATGTTATGCAAATAATTAGAAGCACAGCCTAAACTCAAACCCATAATTTCCAACTTCAAATTCCATGTTGCTCATTGATTGGTTTAAAAATGATGAATGAGAAAGAAGTCATGTGGGAATGGAGAAATCAGTTTAAGAGAGCTAACCGTAGTAGAGTAAGAAGATTTTGAGAAGAGGGAAAAAAGTTAGGGCTTAATAAATTTAGGAAGAGTACCAAAAAGTTCTATTTTTGAACATGCCTAAAAACAGACCACATGCATTAAATATGTACACAATCACTGGTGACTCATCCATATATTTCATTAACCTGGATGCGACCCTGGGAAAATCCTAATGAAAACTATGACTCTACCTGCTCCTTTCTCAATGCACTGGGTATAACATGAGGAGAGAAGGAGAAGCATTGCTGAAGTCAGAACATCTTAAATTACCATCTCACCTCAAGGTCACTGTGGCTTACACCTGACTAGAGGAGAGCATCAGGCACAAATCACCAGGCTTTCCTCATATCCCATGCTGACCACAATTCAGTCTTTCTTCTAAAATGGAGGTTGCTGTGGGGCGCCGTGTTGGCGCAGTCAGTTAAGTGTCTGACTCTTGGTTTTGGCTCAGGTCCTGACCTCAAGGTCATGAGATCGAGCCCCATGTCTGCTTTAGATTCTCATTTTTTCCTTCTGTCCCTCTTGTGCTCTCTCTCTCTCTCAAAATAAATAAAGAAATCTTGAAAAAAAAATAAAATGGAGGCTTCCATGATTGTTCCTATAACACGGATGGTTAAAAAAAACATGGAGGAGGGACAATTATAAAAATTAATCATTTTATTGGTCATTTTAGAAAATTTGAAAAATATAGAGTAGGAAAAATATTGCCCAAATTGCCACCCTCTAGTCTCTGCCTATTAACATTTTAGTATACCTCTGTCCAATTCATTTTCTGAATTTTTGCACATTATAAATAAAAGGTTATAAATAAAATTGAAGTACTTTAAATTCTCCCTCCCTAGATCCATTCTCCTGTTTCCCCAGACGCAATCACTTTCAAAACTGTGACACATATCCTTCAAGTCAATGTTTTATACTTTTGTTACATACACATTTACATTGTATTATTTTTGTTTTTAAATGCTTGCATAAATGCTACCATACTGTTCTAAAGCTTTCTTCCACTCAGTTGTTTTTCATTCAACCTATTTTTAAAATCTATCTTTATCATCAAAGGTAAATATATTGCTTATGAATATTAACTGCTAGATAATATTTCATTATATGACTAGACCACAATTTATTTATTCCTTCTGAATAACATCTAGTTTTTTTCAATTTCTTCTCTTATATTTAAAGAACACTACAGTGGATATTCTTAAAATATGACTTCCTGGAGCACATTTGCAAGAATTTCTCTGGACAATATTTTTAGAGGAGAAATTGCTGGATCTTAAGGTATGCACATTTTTAGTTTCACTTGATATTGCCAAATTACTCTCCCTGTAATGGGTGTACCAATTCACCTGCATAAATGAGAGGTCTTTTCTTCACATGCCTATCAACATTTGGTACACACAAACATACACAGACCCATGTATAAATGCACACACACACATATATACACATATTATATATCTATACATACATGAATATTCTGGATATGAATTTTATGTTATTATTATTTGCAGGTCTTTGCATGAATCCTGCATTATTTTAATGACTCCTGTTTTATAATTAATGTTGGTATCTGCTAGCCCAAAACTTTTTTCCTGTTTTATTTTAAATTAAAATTTTCTTAAATATTTTAAGCATTTTCCCTTTAAAATTACAACAATTATTAGAAATTGTTAGGAAGAATAATTTTTAATGGTTGAATATTAGTCCGTCCTATGTACATACCTTAATTTATCTCTCTATTTTCCTGATGTAGGACTTGTCCCAGCTTTTTACTGTCGTCAGTAATGCTATGACAAATGTTTTACATAAATTTTTATTTGTATTTTATATTATTATTTTAAGATAGAGCTCTTAAAGTAGAATTACTGAGTCAACATGGGTGGAACTCAAGTTGCTAAGGGTACTGGAGACCAGATATTTTTTACACTTTTGAAATAATAAATTGTTTTGAAAAATCTGTCAGGCTAGTAGCTTCTGGATTTAATGTATGGTATGACCAATGAATCCCGTAATTATATGTCCACTGCTGTACCTCTTTTGCTATCAAAATTAGAGGCAATGATATACGGAATTGTATGCCAGTATTCAGATACTCCATAAGTCTTTTATGATGCAGGCTGAGATCTGCATAGAGAAAGGAAAATGTATACTCGGAATATGATTCAGTTCCAATAGGGAAAAATTGTTGACCTTTTCAGGACAGAAGGAATCAACTTGTCACCAAGTAGCTGATTAGTTTCCTCCAAGACAGTAATGTACTGGAGGCTTAAAGTCAGCCTTTGTGGCGCATGAGTTGGACATTCAGCAGCAGTAATAGATTTATCAGCCTTGGTGAGAGAACTATAGCGGTGGGCCCAGGTGTAGCTTCCACTCCGCCATAGCTACTCTACACATGAACCTACTGTGTAGCAGTGAGGTAGCCAAGGACAGAGATTGACCATCATTTACTGGACTAATTATTCAGTTCACCTGTATGTTAGTGTCTCCCCCATGGTGGATGCTCCCCAGTGGATGTTAACATGTGAGACCAAGACTCTTAACACTTTGTGCCAACTTTCACTGGTCTATCAACATGCACCCTCCATGACCTCCTTATGCCCAATCTTCCAGTCTTACTCCTCTGAGCCCTAAACAACCATCGAAGACATTCACTGCCACCCAAAAATTCAAGTAAATCCTTACATCAGGCACTTTTATTTCAACACAAAGTGGATGACCAAATGGTCATTAGGAAGATTTCTACTCACCATTATCCTTCAGAAGAACCCTTAAATGGGACTGTATTGCAGTGGTGATCCATTTCCAATTCACCAACATACTAGGCCATGAATCAAGCTCATTTTTTTTTTCCTCTTCCATCAGTCAGTCATAGGCAATCCCCCATTAGCCATAGACATGAGCTAAGGGAGAGACCCTGGTACAAAAATGGTGAGTCTGAGAACCCCTTGGGCCTGAACTCAGATGTATCACCTTTATTGCACAACAGGTTAAAACTGAGCTTTAAGTCTTGGTGGGTCTGCAGCACTCATCTCATGATGGCCAGCCTGGTCTGCATAGTTACAGGATGTCCCACAGTATACACACTCAATGTCTACTGGGGTCCAGAATAATATTGGGAGTAAGTTTTCAAATGGTAGATAGTTCTCTGCTGCAGATGACATGACCTTGCTCTAGAACCCAGGAATCTGTGCTGTGACATTCCTACTGTGACTTGCCAGATACTCCATGTGGCATTTTTATCTTCCAACAGACCCTTCTAGTGTGATAGGACCTGCCATGTCTATAGGGCCTGACTGGAAAGTACAGGTGTGATTTCAGGTGAATCCCAAGGCTCAACCTGATCCTGTGGAAAGGCCTGGAGTGTAAATAACAACACAGAGTCTATTGTGTTTTCAGAAAGTTAGCTGTCCTTTCATATTTCTATATCAGTCATTGGGTTGCTCCATGTTAGGGGAAGAATAAGTAAATTCTTGAGCACCTCCATCTCTCAGTTGTCATGTGAAGCAACTTGAGTAGCCTAACAGTGGTTCTTGAAGAAAGGTGCAGGAGCTATCGAACAGGAGTGAGCACACTTAAGTAGAGGGAAGGTAAAGAGGCTCTGGGGGGAGGGGGGGATCTGAGCAGAGTGCCAGCATCATTCATTATAGCAGGCCCATCCATAGAATTACCGAAGGCCCAAAGGTCTGGTAAATGTCAGATGCCACAGCAAATCCTCCAACCAAAACCATTCCTTGATACCAATAAAAACATGTATTAAACCCAAAAATCCTATCTAGCAAGTTCTATATTTCTATATAGGATGTATACAGATGCATATATTTGTCAATCCCCTAGTTCTTATGCTTTTCCTCTTTTGACTTCTTGTTCATAAAGGAATTTGTTCCCTTTTATGCCTTGGAGTTACTTTTCTTTATTCTAATTTAACAGATCATATTTGGTATTATTATTATTATTAAAAATCTTTAGGCCTCATGATATTCCATTTCCTAGGATTAAACCTAGTATTTTGGAGTGAAGTTGAAATTACTGATGGTATTTTCTCCAAAATAACTTTTGATTATGGTTGATGTTGCAAATAATTCTCAGTAATTACCATATGCGACTCTGGTTTTGGAATGCTGATGGGTATTCCAGTGATATAATAGGAAACTATTTGTGATAATGACAGCCATGAAAGAGAAGGAACATGTGAGCACAGTGTCATTATAGAGGGATGAAGTTACTTTTGTAAAAATAGGACAAAGCAACTTGTTAAGTATGATAGACCCAAACAGATAAAAATGAATACACTTTTGGTGATAGGTATAGCTATTTTACAAGGAAAGAATTCTCTATTTCCATATAACCCTGAAGCAGATTATACAGTGTTTAGGGTCATATATTCAGAAAAGGTGTGACAAATATTATGACATTTTAAAAGTATAGTTTAGTCATTGGGCTAATCTCAAGTGAAAAATGAAGCGATTTGTTCTATTAGACCCAAGAGATCACAAAACCTAATTATTCCATTGCTTCCTCAGGCATAATCTCCATGTCTGTGGTAAGAAGCTAATTCTCTGAGGATGCTATTAGTAACTCACTTCTGCACTGTTTGTCCCCACTGTTAATAGGGCAGGTGTTATAAATGTCACTGTATTTCCAAAGCATAAACCTCCATTAATCTTTTATATTTATGGTTTATAAGGAAATAATGTTCCTAAGTGGTAATAGGATATTACCAGGATAAGGTAAATAGGATACTGAGGATTTTTCGGGAACACTGTATACTTTCATGCCTCTGTGCCTTAGTGTGTGCTATTCCTTTGGCCCAGGTTCCTCTTTCTCTCTCTCTGCTATTGAATTTCTGCTTGTAGTCAAGGCCCAGATCAAATTATCAGCTCTCTGAAGCCTTCTCTGTATGTTCTCCCAGGTAAAAAGCACTCTCTTCCTTCCCTTTGTTTATGCAAGTATTTTAATACTTAACAGGCTCTGACTATGTGCTTCTCTCTAGTTCTGTACCTGCTTCTCATCTGTCTCCTCTATTACATTTCAAACTCTTAAAAATAAACCCTACCCATCTTTGCTTCCTCGATACCCAGAACAATGCTTGGCACACAGTAGCTACTCAATGAGTGCTTACACCGTGTGTTGTTATTTTTCTGAAGGGTTCCTTTGTTCCACCCATGCCTTTGTCAGTACCTGTCAATATGGATATCTCTTTGCAAATGTTTGTAGAATCGAATAGAATCCATTTACATGTAAGACAAATATTTGATGATTAGTCTAATTTTCTTAACTCTCCAAATGGCACTAATAATAGTAGGCCGATGCTTATTTCTGTTGCTACAAGCAGTCCATAATGGCACTTAGGAATGAATAATTGGCTTCTACGTTCTTCAATAAAAGCCTATAAACTGAAACCACTATACATGTATACTGGAACTGGACAATTAAGTAAATGGATGGTAGAAGGTAGGATACAGGTTTCTCACCGTTGATTGGGACCTTACAGACAAGCAAGGGGAGAAGGCTAGAATGATCCATGTAATAACAGATTAGAACTACAGACATCAGTGTGAACTAATGTGTAGCTTAAATAGATGGATATATATAGATAGATAGATAGATATGTCTATATATGTCATATATGTGTGTGTGTGTGTGTATATATATATATATATATATATAGACATGCACACATAAACGGGTTTGTTTGCACATATGCATTTCCTTGCTTTGTCAACTCTGAGGTCCTAGAAGTAAAACACCCCAGTAGCAACAAGCACATCTATTGCCCAGATCTTGATTTCTTTTTTTTTTTTAATTTTATTTTATTATATTGTGTTAATCACCATACAGTACATCCCCAGATTCCGATGTAAAGTTTGATGCTTCATTAGTTGCGTATAACACCCAGTGCACCATGCAATACGTGCCCTCCTTACTACCCATCACCAGTCTATCCCATTCCCCCACCCCC
>NC_048226.1:44789995-44813895 GCF_002007445.2 Ailuropoda melanoleuca
TCATTGGAAAAGTGTCTGTTCATATCTTCTGCCCATTTTATGATTTGTTTATTTGTTTCTCGTGTATTGAGTTTGAGAAGTTCTTTGTAGATCTTGGATACCAGTCCTTTATCTGTGGTGTCCTTTGCAAATATATTCTCCCATTCCGTGGGCTGTCTCTTAGTTTTTTTGACTGTTTCCTTGGCTGTGCAGAAGCTCTTTATCCTGATAAAGTCCCATAAGTTCATTTTATCTTTTATTTCTCTTGCCTTTGGCGATGTGTCGTGAAAAAGGTTGCTCTGGCCGATGTCATAGAAGTTGTTGCCTATGTTCTCCTCTAGAATTTTGATGGATTCCTGTCTCACATTGAGGTCTTTCATCCATTTGGAGTTTATTTTTGTGTATGGTGTGAGAGAGTGGTCAAGTTTCATTCTTTTGCATGTAGCTGTCCAATTTTCCCAGCACCATTTATTGAAGAGACTGTCTTTTTTCCACCGGATGTTTTTTCCTGCTTTATCAAAGATTAGTTGCCCAAAGAGCCGAGGGTCCATTTCTGGGTTCTCTATTCTGTTCCATTGGTCGATGTGTCTGTTTTTGTGCCAGTACCATGCTGTCTTTGTGATCACAGCTTTGTAGTACAGCTCGAAATCCGGCATTGTGATGCCCCCAGCTTTGTTTTTCCTTTTCAACAATTCCTTGGAGGATTCTGGGCCTTTTCTGTTTCCATACAAATTTAAGGACTATTTGTTCCAGTTCTTTGAAAAATGTCCTCGGTATTTTCAGATCTTGATTTCTAATACCATTCTCCAAAATAAAAACCAGGCATCCTTGGAGAAATGGCTAATTACAGAACTGGAGCAGGAAATACAAGATGAGCCCAGAGCATCTTACAGTGCCAGAAAGTAAGAAATTGCTCGAAAAACCAACAATGATGGGAATATGTGAAAGAGGCACAGAAGTCAATTAAAACAGCTTCTAGGAGCCAAAGTGGCAATAATTTGAGCAACAAAATAAATTAGCATTGGATTATAACCCAAAATATAAAATAAAATCTCTAAGCCCATACCAATATAAATAAATGGTGGGTAAATAAATAAATAAACAGAAAAGACAGACTTTCTAGGTAGAAGAATTCCAATGATTTATGCTACTCCGTTCGCAAGATAGTGGAACATGGTCCCTTGATCTTTAAGTGTGAGCTCTTCAGTGACTGCCTTCCCAAAAGTACAGTATGTAAAGGGGAAAAACCAGTGGAGACACCTGACAAGTAGTACCTCAGGCAGGTAGTCAAGAGCAACATCAAGAGAGCTAAGTCAGGTAGATATCATGTTGCAATGAGAATGGCACTTTACCCCTGTGGGTCTTCTTTGATCTCTTTTGGGATCTTCTTTCTCAAAACCCATAACCCCAATCTAATCATGAAAAGGAAAATGCCAGGAAAACCCTCAAACAGGTACCTTCTACAAAATTCCTGGCCAGGATGCCTCAAAACTTTCAAGATCATCAAAAATATGGGAAGTCTGAGAAAGTTTCCTAGCCTAGAGGAACATAAGAGGATGTGACAGCTAAAATGAATGTGTCATCCTAAATGGAATCCTGGAACAGAAAAGGGACATTATGTGAAAGCTAAGGGAATCTGAATTCACTTTTGACTTCAGTTAATTTTTTTAAAAAGCTATAAGTACATAATGTAGACCTGAAAGTACCAGAATGCAGGGTAGGGACTGGCATGTAGTGGACATTTAATATGTATTAGACAAGGGGGTGTGGGAATGATTGGCTCTCCGTTACATTTATGCTCCTCACCCAAACACATATAAGGACCATAATCATATAAACATATATATTTATATCCATATATGTCTGTATATAGAATAAATACTAGTAAGTAAAAGTAGATAAACAATTGTATACACTTCTGGTGTATTAGTTTGACCTTATTTTCAGCTCCTGAGCCCTTCATTTTTATTCTCCCTCTCTCATTTAACAGAATATAAGAATTTCTATAGCCAAAGTGGTGACACAATTGTAGGCCTGTTGGCTTTTGCATTTCTGTAAAGCTCAGAGATGAAGATGTAGAGAAAACACTAAGCCACTCTACTGAGAAAACAACTGCCAAGGATAGCTGCTGATTGCTTAACATCCCAGTGGCAAATGGCCATTCATTCACATCTTTCACAGGGATGTTGGACCCACCACTTTTCACAATCTCTGACCACCGGCAGCTCATTCTCTGTGTATGAGGGATACTGATGGGTGAATGAGCAAATCAAAGTGCACCTGAAATCAAGGGAGATTTAACCAAAGAGATCTGATTCAGATGAACTTGAAGGATAAGTAGGTATTCAGTCAGGAAGACCAACCATACTAAATGTTGAGAAAAAACAGACACTTAGAAAAACGATTCATGTTGTGCTTCTACCCGAGGATGGAGGAGGGGGGCCTAGGAATAGAATTATCCTGCTAAGGAAAAATCGAGGCAAAATGACAAAATGGATGAAGGGTGTTTTTGGTGCTTCCTGCTCTTAGGTGAGGTGAAGAGTGTTTAGGATCAGGTATAAGACAACTTGAGTTTATAGCCCAGCCCTACTGTGTATGAGTGAGTGAGCTACGGAAATGCTCTGTGCTCCAATTTTTCATATGTCAGATGGGATAATAGCAGTGACTACTTGACCTGGTGAGAGAATCAATGAGATACCATACATGTCAAACACTTTGAGTGATGTGGGGCCCATAAGCATTAAAGACAAGTTGTTTTTACGTTAGTGCTGTTTTTGATAATACAGGACAGTCCTACTGAGGTGCCATGGTCTCTCTTGGGTGGCATTTTGGGATCTGCCATCAGAGCTTCAGTGGGACCTGCCTTTGGCCCCTGCCTTTGGCCCCATAGAGGCTACCTTTTAGGTTTTACCCAAGCATTGAAAATGAATGATCTTTGTCTTTTATAAAATCCTATCCTTGCTGAGTTAAGAGGCTATCTCATAAAATAAGTTCTTACATGTTTTCAATCTAGACAATACATACACTGTATCATAAAGTGTTATATATGAATTTCTAAAGTTGACGGATGGTAAATGCTAGAGTAACCACAACCCTGAAGGAGTACATTATTGAGAATAACTGCATCTTCCAGAGAGCTAAGGGAGCAGTACCTCAAGATTCAAAACTTCTAAAATTGTATCAATTTCAAAGGAATATTATTCTACATGAAATATCCCTATTTTATCAAGAGTACTTTTTTATTTTTCCTTTGAGTTACAACTCTAATAACTGTTCCCTATAATATTTCAAACTCTAAGGGGAAACTCATTTTGGGCCTATTGCAGACTAACAAAGAAAATTTCATTATTATAAATTCATAGAAATAAAGGATGAAGTATAACCAAATTTGAAAAAAATATGTGACTGAGCTAGAAAAAAAGAGAAAGAAATTTACTGGTGCTAAAACTCACTGGCTAGAGTTGCAGCGACCCAAGGGATGTAGAGTCAGAAAGAGAGGGAGGGTCTAGGAACTGGGGTATTAATCAACATGCCAGGACAGAAGGTGTTACTTTGGGACTCCATCCATTCATGGTGTTCAGCTACAACTGAGACACCTGCATGTAACTGAGCTCTGAAAAGCTGCCCCCTCCCAAAAAAAAGAACGTGAAAAACTTGTTCTGCCCAATACCTCTGTCCAGGGAAGTGCTAAAAAGCTGCGGATGAAGAAGGAAATAAATATCTGAACCATGTACCAGTAAACCTTACAAAATGCATAGTAAGGGAACCATCACAACAAGAAGTTAATGTCAAAAACTAGTCCGGATGTGGGCGAAGGCAAAAACAAACGCACAATCTCTCTATGTCATGCTTCAGCCCAAAGGATATGCGTTCTCAAAAAAAAAAAAAAAAAAAAAATCCCCGTTGAAGATAAACTCACCTTCCAAAATTACAAGATGTACAAGGAAATCATCCACTTTATGCAAAAGTCAATGGAAAGGAGATTAGACTTTCAGAACGTTAGTATACATAAAGTCACAAAAGTAGTTGCTTCTAGAATGCTAAAAATGCCTTTTAAATGGAAACATTATAGGGAAAAACAGGATGTTCTAAGAAAATAAAACATATTTTCTTAAATAAAAAGGAATATCCAGGAATAAAAATTTCAAGTATTTGGTATTAAAAACTGTGAATAAATCAGATTGTAGGTAAGATACAGAACAGAGAATTAATGAACTGCAATGTGTTTCTAAGAAAATTCACTGTAATGCAGCACAGTGAAAAATAGATAAAAATATGAAACAGCTATTAAGAGACAAGGAGTAAAGAACCAAGAAGGAGAGTGTAAAATGAACAGGAATACTAAGAGAGATGATAACTGATAAATATGCAGAACTTTAAGATAGAAATCCTCAGATTAAAGAAAAAACACCTAGTCTAGTTAGAAAATAATAGTAGAAGTACAAAACATTAAAAACAATGAGAAGATTGTTAAAAATCACCCAGAGATAAAAGCTAGATTATCAGCAAAGAGTATTTGTGCTGATGGCTATTTTCTCAAACACAATAATAGAGGTTAGAAACCAAGGGGGTAAAGTCAAACTATTGAGAGAAAATGACTGTGATCTTCCAATTTTAAAAGTGTCGAAACTACCATTTAAGAAATAGATTTAAAAAAATACATTTTTAGGCAAATATTTTTAAAAATACTAACAGATGTACTTTAGGAGTAAATAAAGTGGCTGGGAAGGAGTAAAATAGGATGTATGGAGAAGGGATGAACAAAGGCATTAGAAAACATCCAGTAAATCCAAATAAACATGCTGTAAATACAAAAGCAAAGACTTATTTGGAGTGAGAGGATTTAAAAAGAAGGTGGAATTAAAATATCTCCCAGTCATGATATGGACCATAGGAAGAGCTATAATTTGATTACAAATGTTCTAAAATGCTTCTATAGTTCAAGTTGAAGCCAGACCTTTTGATTATTAGCTCTTTAGATGCAAGAATGCATGCCAAAAATTTAAGAATAATTATTAAATAAATAAGAAAAGAATCTATAACTCTCAACCAGTTGTTGGGTAAAATGCTAAGGAATAACGAAAACTTGATCAATCCAACAGAAATGCTCTGTGATCCTACAATTCTGCTTCTTGCTACATAACCCAGAGAGACTCTAGCACATGCGCAAGAGAAGATGTAGACAGTGTATTCATTGATCATTCATCTCCATCAAGAGCAGAGTAAGTAAATTGTGGTAAGCTTATACAATAGAATATTATAGGCAATTAAAATGAATTAACTACATCAACATGGATCAAGCTGCAAAGGAATGTTGAGTATAAAAAAGTAGAACCATAGGTAAAAATGATACCGTTTATGTAAACTTAAAACACACCAAAAGAGATCTGGGATGTTTATGAAAGCATATATGTGCAGGTGAACTATAAAATCTTGCACATTAAGATAGTGGTTATCTCTGGGGAGAGTGGGAGGAAAGGTGGGAACAGGAATGTGGGTCAATGGCTTTAGTTCTATCTATGACACTTAAATCCTTTTGTAAAAAGAACACTTCAGGAAATATGCCAAAGTATTGACATTTGATATATCTAAATGATAGAAAGAGAGGTACCAGTTATATTTTCTGTACTTTTCTGTATGTTTAAGTTATTAATTTTAAAATATTAAAACAATTCAAATAATTTATAAGTATACATCTTCTGTTCCTCTCCTCTGGCAATTTTATCTTTCCATATTTTCTTTTGCTTGTGCAAGAATACATATTATTCTGGAACTTTTTTTTGACTCAGTATATTGTAGATAATTTCTTTTTTTAAAAACATATTACTTATTTATTTGAGAGGGAGAGAGAGAGCATGAGCAGGGCAGTAGGGGGACAAAGGGAGAGAGAGAAGTAGATTCCCTACTGAGCTGCAAGCCCCGGAGCAGGGTCGATCGCAGGACTCTGGGATCATAACCTGAGCCAAAGGAAGATGCTTAACTGACTAAACCATGCACCCCTACATAATTTCTTCTAGTCAATGCACATATATTTACTTCATTCTTTGTATTTTTCCACAGCATGGATATATCATAATTTTACCCCCTGATTACCATATTAATCAGATTTCCAGGAATGTTTTCATTTGTTGGTTTGTTTGTTGTTTGGAGAGAAAATGCGACTAAAATAATTCTCTAATAAGTTGCTGCCTTCTTATTTTTGTCAGATATATTCCCAGAAGTGAGACTTTGGGGTCAAAGAATATATACGTTTTACATTTTCATAATTATTATGAAATTGCTTGCAATAATAGCTGTAATATTACATAGTCCCAACAATTGTGTTTGAGAACGCTGGTTTCATGTATCCTGGCCAGCCCAGAAACTATCAATCTTTTCCATCTTTGGCATTCTAAATTATTGTTTTGTTTTTTTTTTTGCATTTCCCTAACAACTTATAAACTTGAACATCTTTCACATGTTCACTGGACATTTGTGTTTTCTCCTTTGAGAATTGCCTTAATATATTCTTTGCTCTTATTAAAAATAACTTCATAACTTCTATATAACTCCGTCATTTGCCCAGTAAACATTTATACAGCAGATAGTGGGGGTCTGGGACTAAGCACCAATGGCAATTAAGATACAGATTGGGGGCACCTGGGTGGCTCAGTTGGTTAAACCTTGGACTCTTGGTTTGGGCTCGGGTCATGATCTCAAATTCCTGGGATCGAGCCCCATGTCAAGCCATGCATCAGGCTCCATGCTCAGTGGGGAGTCTGCTTGAGGGTTTTCTCTCTCCCTCTCTCTCTGCCCCTCCCCCTGCTCATGCTCTCTCTCTCTCTCTCTCTCTAATAAATAAATAAATCTTTAAAAAAAAGATACAGACTGTACCTTCAAGGAGCTTACCATCTAGTAGAGAGACTTAGTGATAAAGTGCTACAAACAGTGCAAGAAATGTCTGTCTAAACAGAGTGCAATGAGCTGCCTTTGGAGAGCCTAGAAGGATAGGAAACCTTAATACAGCATGTTGATGCTTCCACTACTGGGTCTTGGAAATGAGTAGGTATTGGCCAGACATTTCCCACAGCTTGGGATCTGTGCGAAAGGAAGGCAATGCAAGTAGAAGCTGTATAAAATCATGCAGATATGATCAGTGTAGATTAGTGCTCAGGAGTCGTGCCAGTGAGATAGGAAATCAGGAGGACTTGTAGCTTCCAGAGGAGAATGAGGAAGAGAAATTTGAAGTGCCTATAGCACATCCAGCTGGAGACATCCAGTGCACAGTTGAATAACTATGTCTGGAGTGTGGAAGAATGGTCTGTTAGAAATCCATTCTTGACGGTCATCTACATATAGGCAGCAGTTTGTCGTTCATTCTAGCAGTTTCGAAGCTCCACCAGCTCTCTGGGGTTTGTGGTATGTGGGCCAGTTTGTTAGCAAACTAAATGGCTTCCAACTACTATCTTTTTAAAGCTTTTGTGCTTACTTTATTTTTGGGGGTTTTTTAAAATGTCTCTTCCCTTGCTTTTAAAACTCATTCTTAATGCTGTGAAGTACCTCTTATTATATTTCCTTTCCTGCCTACTTACTAAAAAACTCTGTACATAGAGATTGGCTACTCCTTCCCAAACTTTGGGATTGTGTGTATATACTGATATCAGTATCTATTAATATATCCAACAGGAGGGGCATGAGGAGCTGTCTTGGTAAGATACTGAGATGTGGAAGTGTTGTCTTTTTTGTTTGTTTGTTTTTACTTAAATTCCAGTTAGTTAATATACAGTGTAATATTAGTAATATTAGTTTCAGGTGTACAATATTCAACACTTCCATACATCACCTAGTGCTCATCACACGTGCCCTCCTTAATCCCCATCACCTGTTTAACACATCCCCCCACCCACCTCCCTTCTGGTAGCCATCAGTTTGTTCTCTATAGTTAAGAGCCTGTTTCTTCATTTGCCTTTCTCTTTTTTGCCCCCTTTGCTCATTTTTGATTGTTTTGTTTCTTAAATTCCACATATGAATGAAATCATATGGTATTCATCTTTCTCCAAAAGACTTATTTCACTTAGCATAATGCTCTCTAGCTCCATCCATGTTGTTGCAAATGGTAAGATTTAATTCCTTTTTATGGCTGACTAATATATATATGTATATATATATATATATATACACACACACACACACATATATATGTCTGTTTCCTTAATTTGGCTATTGTAGATAATGCCGCTATAAACATTGGGGTGCATGTATCCCTTTGAGTTGGTATTTTTGTATTCTTTGGGTTCAATACCCAGTAGTGTGATTGCTGGATCTTAGGGTAGTTCTATTTTTAACTTTTTCAGGAACCTCCACGCTGTTTTCCAGAGTGGCTGCACCAGTTTGCATTCCCACCAACAGTCAAGAGAGCCCCTTTCTCCACATCCTCACCAACACCTGTTGTCTCTTGTGTTGTTGACTTTAGATACCCTGACAGGTATGAGGTGGTATCTCACTGTGGTTTTGATTTGCATTTCCCTGATGATGAGTGATGTTGAGCATCTTTTCATGTGTCTGTTGGCCATCTGTATGTCTTCCTTGGAAAGTTGTCTATTCATGTCTTCTGCCCATTTTTAATTGGATTATTCATTTTTGGGGTGTTGAGTATTATAATTTCTTTATACATCTTAGACACTAAGGAGGTTTTATCTCTTAAGAAGTTTGTAATTTACATCCTGATTCTTATGTGTTTTCCAGGATAGATTAAGGGGTCAGATACTTGAGTTCTGGATCAGTGAAACTTTGCTTTGTTTATAGACTCAGACACAATATCAGCATTTTTAATCGCCTTCACTTTACAAATGTTATTTATGAATTGAGTTTTTCAAGAAAATCATTTAAGCAATTGATTTACATTTTCATTTCAGACACACTTTAAGATGAATATTTAATAGCTCTATTTCTTTCATTTTAGCTTGAAGACCTTCTTTATCAAGCGGTTTATGATCCAGTACTAACGATGAAATGCAGACGGCACCCTCACTATTTGAAAGATGTCCATAACTGAATCCATAGTAAATTGAGTAATATTTTGTAATCAGATCAGTACCCCAAATTATTCTGATTTATGAATTCTAATCTGATCTCACAATTTCTTTTTATTTGGCATTACACTTTGTATTTCACCTCACAATGTCAAAACAAGATACGCATGTGGTTGCAAAGTCAAATAGACTGAAGAGTCTGCTGCTGCATCTTTCCAACCCACCAGTTTGCTCTTTAGACACAACTCTTTGAAACGTTTGTTTCTAGTTCCTTTGTGATGCCTCAACAATCTCTTACCTTGCTCACTAGTGCTCACTGCTCCTTAGTGTTTGTGTTTTCTTAATAGCTTTAGACAGTGTCTACTGACATCCTACTGATAGATGAAGGTTTATCTCATATATATCTCCCTGCTTCACCTTCCCTTTTTGCTTACCTCCCCATCATTCATCACTATTCACACTTCTTCTACTGGATGTCTCTGCAATTGTAAACAACTTATTAAATCTCCATTTCCTAGCCCAACAACCACAGCCAGTATCTCTTGACCTCTACTAGAAAAGATCAAGCCATTGATACACCACTTTTCTATACATCTCTTCAACTTCAACCCATCTCCTTATTTCATATCTTTTAGGTTACAAAAATGGATATAACCTTTACATTCTTTCTTGTAATGCAATTAAGTCCCTGATTTGTCTATGGGTTAATTTTTATAATTGAAAGTTCAATGAACAGTTTAAAATGTATAATATTATGAATATGTAAATTTTGTTTCCTGCAAAGCCAAGTTGTGTGATTGGATTATATGTTTTCTACAGATCCAATGTCATGAGCACTGTGCCAAAGGAAACATTCTTATAGTCAGGTTCAAATGGATTCTCCTTTCTCTGTTCCACCACATGTCTTTACCATATTTCCAAGCTTATCAAAACTCTCATTCTATCTAATCAATTAAATCTCCTTCTCTCCCTAGGTCTGGATTGGGAAACCTTGGCCCCTTGCTCATTTCTGGATGAGTTACTCTTTATGTCTCAGTAAAACTATGATTTAGGGATTCTATACCATTGATCTTCTGGTTTGGCACTTCTATCTCCTAAAGCCTATCTTGTCTTTTTTCATGATTTAGTTGGAACACTTCTTTAAATAACTTTAAAAATTGGTGAGCATCATAAAAACAGATATACAGACCAATGGGATAGAAGAGAGAGCCCCAAACAAACCCTCACATACATGGTCAAATGATTTTTAACAAGGTGTCAAAATTCAATGGAAAAAGGATAGTCTTTATAACCAATAATGCTAGGAAAACTGGATATTCATACTAAAAATGAAGTTGGACCCTTACCTTACATCACATGCAAAAATTAATGGATCAAAATGAATCAAAGACCTAAACATAAGAGCTAAAACTATTAAATTCTTAGAAGAAACATATAAGGAAAGCTTTATCACATTGAACTTGAAAAGACACCAAAAACATAGGCAATAAAAATAGATAGATGTCATCAAAATCAAAAGCTTTAGAATATCAAAGGGCCCTATCAACAGATTGAAAAGGCACCCTGCAAAATGGGAGAAAATATTTACAAATCATATGATAAGATACTAATATCCAGAATATATAAAGAACTCCTACAACTCAACAACAAAAACAACCCAATCAAAAAATAGGCAAAGAGGGGCGCCTGGGTGGCACAGCGGTTGAGCGTCTGCCTTCGGCTCAGGGCGTGATCCCGGCGTTATGGGATCGAGCCCCACATCAGGCTCCTCCACTATGAGCCTGCTTCTTCCTCTCCCACTCCCCCTGCTTGTGTTTCCTCTCTCACTGGCTATCTCTATCTCTGTCGAATAAATAAATAAAATCTTTAAAAAAAAAATAGGCAAAGAAAAAAAAACACATACAAAACCAAAGTGTTACAATAAAACCTTATATTTCAAATTGGGAAAAAAATAGACAAAGAACTTGAATAGGCAGTTCTTCAAAGAAAATATACAAATGTTCAATAAACACAGAAAAAGATGCTCAACATCACCAAGAATTAGGGAAATAAAAATCAAAACCACAATGTGATACCACTTCATACCTTAGGATGGCTATTATAAACAAACAAACCCAAAAATAACACGTGTTGGTGAGGATGTGGAGAAATTGGAATGCTTGTGTGTTGCTGGTGAGAAAGCAAAATAGTGCAGCTGCTGTGGAAAACAGTATGGCAGTTCCTTAAAAAAATTAAACATATACCAGAAATTCCACTTCTCGGTATTATCCAAAAGAATTTAAATCAGGGACTCAAACAGATATATGTACACCAATGTTCATAGCAGTATTATTCACAGTAGCCAAAAAGTAGAAATAATAAAACTTCCATTGACAGATGAATGGATAAGCAAAATGTGATATATACATGCAATGGAACATTATTCAGCCATTAAAAGGGGTGACATTTTGATACATGCTACAACACGGATGGACCTTGAAAACAAGTGACGTAAACCAAACACAAAAGTTCAAATATTGTATGATTCCTCTATGAGATACCTAGAATAGTCAAACTCATAAAGGTAGAAAGCTGAATAGTAGTTACCAGGGTCTGAGGGAAGGGAGCAATGAGTGTTGCTTAATGTGTATAGAGTTTCAATTTGGGATGATGAAAAAGTTCTGGAGATGAATAATAGTGGTGGTTGCACCAAAACTGAATGTACTCAATGCCACTTAACTATACATTTAAAAATGGTTAAAATCATAAGTTGTATATTATGTCTATTTTACCACAATAAACAATTACAATTATATGGAAAAAATAAAGTAAGCTACTCAGAATAGTTAAAAATAATAAATGAAAGTATTTTGACTTCTTGAAAGTTTAAAAATCTCTTTAATTTTCCCTCAGATTTTATTGACAGTTTAGCCAAGTATAGAATTCTAGGTCTAAAATAGTTTTTATTCAGAAATCTGAAGACTTTTTGCCAGTAAGAAGTCTAATGACAATCTGATTCTTGTTCCATTTCTTTCAAAAGTTCTTAGAAATTAAGCTTGTGCTCTTAAAATAAAACGTACCCATTGAAGTTCTAAGAAATTCAAGATGGCCTTTTCCCTTATGTTTTAAATTACAGATAAAGCTTCAAACTTAAGTTATAGGCATCTGATCTGTTAAGAAATCCAAAGATTGGTTATGGTATTTAAAAATAACTCATTCTCACTAACTTCCGAGCTCTGCAAGTAAGTAATCATACATATCAAACTATTAAGAAAAGATTTTCCATACGTATTCCAACAAGGAGTTTAAATCCTATATGGGTACTTGGTTCATTTTAGGTTATGTTACAACTTAGAATAGTCAAGTCCTACTGCCTAATCAAGCACTATAGATCCTAATATTAAAAAATAGCATGAAACACCATGAAACTAATCATTGAAAAGACAAAAAGCACTGTTGGGGCTGATTTTATCAAGGGAAACTGTGCAATATCTTTTGATACTGGAAATTTAATTAAAAGTAATATGTATTTCGATTTTTCTTTTTTTTTTTATCTTAAGTGGAAATACTGTCAAGCCTGAAGGCTTAAACACAAACCAGAAACAATTAAACTACATAATCAAAGCTAGACTTTTGAGTAAACTTTTTTCATATCCTTATGCTCTGAGTTCATTTTCAGTAAAAAGAAGGCTAGTGATTTTAACCTAGTCGAGTAGTCCTCTAAATACGTATACATAATAGACATTCCAATCCAGACATTTATCAACTTATTTCTTTATATAATACTGCTTTTATATTACTTATTGTACCAAAGAAACATAGTCTTTTCTGCAACCAGAAAGTCAATGATGAACGCTCCTAAACAATACCAAGAAACATAAACAATATTACTGATTATTACTTGTTCCTTAATTCTGTTTTCAATTTGTGTGTATTTTCAGATTGTTGGTTTCTGAATTTGAATTGAATTATCTTTGCTCCATAAAGCCATATAAGGTTTGGGGCCTAATTACCTTTGCATCTAACACCACACAGCACAGCCAGCAAGGTATGTTCCCATACCTGAATACAGAAACACAGTGATGTCTCCATGTGGGGGCTTCCTCACCATTGTTCCCTTGTTGGTCCTTAGAGCTCCAAGCACAATGCATGCTTCTGTTGTGCAACAGTCTATTGAATTTTCTGCCTACTGGATTTAGTTTCATTTGATGTAATGCTATTACTTTTCTCCAGTGGTCAATGTTGTCTTACACATTTAGTAAACAGTCAAATTACATTATTTTGTTTTATGGAATTTCCACCTGCTTTTGAAATCTGGCAGCACTGAGACCGGAGAAAGAAAAAGGGACAAATAGCAGTTAAATGCACCCATCTTACAGGGTCCACTGCATTTGGTACTGTTATTTTCTTTATACCTATAGCCCTCCTTGGAAATGGGAATTCACCCCATCATTACTTAGTTGTTAAACTCCCATCCCACCATAAACATAGACCTGCATCTTATTTTTTATGTGTGTGGAGACTTATAAACCATATAGTATATCTCACCAAATCTAAAGAACATTATAATCTAAGAAACAGGACACACACGTCACTTTTAACATTTTATATTCATGTGGCACTTCATATCTTATGAATCATATTTTATATATTTAATCACATTTGATCTTCAAAGAAATTCCATGAGAAGAAAATTACTAGTCTTATTTTACAGATGAGAAAACAGAAGCTCAAAGAAGTAAAGGGATTTGCCTAAGGTCACATAACTATTGACCGTCAAGGCCAGAAGGTTAACCCAGCCTTCTGAAACCAAGTGCATGATTTTGCAAGTATCTAGCACCTCTTCTTCCCCGCGGTTCTTACCCACATATTACAAGGGGGCAAGTTAAAAAGAGAGCAACAGTTCACAGGACTCTCAGTGTTTCAGCGTGTCGTATTTCAGATGAAGTGAGAAAAACAGCCCATAGCCTGACTATCCACGCTTTCCTCAGGCTTGCACCAGCCTCCATTGTCAGCCTTATTACTCTCTAGCATCTTGCATGCACTTTTGGTCTAGCAACTTCTTTCCTAAGAAATGTTAAAAATTTAAATTGTTACCCAAATTTTGTTATCAATTCACTTTGACCAAATGCCCATTGTGAGTAAGCTACTTAGAGAACACAAAGAGAATAGAAAAACTTATATTACTTCCTACATTACTTCTGTGGTTGCTATCTTTACATAATATTATCTTTTTTAACCTTTAATACACTTTCAAGATAGCTCTATTCTCTTCCTTTTTGCAAACAAGAAACCTGAAGCTTAGAGAAGCTAAGTAACTTCCCCGTTCTCATGACAATGTCCTCAGTTTGTTTTGAATTTCATAGATTGTAATTTCAAAGCTAGTGATTTTTAATTTTTTCTTTACCAAATTTCTCTTAAGTTGCTTATCATCTAATTAGAAAAACAGATGTCTCTTGAAACTCTCTTTGAAAAGTAATTGTGAAATAGCATTTAATACACACAATTCGTTAGAAATCCAATATCATATGTGATAGATGAAAGTATGTCTATTCTAAATGCTACCATTTTCTAGGAAAAAAAGTAGCAGGTAATGTGGTATAATTTAGGAGAGAACAAAAGCTCTTCTGCCTATAGTAGTCAAGAAAGTTACTTCATGGAGTAAGTAGGATTTAAGTGAGGTTTTTCCAGAATTCTGGTTGATGGAGAAGGAAGGAGAGGGTATTTCAAGATAAGAACGTGGTGTGGTTGAAAGAGTGAACTGGGCAAGGCTGAATGAGTGTGGGGAATGAAGGTGGAAACACGAGGTAGAGTCAAATCGTGGAAAGGTTTGAACTCAGGCTAAGTAAGGGGTTGGACATTTATTTCACAGGCAGCAGGGAGAGACATTTGAACCCACACTGATAGTAGTGTTTGGGGAAAGTGAGAGTGGGAAAGTGTTCATACTGGAGGGAACTGTGGAAATGCGGCAGAGTATGAGGCTGTGTGTGTGTGTGTGTGTGTGTGTGTGTGTGCGCATTCAAGAAGGTAGAAGCCATTATGAAAGAAAATTCTTAGTACTTGCTAAGTAGTTGAATGTGGGAGGGAGCAAGCCATGAGTTAAAGATGGTTGCCAAAGCTTTGATGCAGATAATGGAAAGAACATTGGTCAGGCATGGTGATCAAGGGGTGGCACTATTTCAGATGAATTAATTTGAGGTAATGGCAGAATATCCAAGTGAGAAATTTCAATACACAGTTGGAAATGTAACACTAATTGCAATGACAAAGGATTAGAAAATGTGGCTTTCGGAGTCATATGAATATGGATGAAAGTCTTAGGGACAGCACTGGTCCCCACAGGAGGAAAAGGTAGAAGCATCAAGAAAGTGGATGTGGTCAACTTTGATTCTGGCTTTCTTAATTTCATCATTTCCATGCAACGTTCTAAAGGGTAACCCCACTTGTGGTGGAAATTATTATACATTTTTAGCTACGAAAACTGCTCCTCTAGCTGTGATGGATATAAAATTGTTCATAAAGTGTGATAGCATGAAGGAAATAAGGAAGGGATATCCAATAGGAACACTGAAAACTTTGTGAAATCCACACATTGCTTAAGGAAAAAATGCATGACTTTGTACAGCAATCATTTACTCTGAGATAGTCAAGTAAGTTTTCATTTAGACAGGAGACTTATTAGAATTTTAATTCTTTAAATGATAAATAATCTTGGGATATAGCAGTGGAATAGGCAGTCCAAATATTTAACAAGGTCAATGTTTATTACTTGATATAATACATATTTTCAACATAAAATGGGTCCCCAAGATATACAATGTGCATTATTATTTAAATGATCAAAGAGGGGGGCACCTGGGTGGCTCAGTATGTTAAGCATCTGACTCTTGATTTCAGTTCAGGTCATGATCTCAGGGTCATGAGATGGAGCCCTGCCACAGCTGGCTAGATGCCAGGCATGGAGCCTACTTAAGATTCTCTCTCTCCCTCTCCCTCTCCCTCTGCCCCTCCCCACCCCTCTCTACAGAAATAAAAAAAAAAAAAACGATCAAAGAAAGTATCACAGTTCTTAGGTGCCCATCGCCTTATGAGTTTTATTAGGAAAAAAGCTCTAATGAGCTTTTTTTTCCCTTAAGAGTGTGAGAAAAGTAACTCTTTATTATGAACAAGTTACATTCTTTAAGTATCTTTTTTGTTTTGTTTCACTTTTTTGTTTTAAAGAGGGGCTTATTAAATACTTTGGGGAGAACTCTCCCTATCTTGTAAAATGATATGTTAAAAATAGACAGTGTGGTTATCTTTAACCTCATTCTTTGATTATATTTATCTTAAGTCACTGATTATTATCTCAATGTTACCTCCATTCATACTTATGTGATTATTCTTTAGACACGGATTTCTCTGTTTCCTCATCATTCACTCCAGTGAATTTAATTTAATTTAATTTAAATGTTCCTCTTCCTATTTTCCTCTTTAATCATTTGTGTTACTCTTTTCCAAATTCCCTCATCTGGCCACATTCTTCTGGTAATAAAGTGTACAGAGTGGACTGTAATTTTCCAGGTCAAATCTTAACAGAGTCGTTTAAATGTCAACAGCCACATTTATCAAATGGGGACGCCAGGAGTACTTTTACAGTTCTGCAAGCCAAACAATAATACTGTCTATGGGCACTCAAATCTCATGCTTCAGGGAGTAAACTGGAGAGTTTGTAAAGAGACAGCAAAGTGTGTCTTCCTTCCTTGGCATTCACATTTCAGCTAATTCAATTTATCTCCTTGGCTTTTTTAAGTGTGTGTGTGTGTGTGTGTGTGTGTGAATCTCCAGTTCTACAATCATTGGTAATTGCCATAGGCAACATAGAGAATTACATAAGCCGATAACCTTACGCTGTATTGAAAGTCTTGTGCCCAGGAACAAGCTGTCTTAAGCTTGTTGTTCTTAATTGGTAAATTTCATTTTATGTATTAGATAGAAACATGCTCTTTTCAATTATTTCATGATATCCTATAGGGTGCCCTTCAAAATTTCAAATGAACTTTGTGCAGAATGATGAACTTTCAAGCTTTTTCATGGGAATATAAGAATTAGAAATGTTTTAAATTAATGAGATCTGTAATAGAGGATATGATGGGCCTTACACAAGATTTCTTTTGTGTCAATTGCTATCAAAGGCAGTTGTCACAATGATTGCATTAGGTAATTTCAACACAGTCTAAGAGAAGGCCACACTCCTCTTTGTGTGCACTCTAACTAGCTAACCCCACCTGGTACCAGTGACGCACACCCACAGCTAATATCAGGGACTAGTTTTGGAGGGAAACACGAGTACTGAAAGAGGGATCTAGAAGGACTCTCTAATGCAGGTGAGATTTTATCCCCCTACTCCAATTAGCATTAACCACAGAGACGTGTGGTTTTGGTTTTTTTGCTGTTCTCGGGAGAGGTTACTTTCCTGTTGCCCTCGCTTTCTTCTGTGGGGGAAAGGAATAGGATGGGATGGGTAACGGCTAACTAAAAGCTCATGAGGATTTGCTTCCTTCATGATGCCAACACGTCTGTCAACGCAGAGCCATGTGAACTGATCAACAGCTCGGGCAGTGGGGGGACTTATTTGATAGCAGGAGTAGAAAGTCCAATTAAATTGCTTTTGTGCCAGTTAGACTGATTTAACGGGCTGAATTTCCATGTTTGAGTTTCCATCTTTTCTCCCCTGTGTGATTATCATTGTGAGCAATATGATTAGCTAAATCAAATATGAAACACGACAAATCCTAAAACCTACTTGGGTCTGGTTTAGTTATGCATACAGTAGAAGTGGTGGCTGGGGGTGTAAGAAGTAGTTGTTTCAAAATTTTTATTTCTGTATTTTAAATTCCACTCAAAATCACTTGTTCTTGTGTTCCAAAACATACTGTGTTTGTTGAAACAAGTCTTCATTTTTTTTCATTGAAAAGGATTAGATTAATAAATAGAACCAAACACATAAAATGCACATTGACAATATTTAACTTCAAATAATATATGTAGTATAATAATGTAATTATATAAGGTGAAATAATGAATATGTGTCCTAATTAGCATATATATTCAGTTGCATAAACTGACAATTTGCTGGTAATTGAGCAACCTGAAGGTTAGAGTTATTGAAAAAAAAATCATTCTTTCATTTCCGTAATATATTTTAAGGAAAATATGCTTATGTTTGAGTTTGTATCCCTTCTCATAAGTGTCTATCAATTTTCCCTAGTTATATCTATTCATTTTTAATACTTAATGCTTTTCAATAATTACTATGTTAAATTCTTTTTTTTTTTTAAAGATTTTATTTATTTATTTGATAGAGATAGAGACAGCCAGCGAGAGAGGGAACACAAGCAGGGGGAGTGGGAGAGGAAGAAGCAGGCTCATAGCCGAGGAGCCTGATGTGGGGCTCGATCCCGTAACGCCGGGATCACGCCCTGAGCCGAAGGCAGACGCTTAACCGCTGTGCCACCCAGGCGCCCCACTATGTTAAATTCTTGATATAATTTTAGTGAATATACAATGCTAGGGTGCTTTTAAAAATCTCTGATTTTACATTTATTACCATAATATATTTTATTTAGAACAAAATATTAAAGCATGGCCTTAATTAGTAGTGAGAAATGATACTTTTAAGGCTACAGATCCTAGTAAATGATTAATATTTCTGCTTGATACGGCAAAGAAGGTTTTAAAGTTTCAAGTTGCCAATTACTGGGAAGACCAAGAAATATGGCAGCATACTTTTTGGCATTCTGAGAAATCATGGCTATACTTCCTATTAGAAGTATGTCTCTGTTGAATGTACTGTCAGCTCAGACTTTATTCTCAGAAGGGAACAAAGGCACTGTTAGAATATCTACCACAATTTAAGCCCAATTGCTTTTTTGAGTCCTAGATCTACGCAGAAATTTTTCAGAAAAGACTGTGTGGGGAACTAATTTAATTTTGCTTGTTGTGGTTGTGATCTTGGCTTCTGGCAGACAAGGTCCTTGCCTGGCCATGAGAGACAAGTTACATCATTATATTCACCTTTTGCTTATAATGATGTGAAGTCTGGGGCTGACAATAATGCCCTTGTATTTGCAAAGAGGGCTCTTTTCACTTGTGACTGGTTGTACTTCCTCTACTATTGGACATTATTCCATTTCCTACTTACCCCAAACCCAGATTATTCTAAGAGCCCTAGAAGCCTTCTGATCTACCACACTGTGGTATGTTCACAATATGGAGCCATTTAGTCCTTTTGGGTGGATAGCGATTCACACAGGTACCTCCCCTACATAAGCCCGAAAGCCTTTATCCTAGTCCACGGCGCCACGCCTCATCCCAAATGTACCCAGCCTCGTGGGGTCAGATCACAGACAAACGTCATGCAGACAACTGGTGAGTGGTGTGGGTGGAGCACCATCGATCTAGCTATTGGGAAAACAAAAGGCGTCTGTCCTACCTCCATCCCCCTCTAGGACCAAGCCCACATTCTTTTCTTCTCTTTCCTTTTCTTTTCTTTAGGTAGATTGTGTTTGGCAGCTCCTACATTTATCTTAACCAGATTTCCATCCTGAAAATTAAACATAATATTGTATACGATATTTTCCCACACGAAATTGAGACAACCTAGTGAAAGAGGCAGAAAGGTAGTATCAGTGTGGGGTGAGGCAGAGGAAACATAGTCTAAAATTTTAAGGTCACACTGCCTCAGTCAAATAATTCCAGTTCTGATAGTGTGATCTTAGGCAAATAATTTAAATTCTCTTTAGGTCACTTACTTCCTTTATTAAACAGAATAATAAGGATATGACCTACCTCAAAAACTATTATAAGGAATAAATTAGCACATACCTGGAAAGAATTTAGCCCGGTGCCTGCCATGTAGGAAAGGTCTTGGTAAAACTTACCTGTTATTGTTACACAGCACAAATACATAACAGACATAGGACTAAGATCTAACTAGGAGTCCAATCCTTGTTTCATCATGTCCCAGAAGAACAATTACCTTTCAGATCCTAAGTAGCATATTTTTGAAGTTTGCAGTTCACTGGCCCCAGAAACCCCTCATCCTAAGCCTCTTAGATTCCTACAAAGAAACTAAGTTCTAGACTCCTAATGTCTGGAAGTATCACTAAGGATGGATGCAAACACAGTACTTACATTCATGCTGCTACATGGCAGGAAAATGTTGTGTTTAAGCATCTGGCATCTTTCAAAAAGTTCATGCTCAGTACAAGAACTGTTAAAAAAAAATACAAATTCAGTCAGTCTAGAGCTTATCTCTCACTTTAAATCTTCAAAGGACAGCCAAATCTGTCTCAACTAAATTCAAAAGAATCAATGAGATAGTACTTATCTCCTCAATGAAGAACACACAGACAGCTCATTTATTTTTCAAGCCTTCACTGCAATGTGCAAGTGTAGGATTTCAGTGGCTACTGAGATTCTGAGAGTTGCTCTAAACCATCCCAGCTTTCCTACATTTTCCTTTAGAAGGGCAGAAGAAAGCATATCGGTTTAAGGATGCGGTAAATTCCAATTATTCCTCAGTGGTTGCTTTCTTGTATGATGATAAGCATGACAGTAGTATTAGCCCCTATTTTTAAAAAGTGTAGTTTCAACCTATGTATATACTTATGATAAAAATGTAAAGCAGTGTCCTCATGGTGCTGATGTTTAAATAAGATTAATATTCATCAATCTTTTGGTATAATCAGGTTACACCAAATAAAACAAAGCCTGCCTCTCAAACTCTTAGAGATAATTTCTTTAGCTTGTTAATGTATATCCTCCTAGAATATACAAGACACACACACACACACACACACACACACACACACACATAAATGTTCGTAAATTTTCCCCTTTAATGGGGTTTGCATCATTTTTAAATATTCTTCTTTTAGAACTGGTTTTTGTTTGGTTTTACTCAATATGTCATACACTACTTTCCATTTGACCTTTTAAAAAAACTTAAATCCAACCTTAATTCTTCAGTCTCCAAAAATATAAATTCTTACCATTATGCTTCTAACATTTTAAAATATGTTCATCCTCAAGCCTTTACTACTTTATTCTAATCTATACAGGCTCTCTCTGCAAGTCAATTCGTCAAAGAAATTCCAACTTGAATCACTGAAGTGTAGTCAGTAATGATGTTATTCAGGTTATATTAAATATTTTCAAATGCTTTATTCAACAAAAAAATACCAAAAACCTATTATGCTTGATATTTTTTGTGTATATAAATACATATTCTAACACACCAGCATTATGATGTATGAGGAAACACTTCATCTAAATTTTATCTGCTGATATGCATAAGACTATTGCAAGTTAAACTTAAAATTATTTATTTCACCAAGCATTATGAGGGAAGCATTTTGACATACAAAACATTTATCCCCTTTCTTATTAATACGATTCCATCAAAACTCTAGGTAAATCTGAGAAATTAAAATACAAACAAAAAGAATGTTTCCATAAATATCAATAAATGTAAAAAAAAAACAAATGGCTTAAGGAGCAATGGGAAAACATGTCTGACTTTTCAGCTAGATCATTTTCATTTTCGCTTTGGAGAACAACTGAAAAAGATACAAAACTGTATATACTAAGGCAGTAGAACCACGTGGTGATAATCAGCACAAGAGTCTTTGCAGCCATCCCGAATTCAAGCTGTGCATATGGAGAACTCAGCTATCCCAAACAAATTGCATACTAGGGTTATTCTCCATAGCCTATTTGGGCCATGAGTAATTTATTAACAGAATTATATTTTATTTCCAAAGACTGTTTTCCCATAGCATTGCATGCTTATAGACACAATCGAGGCATGATGGGTATGTTATTCCTAGCACCCTACTTCCACAAAACGGAGACAACAGCAATGTCTTCCAGCCAATAGATAATTTGATCTCTTGACAAATGATCACTTAGTAGGAAAATGGATTTGGATTTCTAAACTCTAATGGAAATTTAAGGTAAAAAAAAATTAATGAATACTTCTCAAATTATTAAATTCTGACTGCAGTGACCAGGAATGTTGATGTAGGGCTAGTAAAGTAAGGGAATTTTCACCACCTTTAAAATTTATGAAAGATTATACCACTTAAATGTAGGCACACTTGAAATGAATCTTAAGTGTTTTTTCTGGACTTAAAATATCTTATACATTCTATTCATTTACAAAGAGGGCCTGAGAGAAGTTACAAAATAAATGTTTGGTGGATAAATAGGTCATCTCTTACATATATGGCTTTGGGTTAAATGTCAGGAATGCAAACAAAGTGATATAGAATCTATCCTGGAGAAACTTCCAAACAGTAAGACCTGTACAGGGGGAATACATATATTCTTTAGGAAGGCAGAAGATGATATGCCTTTAAAAAGATAGCTCCAACCATGTGCTATAAATCAAAGGGGAAGAGTTGGAGGAGGCAGAGTTCGAAGTGGGACCTGAAGTGCTGGAATTATTTTGGATATGAGAAGGGGAGAGGGGCATTCTTGAAGGAGAGATTTTCACGTGCAAGGGCACACAAGTGCAGACACTGGTAGGGAATGGGGAACTAGGGAAGCTTTGTGACCAGGGAAATGAGATGGTCAGGGTTGTGCTTCGGGAAGACCAATCTGCAGAAAGCACGTGAAATGTATGAGAAGGTGGAAAGACCGTAGGTGCAGGAGTGGACATCCTTCAGGTCCCTGGAAATGTGGACTCGAAGCTTGGAAACAGGTCAGGATTGGTGATAAAGTTGTGGGAATCTGGAAGTCCTCTTTCTCTTCCTAGTGTTCATACTTGAGAAGCCTCAAGAAGAGCAAATGACAGGTCCTGGGCGGAGGGTGATGGCGTGTGAAGGGCCAACTTCTATACAAAACATCCTGCCAACATCTGGCACCTGAGGGGTGGGCGGAATCACCCAGCACAAGCTAAGGCCTATGGAGGGGTGAGAAATCAAGGCGTAGAGATCCCTAGATGATGGTACTTCCCACCCAGTACACCTCAGGGCCACTAAAACAGAAGCCAGGACTTAATGAGATATATTTAAAACTGAGTGCATTTTCTCTCTTCAACAGCCATCTTTCTTGGCCTGAAAAAACTCAGAAGGGAGTCCCAGCTTTAAAAATACTCTCATGGCCTACATGCTTTCTTATATGGTGTTTTAAGCTACTGTTTCCCTAAAAGCCCCTCTAACTGTGACCGTTAAGGAGTGCAAGGGTCAGGGAACTGGAGAGCCCAGTGATGTTTTTATTCAAGTTCATCCTGTCTTTACCGCGCCCTGAAGGTAGGGAAAGGTCTGGGTGTCCACCAGGCGGCCTCGCCAAGGAGGAACTTGGCACAAATTCTCCAGATCGCAGGGAGAGCGGGCAAAAGAAAGAAAGCCAGAGTACGAATAGCGCCCCCGTGGGAAGCAAGAGTTAAGGCTGCCACCAACCCACCCGGCTTTTCCCTCAAACCCAGGAAAGATGGATTACGGGGGCTGGTTACGGCCCCTGAACGGAGCTGGAGGTGCTGGGAGGAAAGTCAGATCCCATCCGCGCTCCCGGTTAGCCCTGCACTCCTCCGGGAAAATACTCCGGGCCCTATCGCTCAGGAGCGATCTCTCCTTACCCCAGGTCCCCGGGACCGAGTAGCGGGCCCCGGGTCAGGGTCTCGTCAGGGCGGGCGTGGGGAGAGCCCAGCAGCTGGAAGCACAAGGGCCCAGGGAATCCCGCGAAGCCACCACAGCGCTCGTCGGCGGGGCGCCCCGGGCTTTCCCCGCTGCCGGGTGCGCGGCGCCCGCCGAATGCGGACCCTCCAGCTCCGCAGAGCGAGCCACAGAGGGAAGCAGGTGGGTGTGGAACGGGGCCGCGGCCCGAGGGAGCGACAGGCGCGCCCGAGGAGAGGGAGGCGCCCGCCGAGGTGTGGGCGGTGCCCGC
>NC_048226.1:44814185-44925586 GCF_002007445.2 Ailuropoda melanoleuca
TGGGGAAGGGGGCGAAGATCGATGAAGATTATTGTTCTTTTTAAGGATACCTTAGCTTCCTCCCGCCGCCTCTCTGAGCTTTCCTGCTAGAGACCGCGAACAGTCAGGGATGTGAGGAGAGGGGGAAAAACGCCAGGAGCTCCAGCCAGCCGGGGAGACCCTCCTCTCCGTGGAGGGGAGGGGGATTTCCAGCGACAGATCATTGGCGAAGGGGACCGTCGCAGGGAGAGGAGCCCCGGAGGGAGCGGGGAATCCCACAACCCTTTGTGGCGCCCGAGCCCGTGCCGCCTGCTGAGCGGGGTCTGTGGGAGCTAGGTAAGTGAAGGGGCATTGCTGCTCTCCTAAGGGATCTTCCTTTAAGAATGAATCGTCGCGGGCAGCCTAGCCAGACTTGAGTTGCTAAAGGAATTGGAAACTGCCATATGGCGCCGAGCGGACTTACACACAAAGCTGAGGCTGACTTAGCCCTGAGAGGGTTGTTCATGTAAGGCTCCGTCCCCGTGGGGAAGGCGCTCCGGTGTCAGCCCCTGGAAAGGTTCTGAGCAGGCTGCCTGGGAAGGGATGGGGAATGTTATTTCGAGGAGACGAGCTCTTGTTGCCTTGTGTTCATTTGTTGGTAAATGCCACACTCACATGCACACACTTGTGGGACCGGATTTAGGGAGGGTGATGTCTCGGATGTATGAACAGTCCTCAGAGCACAGAGACATGCATGCATTTTATCCTTCAGGCGGTGCGCGTTCTCCGTTCGGTAGCGAGGTTCCTGAGAGGGAGAACCGAGTCTCTAAGGAAAGAGCTTCATGGCTGTTTCCAACACACTCTGCTAGAGGACTTGAGAATACAATTGCCTTGAATGGCACCAAAAGACACCTACCATTTCCCTCATCGTTTGCTTCCAATGCTTAATGACCGTTTTCAAAATAGTATGCTGCCATCCATTTTCTCGAATTCTAAGCATTTGTGTGTATTCATTCATAAAAATTGTCAGTGTGCAATATGCACAAACATGGCATTTATACATCATTTATGACTGCACAAGTGATATAATCACAGATGCAAGATTACACTGAAAAATTTAGGATGCACAGATGTACACTGGGTGTATTTCATGCAGGTTCAACATTCCTTCTAATCAAGTTATGCAATAATGTCAATATTTTAAATAGCTTTTCGCATTTCTGTTTTTGCGCTGGTTTTTGGATTTTGTTGGGACTTGGTTTTTTATGCTCAGCTCAAAAGAGAAGTAGGAATTTGTTATTGTCTCTAAATGTGTGGCATTGTGTGGGACAGTGGTCTCTTGGTATGTTTATCAGTAAACATCACTTGAGATATTACATTTCAGAAGACAAGAGAGAGGTAAATTCTGGTCAAGAATCTAAAGGCCAACTTATCAATACTGCATAACTTCCAGGAAAGATTTTCAAAAAAGAGGGTAACATTAAAAAAATATATGTATATATGTATAAACTAAAGTTTTACTTTATTTCACTCTTTAGAGGGTGTGTGTGTGTGTGAATAAATATAAAGTTGTCCAAAGCTTACTTGTAAGACATGATTAGATCTATAGACATCTAAACTAAAGAGTTCTTGATTCTTAAATTAACCAAAACTTGGTTGAGTAATCTGGCCCATTATGTATGTGTATGTGCATTTAATTGCTGCTAGGGGTGGTGTTTTTAATGTAGGGCATAAATAATGTTCTTGCTTGTGTGGCTGCGTAGACTTTCTGAGGATATTGAGGGTACAGTGTATAAATAACTTTTTTTCTCCACTGAATAAAAGTATCCTCTTCACCTAAAACAATGACTATACCTCCACAAAGTAAATACTATAATCCCCTCCCTCTTGCTGTCAGGTTCAGACCAGTTGTTTACCATGAATAGAATTCGTTCTAATGCACTCTTTTTCCTTTTCTGGCACACAGACTCTTGGAGAAAGGAGTGAATCAGTTGGCAGTTCTCTTTGCTTTCTTCCTCCTTTTAACTTTCACCATTCCTTCTCCAGGGTAGTGCTTCCAAATCGCCCTCATACGCAAACACACACACTGACTCCAAAAAATGACTCCGTTGCCTGCCGCTTCGAGAATTCTAGCGTCTGTCTTTTCTTTTTCTCTGATGTTTTTCTAAGTAGCATCAATCCATGTGTCAGTTTAAACTATTTCCAATTTCACTTTTCTCCAAATCCCACAGTTTAACTTTCCAGGCATACATGTTTACTGAACGTTCAGATGGGAGTAGTGAAAATTATTACCTTATCTAATCCTTGCTGTTTGGCTTTTAAAGTTTCCTTGTTGACACCATGGAGCAACTGTGAACATGAACTGACGCTTCACATTTGCGGTATGGTAACAAAAGTGAGACAGCTAGAAAAAATGCAATGGCAGGATATGCTTTCAGTCCCATTTCTTGATAACTCAAAATCGTATCTGCCCAGGTTCTTTTTGCATACCTGCCTGTATACCTGTGGAAAATCTTCATTAAGCATGGAAAACATATTTTTTCTTGAATTTGTATCTGGCATTTTGAAATGGTATTCTAGAGAGATTGTGTGTACATATTATGAAAGTAGACCCAGTTACTGGTAAAATCTAGGAGAGCTACAAAATCTATTCATTCTAACCTCAAGAATCTTTTCCTTGAGGAATTATAAAGAAGTAATTCATTATTTGAAATGTGCTATCCCTTAGAGACTAAATGCCTTAAAGTTGATAGGACATATTCTCATGTACTTTTTAAGGTAGATGCGTATGGTTAAGATACTCTGTTTACTTCAGAATGTAATATTATCTGAGACTTGCTTATATCCATCAAGTGGATTTTGCATAAAATCACAATGCCTATTATTTTCACAAAGGTTTTAGAGAAGAGTAAACATGCAGTATAAGTGATATTTTTTAGGAACAGCGTTTTTTTCAGAGTACTTTTTAAGGTAAGAGCTTATGACCCTGTTACTCCCAAAGTGGTCAGATGAACTTCATAGAGCAGCACGGTCTTAAATTTTTAGTTGTATACTACAAGTATCTTCATACTCTAGATCTACAGCCCATTCTTGTTCAGTGGTTGTTTCCTCTTTGTGCTTCTTAAATATAAATTCCCACCAGTTCTTTACAACGAGCCCAGGCTGTTGAGCAAAAGGTCAGGTCTAGTGTGAGTGACCAGAGAATCCTTGGCCTGTGTAAGCCAAACCTTACCATATTATCTTTTTTTTTTTTTTATCTTTAAGGGAAAAGTACCTGTTTCTGTAGATTGAATTGTACCTATCTATACTGTGATTTAATGTCATGTATCTACTCACTAACTCATTTATTAATTCATTTATTACTCATTAAGTGTGTATAAGGAGAAGAGTGCTTGATTAGAATGTAACCAGTGTAAAACAGATAGATAGAAGACATAGTCCCTGCCCCTCAAGGATTTTTTAAAGTGTAGGGAATAAAACTTGAATATATAACTAATAGAAGAATCACATATGTAGTTCAAAATCAGGGATCTCTGGCATATAGACATGCATTTAACAGTTTCTAATTAATAAATTAATTAAGGCAAATCATGAAGCAGATCATGAAAATTTGTCACAGTCTATGCTTTGGGGAATTATTAAAAAACAATAACAACTTTTATTAAAGTGATTACTCTTTAAATTGAAATTAAGTTAAAACATTATTATAAATATATTTTAATAATATTTTAATAATTATATTATGATTATTTTATTTATATAAACAGAGTAAGTTTCTTTTTACTATTATTATTATTATAACAAGCACTTCGGCCAGGAAATGTTTTCAGTGTTTTACAAATATTAAATACTCTCACAACCCCCCTATAAGGCAGCTATCACTAATCCTCTTCATTACACAGAAATGAAAAATCAAGTACAGGGACTTTTCTTGTGTAAAATCACATAGGAAGTACATGGTACAAACTTGAACTCAGTCATTCTGGCTCTACTTAACCACTATGACATTAAGAATGGGATAGGCTGGTGATGGGTATTAAGGAGGGCACGTATTGCATGGTGCACTGGGTGTTACATGCAAGTAATGAATCATGGAACATGATTCAAAAACTAAGGATGTACTGTATGGTGACTAACATAATATAATAAAAAATATTATTAAAAAAAAGAAGTATTAAGTGTGATCCCAGACAGAGTAAGAAAAGATGTTTGTAGCTTCTAGATTTATTTGAAGCTCTATCTTCCCATTACAGGATACGACCGTAGTTATGATTACAGGGATGCTTGGAAAAGGTCAAAAGAAGGGACTTTCAGTAGGGGAAAACCCCCAAATTTTCAACATAAATTTGAAATAAGAAGCTAGGTTAGCTGGAGGCTGATCTTTAAAAGTTAGGTAGACTGTTATCAGAATGCCAAACATTAGGAAGTACTGCTCTTAGGGTGACCACAGAGAATAAAGCTGGCTGAGAGATGACTGACTGGCCAGTTTCAAATGATAGTTTATTTTATTTCATTTCCAGTTTTTTAAAAACTTATGTGAATTATTTTGAATAAAGTATTACAAATATTTTTAATTTATTATTTTTAGAATGATATATTCATATGTTAAAAGAAACATTATTAGTTTTTCTATATATAATTTTCTTTTACCCGTGTCCCCATATTTTCCTCTGTAAAATGTACCTCCCACATATTATGGAAATTGGAATACAGTCACTTAACAGGTTTACTTTCTAGTATATTGTCTAGAATGCATTTATTTTATTAAATGACAACTGTAATTGTGAAAGTACGAATCAAATTATAAATTACTGAAAATTACTGAAAGCTTGTATATTATTTGAGGTAAAGTTCTTTGTAAATAGCCACTGCTTTTCTTTATGTGAAAAATACCATCTGGATTAAATTGGGAAGATAAAATGGCCAAATATTCTCTGCAGGATGCCATGTAATTAAATACTTAGATATATCCTCATGATTGACATTTGAATTTTTCCCACAGATGTTAGGTCTCATAAGCTCAGTCGTATATTGTATAGATAACTCTCAACCTACAATTGGCTTATAGCTTATAAGTTGATTTTAAAGGTTTGGGGTTTTTTTGGAACTTGTAATGCATTTAGAGAAGCAGTACTTTTTTGATGTTTAGGTCTCTAGCCCAATCCACAAATGCCCTTCTTAAAAATCAGTAATACACCCAGAGTACAGTCATACTAGTACAAAAAACATAACCATTATGTATAGCAATATTGCTGGGGAATAATTAGATTTAAATAATATTTATTAACTGCTTCTTCTGTGCAGGGCTCTTTGGGGATACAGAGGTGAACATGGTATTGCCTGGGACTACAAGGAAAAGAGAAAATTGAGTTTGTACCTAAGTCACTTTGACATTAGGCAGAATGAAGAAAGCTTAATAATATTGCATAGGCAAATAGTGAATAATTGATTCAGAGATCTATCAGAAGAGCCAGGGACTGCCTGCCTCCTTAGGATTCTCATTTGGTGTTTCATCCTCAGGATATCTACTGAGTTCCTTTCTCGGTGCCAAGCCCTAAGCTAGGTGTTGGGGACATAAATATGAATCAGACAGCATGCACTCACAGCCCGCACATGCAGACAAGTAAATCATAACAAAATGTCATAAATGCTGTTGGCAGAGCAGGATGGCAATTCAATGGAGTAGTTGCCTAACGGAAGCATCCCAAGAGTAAAAAAATGTGATTGCTCTGAGTTCCTAGATGTATTTAGTTGTGATTCACTACTCAGTTAGACCCAGTGTCCCCTTTTTGTAAGCAGGGTTTTGTAATATCCCTTTTACTTTCCTGAAATAATATTTGTAGATAATATTACCTATCTTCATATGTAATATTTTAAAAATCAGTAAGTTCTTTATCTGTGATAGAAGCCAGAAATCAAAGGAAAGCTGCTTATGATAAACTTGTAGGTGTATCAGTTTGCATATGCTCAGGCATAACTATACTTAGAGGTACTAAAGTAGTCAGATGCTCGCTACCAAAATGCATAAATTTGGATTTAAGAGGAAACATTCAACTAAATATTGGTGACACTTTTGCATATCTGGCATTTTTGAAATAATGAAGTAAATATATCCATTGCGTGTGACAGCTACAATTGCAAACATGTGGGTATACCGTATTTGTGCATGATTTCATATGGGCAGCATTATAGTTGGCGACATGACTCTCCAAAATGGTGAGCAAATCTTGGTAAAGTTCCAAATATGGTACTTTCCTAGAAAATGCCCATGTAGAAAATATTTTTTATACAACAGGGTTAAGATGTCATCACAGATACTCACAAACAAGTTTTCCATGTACGTACATGGCTGATCAGTAGTGTAGAACTTAGGGGGCACAGGATTTCTGTACACGTTAGGGGGTTTCTGGTGTTCCTGGGCCTTGCCTACCAAATATTTCACAACTGTAGAAAACTCACCCAAAAGACTGGATTAATCTCATCCAGCAACACTGATTATGGGTATAGTCTCCCACCGAAGGGAGCCAGTCACATTCTGATGCATCATTGGGCTGATTTGAAAAAGCAGGACTCTAAGTTTTTAGTATGAAGATAAATTTAAAGGCTGACTGAATAACAAAGAAAATAAACAGCAACAAAATCAGACTATGTAGATAACTGAGTAACAGAACATCCCGATAGTAGGCACAATATGTGAGGCTGGCTGATCTGATCATAAATGTCAGGATTCCATTCTCCATGTGGGAGTGTCAGACAAGACTTCACAGATGAAATGACAACTAAGCTAATTTTTAAGAGATGAGTAAGCATTTTCCAGGCTAAAAAGGAGGCAGATGGAGAACATTTTAGGCAGAGGGAACAGCATTTGCAAAGCAGTGTCATAAAAAGAGCTTGGCTGGTAATTGGGGTTCAACGTTGGCAGTTACAGGGAAATCAGGGGACATGAGGTTGAAGAAGGTTGGAGATTAAATGGGAAGGGTGTTGTGTGTTGTGTTACATCACTTGGATTTTATCCTATGGGACAGGCAGTCCGGTTTAACTGCAATTTTAAGTAGAGTGACATGGTCCACTTTTTGTGGGGGGATAATCGCTGAGCTAGCATGAGGAAGATGGACAGTAAGGGGAGAGAAGATTGAAATCCGGGAGACTAATTAGGAGACTGTTGAGGCATACAGGTAGGAGAAGGTCCAGGACTTACCTTAACAGAAATGGTGAAGAAGAGGAGGGTCTGAATTCCTCCATATGGCAAACATTTGAAACCCAAGCGTCCTTAAGTCTTTCAGCTCCCAACCTGGGTTGGAATAACAGGCTTGGAGACCCTCTCTTTCTTCTTCAAGGGTCATTGTCTTGGTTGTGGTAATGTGAGCTTCTGTAATAAAACTCTGTATTTCAGTGATTAATAGAGTAGAAGTTAATTTTTGCTCATCTGAGAGTCCAGTGTGTGTGTTTTGTACAGTGATTAGAGGACCCTTATCCTTGCTAAGTTCTAGGGGTTCCCAGCTAGATGCAGAGAATATAGAGAAGGTTTACCCAAGAAGTGCCACAGCTTGCTTCCATTCACATTCTGTTGGTGAGAGAATCATATCACTCCATCTATATACAAAGAGGGCTGGAATATCAAACCTCTGGCTGGTTAGCCACTCCCAGCAACATTTCTGTATCATGGAAGGAGAAGCAAAATTTTGCTGAACAGCTATTTCTATCATATTCTGCCTCACTGGCCACATGTAGCAAAACCTCAGCCCCAGAAGACTACCTGAATCCCCCTGGTCATTGCGTCCATCTCAAAGTCCAAGCTGTAAGGGTGATGCTAAGTCCTCCCCCATTTAATCTGGATATGGCTCCTCATTGTCCAGAAACCTTTATACTGAAAGACAGGTTATTATCCTCCCATGACATAATGATGGATCAGGTGTAGTATAATTGTATTAAAAAATTCCCATTTACAAAAGGGAAGCATGGGAGATATAGAGCAGTCATTGTCCCATAACATGGAAGAAATCCTGCTAGACATTGCCAAAGACCTCCTGCCCTGGCAGAAAGGGAAATTCTTTTTTTTTAGACTCCGGTTTTTCTATCTTGGAATAACTCCTTTTTTCACTGTTATCTGTAGCCCTGGTCACCCTCTGAGAGTTCTTCCCTACCCATTACTCCCCATGGCCATATCCAAAATGGATGTTGGGAAGTATGCCCTTCTTGGGAATTAACTTACCTTCTCAGCACCCTTCTTGTTGGTCCAAGTTTGGGTGCCTTAGAGGTTGTTTTATAGTCACTGTTTTTTTCCCCCTTAGGCCAGACTCCTCATTTCTTGGACAATACAATTCCCTCAAAATCTTCATAGGTTTTTAATGTATTTGCTTTGTGACAGTTACATGACTAACTACATTGAAAATTCTTTCCTATATTCATAATTCTTGAACCTGCTTCATTTCTTTGCTCATGTCTCAACCACCATGTCTCAAGTGGTTACTTTGAGGTCATCTGAAAGAATAGCCATGGGTGGTTGGGTGACCTATTAATCAAATCTTTGTTGCAAGGCTGAGTTATTTTGTCAAAAATAGGTATCTGTTACTCAAAGCTGTTTTCAGCATTATTCCTCACTATTAGAGTCCCTGAAGCAAAGTACTATTGCAGCTTCATAGTCTTGGATTTCTAGAGTTTGGCTATTTGCCCTTATCTCTGTTCTCACACCAGCCAATTCTTTCCTGAGCTCATGCATTATTTTGTAACACCTTGCTGTAGGCAATGAGAAGCAACCATCACACCCAAGCATTCTGGCTCTTTCCAGCTATTTCCTCTAGAGTTAGTGCAGTTTTGCCAGGGCCAAGGAGGGTTCCAGGCCTTCAGTCTCCTCTGTCCCTTGCCTGATGCCCATGCTACATATTTAGATTTTTATAAAGGCAGCACCCACTTCAAGGTATCAGCTTCAGAATGAGTTAGGATGATGCTAGCTGCTGTAACAAACTGAAATGTTAGTGGCTTGACATAATCTAAAAGTTTCTCACCCATATATCAAATGAGGAGAGGTGTTTATGTGGGGAGAAAGGGAGAATTGAAAAGGCACATCTACTTCTTAAACATCTTGGCTTAGAAATGATGACAGCAACACTTCTGCTTATAATCTGCTGATGAAAACTAGTCAGATGGCCCTCCTAGAATGCAGGGGGGTGCTGGGAAATGCAATCCCTGGGTTAATAAGAGCTTCCCAGTGACAGTTTTCTCTTACAAAAGTGAAGCATAAATTTAGACAATTAGCCCATTCCTGCTGTAGTCATCTTCCTCCAGAATAAATTAGGGGCGAAAGGGTTTGAATTATATTCACTCTCCAGTTAATCCATTCTACACATGGCATTGCCCCACCTTGCTCCTGTCTTCTTATTGGCTCTCCCTCCAGACTTCTGGGACTAACACAGTCTTCCTCAGTTCCCTAAAGCATTATTGGTGTAAGGCTTTTGTACATAACAGACTCTGACTGAGTGCTTTGGGATAAAGGATGGTAATTCTACCATAGGCAAGAAATTAGTTCTAATTGAAAGTTAGATGTCAATGCTTCTAGAAATGTCTTTACCATTCCTTACCGTGGGGGTTTGCTCACCAGCCTGGATCTCTCTGGGGCCGAGATACAAGCCATTTGCTAGGCCTTTCTCTTCCCCTAGACTCTTCCTCACATCTCTTTATCTAGGATTTCCCCTCTATCCTTTCTCAAAGTGCAGTGGACTCCATGTGCAGGTCCACAAAGGGACTTGCCTGTAATGCCAAACAGTCCATTAGGGTTCCCCCCCCCAAAACAAAGCAGTAGTTCTTTCTCTAAAAGGACTTATTGCTCATAGCCTAACTGTCTCAAAATTGTAGCCAGCTTTTTAAAGACATGCAGTTAGCAATTATTTATTAAGCACTTTTCATAGGTAAAACACTCTTCTAGGTCACCAGATTAAACGAAGTCGGTCATTACCCTCACAGGGCTGATAGTCTATCTAGAAACAAACAAGAACCCCGCACATCCCTCTTCAGTGAGTCTGCCCTAGGTCTAGAGGACTGGGGATTCTTTATGAGCTATTTGGAAAGGAAAGTGTTGGGCAAAGGCAGGGCTGCTGGAAATGGAAGGGTGAGGGTGATACTTGTGGCGTGAGGAGCCGCACGTGGGATGTGGCGTGCTTAAGGGGGGGGGGAGTTGAGACATTATGCCGCCATTATTACCCAGAGATACCTTAATGCTCAGCTTCTGGCCACCTGGTTTGTTTTTTGCAGACTCCGGGACTTCAGTTCTTTGCTTCTTTCTCCTCTCCCTCCACCCGTTTTCTAACAGTGGGCACTCAGTCATGTCAGGGTCCGGGTAAGCTGGTCCTAAGAGGAAATCAGCCAGGTAGGCACACGTGGCATCGGGAGAGGCCAGAGATGGATGGCCGGCGGCAGTCCAAGTGGGCGGGAAGTTAGATCTGTGGAGTACTGGGGGAAGCCCTGGCTAAATTATGGGGAGGGGAGTCTGGGAGCAGGCAATTTTGGAGACTCAGACAGGCAGGGGCAGACGGGGCAGGTGGGATTAGGAAGATCCAGTCCCATAGGCTAAATGCTATGGTCTGTGGACACTTAAGAATTTAGAAAGAAGTCTACCGTAGGTAGCTAGCAGGAGTCTGGACTAGTTTAGACATGGGTGTTTGTTGTCAGGAAAGCCATGTGATGATCACGTTATAAATGCAGGGTTTCAGGCACAATGGACAGGACCATTCCCTGTGCCATCACCAAACTGGTAACACCTCTTTCTGAACTTCCACTGAAGCTTTTTAACTGGACTCCTAGCTTCTTTTCTTGTCCCCTTATTTTGCCCTTTTCTTTTCTTTTTTTATTTTTCTTTTTTATTTTTATTTTTATTTTTTTTTTAAAACATGTGTTTTTTTTTTTTTTTTTAAAGATTTTTTATTATTTATTTGACAGAGATAGAGACAGCCAGCGAGAGGGGGAACACAGGCAGNGAACACAAGCAGGGGGAATGGGAGAGGAAGAAGCAGGCTCACAGCAGAGGAGCCTGATGTGGGGCTCGATCCCACAACGCCGGGATCACGCCCTGAGCCAAAGGCAGACGCTCTTTTCTTTTTTTATAAATGGCAAATCTTGATCATATCACTCATCTACCTTAACCCCTTAAATGATTTCCCACTTTTCTTAGGATAAAGGCCTAAATCTTTAACTTGGGGGTTACCGTATTCCTTCTTCACTTTCCAGAGCATCACTAGTGTGTAAGACTTGTTTATAGAGGCTCTGGTCAGTCTGGTGCCTGCCCACCTGCCTCATATCAGGCCACTCACCCTTCATAGTCTGCTATGATTTCTGGCTTTCTTTTAGTTTATCCAAGGTGCCTGAGATTCCTTGCCACAAGGTGTGCACAGGTGGTTATTGGAATGCTCTCTCTTCCCACTTTTACCTACCTAACTCTTCTTTATGTCCTTGATTGCAGGTCAAAAGTCATTTGCTCAAAGAAGTCTTCTCGGGCCCCCAGAGTAGAGTGGCTCTCTCCATTATTCTCTTTCTTAGCACCTTGTATTCTCCCTTGCAGCACTTACCCCTATTCTAAATTGTGGGTCATTTTCTTGTGTCGTTTTGCTGAGAATGTCAGTTCACTAAAGGCAGAGGCTGTCCTTATTCACTGCTTTATCCATAGCACCTCCATGGTTGGTGCTCACTGTTAATGTGTTGGGTCGATGAGTGAAGGAATGGATGGAACCAGGGCCTGAGTCAGGTTCTAGGTCACGGAATAGCACCAGGAGTGCAGCTCCCAAGAACTGCTGCCCAGGATGGGGCAGAGTAGGACTAGAGGAGGACCAGCGTGTTGATGAACTGCCAGGCCATGGCCCTGCCCATTTTATACTCACACACTCTTCATGTGCTTCTTGACAAAGGCTAACGTGGTTCTAGAATCTGGGCTAGAGCGGTTTGAAAGTGGAGGCTGAGGGGCTACCACTGGTAAGAATGGAGGCCACTAGTGGATTGTGATGATGAAGAACATGGAACCTCCAAAAGAATTTTTCTCTCATCCCTATTTTCAAAACAGAACTCAGCTTCATAACTTCACAGGAGAGATTGTCTAGACCCGTGCTTTCTGGTAGAACTGATGTGATGCTGGGCATTTTCTATATCTGTGCTCTTTGATTCAGCAGACACTAGCTGTATAAGCTATTGAACCCTTGAAATGTGACTTGTGAGGCTGAGAAATTAAATTTTAAATTTAAATATCCATATGTGGCTAGTGGCTACCATACGAGACAGTGCAGGACTGGATTATTATTAGCATGAATTACTTTAGGAAACGCTAAGTTTCAAAAGCAGTATGGCTTAAATTCTAGAAATACCCACTTACAACCAGCATCAGCCTCCAACTAACCATATATAAGCATGCAAGCCATCTGTGGAGTCCGATGCCTATTTTGACTCAGATGAGTATCTCCCAGGTATATCCTAGTGAAGGGATTTGAATGCACTATGATTTGTTTCTATCCATAGGAATTGTTCTTTATTGAAGGCATTTCTTTCTTTATGTGAACTACAAAATGTAAAATATTATACAAATATAGAACATTATCTTTGTGAGTGTCTAATGTGACTTTAAATGCTTTCCCACGCCCACTTTTCTCAGACAGGATTTCCTTCCTTCCTTCCTTTCTCTCTCTCTCCCTCCCTCCCTTCCTTCCTTTTGTTCTTGTTCATCTTTTCTCCTTGTCTCCTTCTTCTATTCATGTTTCTTCCTCTATTCATGTTTCCTTTCTAACCTCTAAAATGACACAGACACAACACTGTGTTCTTTAACAAGTTCCTTTCCTTTTGCATATTGATTTCTTTTGTGCTTATTTATAAGAGCTGTTTTATCAGTTCAGATTATTAACAAAAAAATCCCTCTGAAATGATAATAACTCTTATCATGCCAATTGATATATTATTGGAGATTTGTCAGATACGATAATTTCAATATTTATGATATAAAGCATGTTAAGGTAAAGTATTGTGCCGTTTTTTTTTTCACAGTTATCACCTAGATAACATTAGAGTTGCTTTTAATCCTTTGAAAGTTCCCATGTGACTGGATCTCTTGAATTCTTTGTTCTGCTTTTCACAAATGAAAAGCACTATCTTCCAGAAAGATAATACCAGGATGAGAAAGTGGTATTTAGAAGGTACAATTCCGAAATATAGCAGTAAAGTAACATTTGAGAAGAGATGGTCCATCTTTAGTCCTGTTCTCTAGTCTGTATAGCTTAGAAAAAAATGTGTCTAGGGGCTTCCATGCAAAATGTCTTCAGTTCATAAAATCACAATTATTAATTGGACTACCATTAAATATTAATTTACCTTTGAGATAAATGTCATTTTAAATTTGGAACCCTAGTTTTTTCCCCTAAATCTAAGGAGACCATTTTCATTAGGTTTTATTGAAAGAGTGCACATAGAAAGCTTAGAAGGTGTTAAAAAGTTACTTCTTAAACTTGGCTTCTGGTTTCATTCAGGCCCAGCAAAATACTTAATAATAAACATGGCTTATAATCATATATGTGCAGCTAAAGTAGAACATTATAGTAAGGGTTTTGTCTTTTGTCTTTTTTCTTTTTTGTCTCTTCTTTTTTAGGGAGCCATTTTCTTTTCTTTTTTTTTTTTTAAAGATTTTATTTATTTATTCGACAGAGATAGAGACAGCCAGCGAGAGAGGGAACACAAGCAGAGGCAGCGGGAGAGGAAGAAGCAGGCTCCCAGCGGAGGAGCCTGATGTGGGGCTCGATCCCATAACGGCGGGATCACGCCCTGAGCGGAAGGCAGACGCTTAACCGCTGTGCCACCCAGGCGCCCCAGGGAGCCATTTTCTTGCAGGCATTTTATAACACAGTATTTGATTTAGTTGTAGGTGCTCAATAAGTATTTGTCAAGTGAATTAATGAAATAATAATTTAATTCATTAATTCATTTAAGATCTCAAAGAGCTTTTAAAATTGCAAATGGTGGCCAAGGCTATAGCTCATGTAAATGAACATTATGTTCCATATAACCCCATGAATTAAGACATCTGTGTCATTTGCTGGTATTTTATAGTTTTCCCTTCCTTCACGTTAATATGTTTAAATCAGGTAGAAAGCATTAATTAGGTGCCAAATAAAGAAATATTTAAGTCCATAATAATAATTATCTGAGCCTATAAGGCATATGCTAAAAGCACAAATCCAGAAATTCTTATAGTATTCTTTGCAGTGATCCAATGGGTTCTTTGAGAGCAAGGTCTATCTTACCGAATTATGTATGCACTGCAGTCAGTATATAGTGATAGCCAGTTAACACATTGTTTTGGAAGGAAGGGAGGGAGGGAATGAGAAAGGAATAATGTATCTAAATCAGTATTTATTATTTGTAATTTATGATCTTTTTCCATTCTGACCATTTTTGGAATAGGAGAAATTATAGATTTATGTTGTAGTCAGGATTCATTAATAATTAGGTTCAACTTATCAGTATTTACAGGTTTTACTGAATATGAGATAGTTCGATTGCCCTTACTTCACTTTTTCTCTTCCATCATTGTAATTTTATATTTACTTTTGGTGCCCTAAGGTAGCAAGGTCTAGTGGAAAAGATATACACTCAGGAACAAGAGAGTTGGCTTCTAACCCTGATGCTGAATGGACCCTGGGAAAATAATTTAAATCCACTAATGTTGCCCTTCCAAATGCTATGAATTTTATGTATATGTTTTTAAAGATTCGATTTATTTGAGAGAGAAAGACCGAGTTAGCAAGAGAGAGCACGAACAGGGAGGAGAGGGAGAAGCAGGCACCCCTGAATTTTATATTTTTAAAGCAACTATCTTGACTATAAATTTCGAATACTAAAGCTAATAATATTACTTTTCAAAGTCACTTACTAAAATTTGTTTAGGGGGTGCCTCAGTAGCTCAGTCAGATAAGTGTCTGCCTTTGGCTCAGGTCATGATCCTGGGTCCTGGAATCAAGCCCCGCATCGGGCTCCCTGCTCAGTGAGGAGTCTGCTTCTCCCTGTGCTCTCTCTCGCTCTCTCAAATAAATAAATAAAATCTTTTAATAAATAAATAAAGTTTGTTTAGTTTAAAAAATTTAGAACCAAAAATAGTTGCCAACCCTACCATCTCTATATATAAGAAAATTAGAGCATTTACCATATTTTATACATGCCACTTAGACCAAAGGGTAGATATAATGGTATAAGAATTATTTGAATTTTATTCTTCTATATCATGCAAAAAATATTCTTCAATAATTGTTCCATATTTCCATTTATTTATCATTCTGAGGCAGCCNAAATTTAGAACTGCAAAAATAGTTGCCAACCCTACCATCTCTATATATAAGAAAATTAGAGCATTTACTATATTTTATACATGCCACTTAGACCAAAGGGTAGATATAATGGTATAAGAATTATTTGAATTTTATTATTTCTATATCATGCAAAAAATATTCTTCAATAATTGTTCCATATTTCCATTTATTTATCATTCTGAGGCAGCCAGAATCCTGCTATTCAAGGAAAATCTCCAGCATCTTCTGAGGTTAAGGACATGGGCTTTGCATTAGGATAATGCTGGATTGGAATCCTGGCACTGGCACTTACTAGTTATGTCATTGTAACCAAGTAACTTCCCTTTATGAGCCTCAGTTTCTTTCTTTCTTTCTTTCTTTTTTTAAGATTTTATTTATTTATTTGAGAGAGAGAGAGAGAGAGCAGAGAGCCAGGTGGGAGAATAGAGGGACAGAGGGAGAAGCTGACTCCCCACTCAGCAGGGAGCCTGATGTGGGGCTCGATCCCAGGACCCTGCGATCATGACCTGAGCCAAAGGCAGACACTTAACCAACTGAGCCACCCAGGCACCCTGAGCCTCAGTTTCTTTATTTGTAAATCAAAGATAATAATACCCATCCTTAGATGGGTTGAGAATTAATGAACATCCTCATGCTGAAACTTAAATTTAAGGGATAAGCATAGTGGCTGCATATAATAATCACCCAGCGTGTGGTAGGTGATAAAAATGGCTATTATTAACAAAAATTCACAAAGCAAATGAGGTCATAACTTTGGCTTTCCTTCAGATACGTCTCCAAGAATATCCTTACCTTCTAGGAAATACAGTTTCTACTTACGGGCATTTTGATCTTAAGCTGAAATAAAATCCAAATTGTAAATCTGAATCTTATAGCAATAGCTTATTTCACATTGACATGCTCTTGGACTGTAATCCTGACTACACGAGGCTTGTAAAAGTGAAAAAGAGTGCTTTAAATATCACCATACCTAAACCCAATATTATTTTCTTCCCTTGAAGAGAAAACATTGGGAAAATAATATAACAACATTAAAGAAGAACTTTTCAGTTCTTCTGAAGGGGAAAAATCCATAATTTCATCATTCTTAAACATACTAGTCCATTCAATGAAAACAATAGGTGTCCTTTATTTATGAATATTTTCACCTTTGCTTCAAAATGACATTCCCTATTGTACTATCACAATCATAATTTTTATGATTTTTTCCACACTGTTTTCCAAATTATTTATTTCAAGACTGTATCATCTGGTACAAGTCACATGAACTCAAGGCTTTCAGTCAGTCCATCTGTGGTCCTGAATTTTTACATTTTTATTTTAGAAAATGTTGATGAAATATGATTAGCTCATTTTCCTCATCAAACGCTTTGATATTTTCTTATCAAATTGTGCTAAATTATATTATTAGCAGTAAATTTAACATTCTAAGATTCTTAGATGCTAGTAGGTCATCTCATCCATCTGCCTTATGTTCTTACCATTAATTACTTATTATCATTGTAGCTCCCTAGCATTTTATACAACAGAGACACATGGTAAATTGGGAAAGGGAGCAGGGGCAAGGGGAGGAATATTTATAAAGTGCCATACACAGATGGATGCTTAATAAATGCTGTTTAATGATCCTCACTGATGGCAAGGGTGGATGGAAAACATTAATTATAAGGGATGTGGAGATGGATGTCTATAGTTCAGTGAGCCTCTTTCCTTTTCTACTTAATGCACAGAATAAAAATCAAGCATATGATTACTTGTGACACAGTCTGATTTTTTAAATTACTTTCATTAATGAAGGATACCATTGATTCCTTAGAAACTGTTTTTTCATGCTAGAAGCCAGAACACATGGACACTATTTTGAATATGGACAGTCAGGAAAGGTACCTATGGCTGTGGCTACACTGAGCATCCTAAGACAAATTTTGGCCATAGTCTCCTTTGAGTCTGAAGACATGGCCACCCATAGATTGTGAGTTGAATATGTTGGGAAAGATTTCTACCTTCCAACTTAAACTTTTTTCCCCAACCCAAATACTGCTCTGCTTGTATTTCCGTTACCTTTGATTAAACTTTGCCCTCCTCATACAGTCTTTCCATGGCAATACTTTATATTACTTGGAAAGAGAAAAGATCATTGTTAAAGGGTGTAAGCTCACCTCTGGGGAAAAAAAAAAAAGGACTCACTAACTCTGGTACTTTCTTTTCTTTATTTTTTTATTAGTCAAAATTCAATCACATTGTTTCTTCTGGCTTGCATATTTGTCTTCAGAGTGAGTAGTGTAAGCTGAGAAATAGAAAATTCACTTTTGCAAAATGTTAAACTTAAGAAATTGAAAGGGTGGGGGCACCTGGGTAGCTCAGTCAGTTAAGTGTCCGACTCTTGGTTTTAGCTTAGATCACGATCTCAGGGTCGTGAGGTGGAGCCCCATGTCAGGCTCCACACTCAGCAGGGAGTCTGCTTGAAAATTCTCTCCTTCTGCTTCTCCCCACACTTGCATGCGCTCAAGTTCTCTCTTTCTCAAATAAATGAATAAATCTTTTTTTTAAAAAAAGGAAATTGAAAGGGTGAGCTTTTTCCTATTCTTCATCTGTCCAGTGGAATATGTAGATGAGTAGTATTCACTTAAATCTCATAGAACCATAAAATTTGTGTGATAGAAGCCACTTTGAAGGCCATCTCTCCATCTCACAACCGGTCAGAAGTTTCTTCTGTGCATACCTGACAGGTGGTCAGCCAGGGTCTGCTGGAACATTACTGGGCCCAGTAGTGTTTTCAGGTAGCATATTCCAGTTGGGGCAGCAATAATTGTTAGAGTCCTACTTATTTATCACTCTTTCCCTACATATGTCCAGAAAACCTAGTTCTTATCTTGAACCCAAGCCTTGTCAAAATAAATAAATAAGAGCCAGTAGAACTTCTAAAAAGTTGGAAGTCACCAAAATAAACTGATACTAGATGACTTTAACCAAAACATTTGACCATAAATAAGGATAATAGTGCCTTGAAATTTATTATTCACTTGTTCATTCATTCTCTTGGATAGTCCACAAAATTCGTTAAGCATTTTCATGCCGAAGTTGCAAATATGGATAAGAGATGCTTATTACTTTTAAGAACTCGCAACCAAAAAGGTATTTTCAGTTAAAGCTCACATGGAATCTTCTTCTCCACTGTAGTTTTTATCACAGTTGTAGTCAGTTGCTTGTACGTTTGTTTGTAGAATACCTATCACCTCCACTAGAATGTAAGCTCCATGATGTCAGAGACTGCACCTCAAGCAGTGTAAGGCTCACAAATGTTTGATGAATGAATGAATGAATAAAAAGAATGAATAAGTGAATAGTTATGATATAAGATAAAAGCATTTTAACATATAGAACAAACTTCTAATCCATTATGGCAGAAGAGATTAATTCACCCTGAACAAGATATTTGTTCTTGATCTTGAATAACGAATAAGGGTTTATCAGATGGAGAGTGTAGAAAAGAGCATTTCATACATGAAGGTCGTATTGGATTTGGGGAGTGGCAGGTAATATGGCATAGCTGGAATGAGAATATGATTTTTAAGTACATGTTAGGTAAAGTATAAATCTGGTCATTTACTTTTTCATTCCAAAATATCATTGTGGGTCTACTTCATGCCAGGCACTTGGGATACAGTGGTGAATAAGATGAGACATGATCCCTGCCTTCAAGGAACTTAGACCCCTCTATTAAAGAGGATGGGTATTAATCAAATAATCAAAATACTCATCCCAATAAAAGTAAAACTGCTGTTGTGACAAGTGTTACAGGCAAAAGTCACCTAATTCTATATAAGTTCTTAAAATAAGATTATTGTATAGTCAAGGTAATCAGGGGGTGTTATCTAAGATGTGATTCTTGAGTTGATATCTGAGGGTGAAGAGGGGAGAAAATAGAATATGTGCAAATTCCCTGTGGTAAAAGGAGAATGGCACGTGAAAAGACAATGAATGAAAAACTAGAACACAGAATGAGAAGGAGCAAGGTACATGATAGAACTACAGAGAGAAGTAGAGGACAGACCTTGCAGTCTCTGTATGTAGTGTGTCTTTATCCAGAGAGTGGGAGGCATGGGAGCATCTTCTACAGGAGATGACCCCAGTCTGCTGGTGTTGGGGCTGCGGTGTGTAGAACTGACTGAAGGGGTCCAGAGCAGAAGGGGTAGTTATCATAAGAACTGGTACTAGGAAAGGAGAGGTAATGAAAGAATGAATCTGTGGAGTTCATCCCTTTTCATAAGAGTACAATCAAGTTGCTTGACTACAGCCATTAGCCTTTAAAGAAATGAGCAATTGTTTCTATAGGAAACAACACATCTCAACTTAGTGTAGTTTGAATCAGTATTTTGACATGGGGGTAGACAAAGAAATAAAAGCTTTTAAAAACTGACTAGAAGGTGAAAAGCAAAGAATAATGAGGTGGGATGTGATACAAAGAGACTTATGTAGGCATTTATAGATCTGGGTACTAGTCCAAGTTCAGCAAGAGAGAGGGAGATCAGCCAAGTCACATGACCTCATTGGCTCTCAGCTTTGAAACCTGGAAATGAGGAATTGGACTAGATCATATACAAGTTCCCTTCTGCCACATTTTTTGATTCTAGTCTCCATACATGAGGGGATATAAAGTATGGTATAATGTTTAGGTCACAGAAACTCATCTCAAATCAGACTCAGTATTTGAGCTTTTAATAAAATGACATTGCCTGTAATGTGTTTGATTATGAGAAGTAAGGGACCAGAAAGAAAGTGTATTTTTGCTATTAAATGGAGCCCAACTGAGAGAAACATCCCTTGTCAAGAATGTTACTACTGAATATTCCAGACCAATCATTACATGATCTAAAAGCTAATTTTATTGGGAGAAACCTAACAAATATTCAAATCCTATCCAAATTTCATGAACCTCTTTTGTTTTTTACTTGGCTTTATAGAGGCTAAACCTAACTTAGGCCAAACACCCAGATGGCATATGAAATTTAAGTCCATCACCCAAATTGAAGATTGTATCATCCACGTAGAACTAAAGTTTGTGATTTTTATCAGGATATTACAGGGTGACCCAGCCTTGTTTTCATTCCTTTCCGTGGCACCAGTGGTTTCTCTGTTGGTTGCCTTTTTTATTTTTCTCATTGCCGTTCATCTTCATTTATCCCTTTCACTGCATTGTGACTTTGGGAAGATGTTTGCAAAAAGAAACTTTTAAAAGAGCACATCTTGGGCCCCAACGTAAAGGGCATTTTTACCTTCATAATACAAAATCTTCCACCAGCTGTATGGCTGAACGCTCATATGAAAGTTTTAGCCTTTTTGTATGTTTGGAAACGGACTGAAAATTTCAAGTCATGACTGTACCTTATAGTTTATAAAAGGCCCAAGATGCATTATAATATCAGTATTATATTTTTCAAGGTAGAGAAGGATTTTTTTGTCAGCTGTGTCTTATAAAAAGCCATGTTTCTAAAGGCAAACCTAGTGTTTTACTCTCTAATTATAGCAAACATATATGTGATCTAATTATTTAAATAGTTTTCTATCCCGATGAAGAAAATTCATATTATGTGTCTAAATAAAATAGTTTATTTATAAATATGGTTATTCAGAGACATCTGTGATATTGAAAGACGCTCATATTGCATATTCTACTTATTACTTGTCTTTTCCCCTTCTTACTGCAACACAGTGCTTCCTCTGACCACTGAAAGCAAAGCTTTTAGGATTTTGTTTGAGTGTATCTAAAAAAAGCATCAGTTATATCAAGGATGAAAGTCCTGAATTTTTTTTTAAACTAAGGACTAAATATTTGTGCTAAATTGAGGAACATATTGATATTAACAGCTTTTGATTGCAGAAAAGAAATGCCACCTTTCACCTCTCTGATAACAAGGACAATGTATCAGTTATTACTAGAATTTGATAGATAAAAAAACAATGAACACTATTGAATTCATTAATATTTCTGGCCAGGTTCTAAAGTAATTTAGCGGATTCGTTGAATTTCTTAGGATAGCTGAGTTTCCAGGACTTTACTTTAAAGGACTCTCTTTCTCCAATGAATTTGATTCGTTTTTAACTTGTTATAATTTTTATTTTTTTTCATTAGTAAATTCTGGAAGTAGTTTCAAAAATTTCAGGAAGTACTAAAAAAAATTTTTTTTTAAGAAGCATTGATTACATTTTCAACTAACAGTTATGGTGCTTTTCTCTCCAGATATCTACTACAAATAAACTTTGTGTCTCTCTGAAACAGAAAGAGCCGTTATAAAAAAAGATTCATTTACTACTTAATACCATACATGAAAATTTAAGAAAATGCTTTAGCTATACATAGAGCGATTTAGACTTTAAGGTCTCAGAGCTGCTTGTGTGCAAATGCCTGCTCAGTGTGTACTAGCAACACAGAAATGAAATGTTAAACATCACTTAGATCTTTAGAAAGATTTGCTTTTCGTCTTCACAGGATCACAAATGGGACTTATCCTGCCTTGCTACCCTAAGGAAGTGTCAAGTACGTGACATAACGGTAGTATTTTTGAGACTACAGTAAACTCCCCCTCCCCGCCCCCCGCACCACCACAACCTGGAGTCTCAGGCTGTAATTATGATGCCATGATCAGAAAGTTGTGTTTTGTCAGGTTTGGCCCTGAACGGGTGGCAACATAATTTCACACTGCTGGTAGGAGCACTGTGCAGCTGTGCAAAACGAGAATGTTTGTTGTTGTTTATTGTTTAAAGAGTTGCTTTTTTCTCTAACAGACTAATGAAGGGAATTTTAGTACATTTGCACGGGTCGACTGAGGGTTGCAAATTTGACTTTTCAATTGATCAAATGAGGTGAAATAAATCAACAAACTTCCATAAGAAAAGATTCACTGAGATTTTGCCCTTGAAATAAAAATGTCTTCAGTTTATAACTATTTAGGCATGTAAATTCTACACAGTTTGATAACATCCACATCGTTTAAACATTGAATTATTACAATTTATATTATACTTATATACTAAATTGAATTAGATGATAAATTTTTATGGAGTGAAATTATTATGATAGACATAATTTCACTTGTAAGGCTAAATGTGAGAAAATGTCACATCAGATCCATTTTAATTACCAAAATTAAAAACATAAATTTTGCGAGCTCTTAAAGAGTGTCAAGACACAGTACCTAACCCATAGGAAATCGACAGGTTCATTGTTAGAAGTAAAATTAATATAGTAGAAAAGAAGGTAGATGAAAAATGGAAAGTCAAAATATAGAAAATCAACTAAACACTAAATAAAAGAAGTGAAACTTTTATGATGTTCTGAAGGTAGTTTCAAGCTCTGGTAAATACTAAAGCATTCTTGAAAGGAAACATGGAAACCACCTTTTTAAAAGAAACGACAGGAAAAAATTCTTCATTGACTCTGAGGTAGTAGGATGTGTTAACTTTTATCTAAAGTGAAGATAGTGATTGGAGCGGAGGGTGGTAAAGATCACAGAATCATAGGGGGACGAAAGATTAGCAAAGTGTCATTGGATAGTAATGATCTATAGGCATAAAAAACCATTACTTAATGGGTGAGGAAACAAGTCTAACCAGAAAGGGGAGGGGAGGCAGAAACTCAGCCCAACTGGACCCAGGAGTCCTGAGCCTCTGAGCAGAGCCCCTTGTGCAAACTCATACAACTTCCCATACAAAGCAGCTCAGTTTAGATGTTTTTCTCTTCTTCTGGATAGAGGTGTGGCATTTTCAGCTCAAGAGGTTTTCATATTAGGACTATAGAAAACTCTTTCAAGTATGTACAAGTTCGAAATTACATAGTTTGATTTTGTGGTTGGTCAAAGGCTCCGAGGATAGAAAAATCTAGGGAACAAGATCGGAAGAGAGGGAAAAGAATGGGAGAAAGGTAAGCAGTGTGTGGAGAAACAGAGACAGGAAAGTGGGAGAGAAAATCCACAGAGGAAGAAAGAAAAGGGAGAATAACAGGCAGGGGGGCAGACGAAAAGGCTCAGCACATTTCAGAGGTACTGTTCTCTGCACTTGACTTCAACTACAAGCTCCAAGGGTGACCATTTGTTTTCCATGATTATTCTGAGCACCTGATGAATGCTCTCAACCCTATTCAGGCTCTTCAACTGCTTGAGAACTTAGGCCTTTGAGCCTGCACTCCTGATCAGGTAATAAGCAGAACGTTCAGCCAAGAGAAAATAAAAACTTTTAACCGCAGTAACAGTAATCAAAGCAGACCATCTTTAAGTCTTAAGAAAATCAAATCAGTGGGTCACATTCTCTCATCCCAAGTTTCTCTACCCCTGCTTTGAAGACGGGGCATTGAATTTCAGCTGTCTTTTATTCTGGGATTTGCAGTCAACACTGGATTTCCTATAATAGAAAGTTTTTGATCAGTAAAAGAGATATTGAGAAATTTAAGTCTTATGACCTCTCTTCACTTGAGACACAACCTACAAAAAGGAAAATTCACTGTAAGTCATCTGTGAAATTATCTGAGACAAATGGTGACTATGACATAGCATTTATGCTTTTAATAAAGACTTTTACAAGAAAGCAAGTCACAGTGAGCCCCTGCACTGGAACAGGAGATGTTTGTGTCTGTGTTGGAGTTTGTTCTCACTCTTTCCAGAAAACCTCGAATCTGATATTCTAGTCAGTTCAAAAACTGCTTATCTTTTTCATGTGAGTATAGGACATGATATTCCAGAAAGAGTAGATTCATTTTATGTTTATTTGTAGCCTAATTAAAAATGGATTAGCCTTTGTTTATTATTCATGTGGAGTGTTCACATAATCTATATGGATTGCTGAGATGTCGTTGAGTCTACAACCAAGGTATTTAACAGAGAACAAACAATCAGATTCAATTCTGGAACTGCCCCATCTCTAATAGTTTCAGTTGTTTTCCCTGATCCTAATACTGTTGCTCGATTTTGTGTATGTGTATATATACATATTCCCTTGTCACCTGAATACAAAATTTGAACATGGGCATTGATGGCATCCAAGATACATGCTATGAGGTACAGAAAAGGTGGGACCAATAGTTCCTGGCCTTACACACTTACAATTTACTGGAGAAGATAGAACATCTGAATAAAGAAACAATTTAAATGCTAGCATTTACTTAATAGACTACTGTAGCTTTTAATCTCAGTTTTCTTTCAGTGACTGGAAAGCAAACTTAAAATGAGAAATATCAATTTTCTTACTCGGTTCAGATATACCTTCCTGTAGTGAGCACTTCACATAAACTATCTCATTGAATCCTCATAATGCTGCTTGTGATACTGTAGATACTGTTATCCTCATTTTGTAGAGTAAGAAGTTGAGGCTCGGAGAATTTAAGTTATTTACCCAATCATTGTGGCTCTTCTTTATTTTTGTAAAAGTAGGTATTTTTGTCATCTATGATGACAGCATGTATGTACTTAACATATTTCTGTCACTATATGGTTGAAAAAACTCTCAATTCAAGTGTATACATGGGCCATATATGAAGTATTTCTTATATAGTCCATCTACTTTTTTCATAAATATGACTTATTTTGAGAGGATACTTGACTTCCAGATGGAGAAATAAATTTAACTTATAGGAATGGAGAAATCAGAGACATGCAGATATTGGTGTGTATCTTAAGAGAGAGTTCCAATTATAAAGCCTCTTAAATCTAAGAGTTTTTCCCTTTGATATTAGGGCATTGGCTATGAAACATGGTGTTGTACATTAAAAGTGGTGTTTTGGATGTATTGCTTGAAGCTCCATGATTTTCTGCAAAAACATTATAGGGGAAGATCAAATAAGAAGATGCTTGCTGCTGAAGATCAAAATAATAGATCAACAAGAGGGAATACTGAGCAGTTATGTCTTAAAGAATTAGTACCCAGGAGAAATGAGCTGTGGCGCACAAGAATACAAACACGAACACATACATACACACACATTCTGACATATACTATGTACACAAAACATATATACATATAACATGTAAACATAGATGCATTTAGGCTAGTCATTCAAATAACCCCATTTATGCATTTTTCTGGCTATATGCATTATCCCTATTAGATCTTTTGTCAGCTGTTTTGTGGAAAACAATTGATTCATCATTTAACATTTATTAAACTCTTACAATCTATAAACACTGTGCTCGGTGATAAGGATATGACAGACAAGATAGTCTTTAAGAGCTCCCAGCATCCTGTAGGAAAGGTGTTATTGCAGTGGTATGATGAAACAGAAGTGACACTCACAGAAGTTTCATGATCCTAGAGGAGGGATATGATGGAAGGCTTTCCGGAGGATGTGATTGATGTCTGAGATGAGTCTTGAAGAGCAAGCAGCAGTTAGTCAAAAGGAAAAGGGAAAGGTAGAAGCTCTTCCAGGACACAGCATGAAGAAAGCTCCAGAAACTTGCAACAGAAGGATGTGTGTAGTCTGGGGTTGCTGGAATATAGTGATGATGGAGAGATGAGAGGTGAGGGTGGAGGGGCAGGCCAGACCTAATAAGGCTAACTGGATTTTATACTGCCAGTAATAATGAATCTGTGTAGGATTTAAAGCATGGAAAGGGCCAGTTTTGTATCTTAGCACCATCATTCTAGTAGCCACGTGGAGAACAGTTTCTAGGTTGACAACACCAGAGTTTGGGATCCAATTTATGAGGCTGTTGTAGAAATGTAGGCAAGAGATGCTGAGGGTTTGAACCAAAATCATGGTTCAAGGGTAACAGGGACTGGGTCCTGGTGGTGGAGTCCTTAAGCAATGTTTAGAAGGTCCAATTGGTTAAGATCTGGTTCTTAACTGGATGTAGACGGATGGATCAGGATTTCTCAGAGTTTAGCTTGGGTGGCTGGCTGTGGGGATGTGGAGGGCCAGAAATCTGAAATGGAGAAGGAACAGGAACAGGTTGGGCAGGTTGGAGGTGTGGTCAGGTTAGCATGAGGTGTCCCTGGTTCATCTAGGATGAGATGATCAGCTCATAGATAAGCTAGTCTAGAGACGAAGTGAGAAAGTGGTCCCTGGTGATAAATTTGGGAGTTACCAACCTCTAGATGTATAAAATTGAATACACAGCCTCTTCTCTGTGTGTAGTATGTTGTATCGTCTTTTCTGCTTTTCTCCTTTCTTGAGGCAAAGATTCCTCTTTCCATTGATACAGGGTCGTTGATATTACACCTCCTGGTTGTGCGTGAACAACAAAGTGATCCCAAAGATTAGGGAATAACTTTAGGTTAGTAGAAGTAACCAAGTGATCGTTGTTGCTTTGTTTCCAGTTGTGTCTCTGGAAATGCCTGCCTCAGAGGGATATCGCTTCAGCTGACCCTCCCACAGCTCATTCTTCTGAGGAGCCTGGCTCTGCGGCTTTGTCCTGTTCAAAATGGCAGAAAAGGTCCCCCCTGGCTTAAACAGGAAAACTTCAAGGTCGACACTCTCCCTTCCACCGGAACCTGTGGACATCATTAGGAGCAAGACGTGCTCGCGGAGGGTTAAAATCAACGTGGGGGGCCTCAACCACGAAGTGCTGTGGAGAACGTTGGACCGGCTGCCCCGGACGCGCCTGGGGAAGCTCCGGGACTGCAACACGCACGAGAGCCTCCTGGAGGTGTGCGACGACTACAACCTCAGCGAGAACGAGTATTTCTTTGACCGGCACCCGGGGGCCTTCACTTCCATTTTAAATTTCTACCGGACAGGGAAACTCCATATGATGGAAGAAATGTGCGCTCTCTCTTTTGGCCAAGAGCTTGATTACTGGGGGATTGACGAGATCTACCTGGAGTCCTGCTGCCAAGCCAGGTATCATCAGAAGAAGGAGCAGATGAACGAAGAGCTGCGGCGGGAGGCCGAGACCATGCGCGAGAGGGAGGGAGAAGAGTTCGATAACACCTGCTGCCCGGAGAAGCGGAAGAAGCTCTGGGACTTGCTGGAGAAACCGAACTCGTCAGTGGCCGCAAAGGTATGAAAAGAGGAGTATTGCTTGCCTATGTGTGTGGTCAGAAAAGCTGTTGCCTCCCTTCCAGACAGCGCGAGTGTTCTCTTTGGAGATGTTTTGGTGAGACAGAGCAAAATGTGGCTACTGGGTGAGAAACACTTTGCAGAAGCTCATGTAGTCAGAGTTCTTCTTCCCGCGAAACGTCACTCAAGGGCATTACTCTCTCTTAAGTATCATTGCTGGGTCGGAACAGTCCTGGGCAACAGAGGCTGGAAGGGTTCTGGAAGCCATGGCGCTGCATGGTGTCGGTGGCGGGAGTTTGAGGGGAGCACCAGCTGGGGTCCAGCCCACGCAGAATCCTGCGGAAGGCTGGGGCCAGGGCTCCTTCCTGGATAGAGGCGAGGTGGTGTCGTTGAGGGTGGAGAAGGTGCCTCCTGGCCTGGTTCTCTAGAAGAGCAGGGAAAGAGAGTGTGGCCCCATGTAGCCCAGAGGGCTGCAGGGCCCCACGCCTGAGAAAAGGGCCTTCTCCTTAAGCTCTGTAAGGAGCCAGTCCACGTCCACGATGCACCCATTTACCTCCCTTGTGAGGTCTACTCTGACGATGATGTTTCTGACTGTTGGTGTATAGTTTTTTCCACAATGGATGTATTACCCTGCCTCAGAGTTCATTGTGGTTGCTAATGATGAAGGTAAATTCATGTTTCCATTGTGCCCGCATACATCTCCATCTCAGTAAGTTTGTTTTGCCACAAATTGCAGCATTTAATTCAACGGCGTGATTCTGTTTATCTAATTTTATTTAGAATTTTGAGGGTTAGTGCAAACTGATTTTCATCCCATATATTTAGTTCTGTATTGCAATATGAATTATGAATACAGCCTCAAGAGTCATCTTGAGCTGCAAAGTCATAGTATTGGTATTTTGTGCATATTAGATGAAAATGGAATATGGAATAGGGAAAAGAAAAATAGCAGAAAAACGTGTCATCATATGAATTCTTTAAATTGCTTCGAAGTTTTTCAGTGTTTCTTTCTTAAAAACAGTTAAGATTATAGAAATGTAATAGACCATATGTGCCTTTTGACTGGAAATTAAGGTCATATATGATAATTTACAACATATAAATTATGTTAACAATCATCTGCAGGCAAACGGTCATAAAACTGCTTCTGCCCTGTTTGACATGCCTTGTTTTGCATCCTGGTGACTTTGAAACGCATTTTACTTTCCAGCCAGAACATGGAAGTCAGTGAAATAAAATATATATCTGTTGTGCATAATGAGGAAATGCACTTCTTGTAGCAAATGGAAAGATTTCAACTAGGTCTTTTTGTAGTTATGAATAATTTGTTTACTTTTATCTGTTAGAAAGAAATAGATGTGCTACACTTGTGGGTTTGGGTTGAGAAAGGTTACTGCTCAGTTGTAGTGTCAAGTGTTAGGTCACACCTTTGAGTCACTCCTAAAAGTATGGAGAATTTTAAAAACGAAGGAGATAAACTCTGGATTTAAAGGAGTATTTTGGGTGTTAAATGAACTCTTTCAGGCCTTTAGGCAACTGAGGTCTAAGTCATTGTTCCATCAAATGTTCCAGAGGTATCTGTCACATATACAAAAATCAGCGCTGAATCAAAGAAAATGTGAAGGTTAATATGGCTTGTTTGCTTATAACAGCATTATTAACACATAGCTAAAATTAAGTACTGTTATAAAAAAAATCTTAAGGTACATACATTTGTTTTTCTGAAGCATTTCCATTGAGGATAGAATATGGCCAATAACCTGATTTCCCAGATGAGGCAGTTCACTGAATCTCTAAATTTTAGAAGCAGCAGCCATCTCTCCATCTCTAAGGAGGTAACATTGATAATGGACTATTATGGTACACTATTATATACACCTGCATATCAGATAGATTATTGAAACTCGCTTCAAATTATGTATGTACAGATAAGATATCTACCTACAAACTATACCCAGCAGCTAAGGACGTTGGTTTTGGAAATTTTAATGTAGTTATACATAATAAATTTGTTTCCAAATTATTCATCAAGCCAAGCGAATCTTTGCCAACCTCAATAGATTCTTTACTAAATTTTCATAAGGTATTTGTGTTTGTTTATTTAAATATCTACATTTTCCTCTCTGTTTGAATGGTGAAATATTATAGAAATTATTTACATTTGATTATATGGTAGTTTAGTGAAAGTATTGTTCATTTGTCTGAGGTTTGGAACCTTTTAAAAACAGCTCTGTGTGGGGTCTTATATAAATCACTACCTTTTCCTATACTCTTCTCAAATCATATAACTTGTTATTGCTCTAGAATAATTCTTGGTGAGGTGAGTGCTATGTGTGAATAGTATTTTTACAACTTAGGAACAATTTGTTTTGTTAAAACTGCAGTAGGGTGATACTCTAGCCCTCACTATTTGTGTTATGGGTACATCAGGGTCCTGCTTATGCTATGAAGCTCTTGTGTTGGAATGCTTGGAATCTATGTGCTTTTCCTAACTTGCTTAGGAGGTGAGATATCTTTGGAGGAGAGTATCTGTATACCTTGACTCTGCAATGATTGCTTATTCAATTGGGTAGTTCAGTTGAACATATATAAGAATGCTCTGTGTGGGCAACACACATTAAAGTGGACATGTAGAAAAACACTCCCTTCTCTCCAGAATTTAAAATATATTCTCTTAGCTTAAATGGGAATTTCATATCCTTGAAACTATTTGTCTTCTTACTTTTTGGTTTTTCTGTCTTTTATAATTTATCAAATATTTCTGTAATAAAGTTTAAAGCTATGAGTTTACCTGCCCAACCCCTAGCATAGAAGGAAAAACTCGACCTTTTCTATCAAATGTTCCACAATGGACTAAAATATCTATTCAGTGACATGGAATAAATACTCAGTAATCAATTCAGTAATAATTGTTCAGCTCAGGCTATGTGCATCTAATGTAATACACAAAATTATTGCAAGGCTCCTTGACCTGTTACATTTTGTCCTTGGGTATGACCCTAAAAATAACAATTTGGCTCTTACAGAACATGCTTCTTGGTGTCACTTCTATTAATTGAACTTTGTAGTATATAAATAACTGGGGAAAAAATGCCAAAACAGAGTTTAAACAGGTGGTATATCTTAAATGTCTATATTTCACAAATTAACATTTTTACACATACACAGAATAACATGAAATATAATTGTACTTTTCACAAAATAATAACAGGGCTAATAAAAATTGTTCTTTCATAGTTTTCCGTGGTGTGGTATGATCTGGTAACGTGACACAAGTTTATATCTCTTTGATGGACTTTGGGTTCTTTCGGTCTTGTTTATGTTGGTGACTGTCTGTATATCCTCATGTAGAGATAACGTACAAAGTTTAAATTTGAGGCTATTTGTGAATGTGGGGCCCACCAAATGGGCCTGGAGGAGGGCTGGCCCAAAGCTCTGGGTTACCATGACATGGAATTGCCGGTTCTGGCATGCCTTTCAGAGGAATGTGCATGGGGAGAAGATGGGCTTAACTGGCTGCCAGTTTTCTGGGCAGTGAATTGGAATTAGACTTGATCCTGTACCTCTTCCAGCCCTGGGCAATTCAGTCAGCTTCTGGCTTGGAAATATTTTTTCTCCCTTTTCTTTGGCCTTTTCCCAAAGGGACTACAGTAGCTATTCACCTTTAAATTTTGCATTCCAGACACTTCAGTCTAAGAGGTGTTTGAAAGCCTTTAAGGGAAGCAGATCCTATGGCATGCGGTATTGTCTGCCTTTGTGATGAAACAACAACCAACAAGGAGCATGGCCCACCTGAGAGCTGAAAGGAAAGAGACTCCTGTGCTGTACAGTGCCTTCACTTTACATATCTGAAGAAGGTCAAGAACAAAGGACGTCGACTGTGTCTTCAGGCAAACCCAGTTAGGAAACGGCTCAGCCTTCTGAGGCAAGCCTCAGCCTGGGCACAGACATGGATATGGTGTTCGGGAAAATTCCGGGCCAACGGGCTCATCTCAAGTGTCAGGTCAGGAAGCTAGACTTTAGCCCTTATTTGATAAGAACAGTATAATGCCGCAGAAAGACATTTTTTGTTCATCTGAACCGGTACAGGGAGAACCACCCAGCAACCCTGTTGGGCAGGGTCCAGGGTGGAGTGGAGGGGGGCACTATTTCTTATCAGCTTCCCTTCCCACTTTTCCTATGTATCCATAGCTACCACTTATTTACCTAAGGATTCCTCCCTCATCCTCTTACGTTTTTCCCATTCTCTCCTCCTCCTCTCTTTCTACCTCCCTCCCTTCCTCTCTCCCTCTGCCTCCTTCCCTCAAGAAAGTGAGGATGATTGACTAGAGAATTATTTCTCAACCTTTTTTCATTAATGGCCCCCCTAAGGAGAAAAATTAAGTTAAATTCTCCCTAAAGAGAGAAAGTAAATACTAAAGAATAAGATTTTGTGAGGTAGGGTGGAGCTCGGAGAGCTACAGACTATTGTAATATCTAAGACTTTTTCACCCTGCCCCGCAAGACCCAACTTTCTCCCACTGGCAGTGACATTGATCCCATGGAGAATGCATACAGTTGTGGAAAGGAGACCTGCTTCTAGTTCATGCCTCCACACACCCGCATGGCCATCCGCACTGGCATGGCACAGCACAGCCGCTAAAGCAAGCAGGGGAAGGCTCGGGAGACTGTAGACGTTGTTGGATCAGGAGAGAGGCCTGTAGGAGTGGAGTCTGCCCCTGGGACTCCAGCTCTCTGGAGAGAGCCAGAGGTCAAAATTCTGCGTTTTTCGGGGGGAGGGGGGTGGATGGCGCCTGTTTAGTTGCCTTATTGGTGGTAACTCCTTGAGAACCACACTCCACCCTCCAACTGAACTAGAGTGTGGGCGTCTCAAGTCACAGAAATAGTGTAAAGGAAGTAAATCCAAACAAAATTAAAAACTCCTGTCTACTCATAAGGGGGAAAAGAATGCATAACGTTTTCACTCTATTTCTAGTTTATGGATCAGTTATTCTAATGCTTTGGATGAAAAAAAAATATATATATATATTGAAACAGAGCCACCAATTATTTCCTTTTAGTCCAAGAACACAACTTTCACCTGTTGTGTGTGTGTGTGTGTGTGTGCGTGCATGTGTGTGTGCGTGTGCACATACATGTACAGGTTTTCCCCATTACCTGAAAACAGAGCATTCCTAGGAAATCCTTTGTAAGCTGAAATGGCATAAAGCGAGGAAGCAGTTATCATTTCATAAAAGTGAAAATCCTATTTCTATTTCTTTCAGTTAGTGAAAACAGGTCCTTAGCGTAGGTCTTTCATAAAAGCAAGTGGCATAAAGAGAACTTAAGTAGTGGGGGAACTGACATCTATGTATGTATACGTATGCACGCACACACAGAGTCGGGTGAGCAACTCTGCCCTTACATAGCTCTGAGTTTAGCTTTCTGATGACTGTCTTAGTGATAAACAACAGCAGCCATCAGAACCATAAATGCCCCCCCCCCCCCCCCCCCCCCAAAACCNGCAGTGTGAGCACACATGGAAATCTCCCTACATCATGGCACCTCTTGGAGCCTTGGTGTGGGACCTGTGCAGTTCACCCATTCTTACCTAGGATTGCCAGTGGCCTAATTAGTGTGCCAATCATGTCATTTCTGTGTTGTTTCCTATATTCTCTTCTTGCCCTTTCCTTTCTACAGCCCAGCTGTATAGACGAGGTTGTGCTCTTCCAATAACATAGCATAAGAGTTCAGAGGTCCTCACTGGGGAGAGCTTAAAAGAACTTGGCCAGTCTGTAGAGGTTTAGATTGGAGATATGTGGTTTTTTCTTTTTTCTAAAATATATAATTCATGCAGACTAACTGGTTGAAAGCTTGGAATAAATTAGACATAAAAAAATAAAAGAGATAAGATAGAAAATGTTGGGTTTTGATTAAAATGTTTCAAATATTCCATTCCTTAGCTCTAGTGGTCCTATTTTGAGATCCATGCCCCTCTGTTTTCCCCGAAAGGCTGACCTGAAACTGCACCACTTTTTGTCCACTTGACCTCATTTGATCAGGGAGAGAATGGTTGAGAACAGAAGAGGAAATTGATGAAAAGCTCACATCGCACATTCTCTTACCTAGGGGGCCATGGGTCCTGCTTTTACTGAGAATGCCCTGGTTAATGCCTTTTGTCTGAGGCTAATTATTAACAGCATCTCCTTTCGCTCTTAAAGAGTGTCCCAGTTTGGACAATAAATTATTACCTTACATGTGAATATTTTTGAAAAAAAGAAATCATCCAAGAATCATGCACTTTTCCTCTTTGCTTCTTTGTTCCATTTGAGGGCCTGTCTTAATTTTCAAGCACTTTTTCCATCTCTTTTGAAAAATCGTTGGTTTTCATTAATATTAGAGTAAGATTTTCAGATTCCTTTCAAGCTTGGTTTTTAAATCTCAGTAAGTAATTATCATTTTCAACGTAAAAAAAACCAAAACAAAACCAAGGCGTTCTTTCTACATTATCTAATGTTATCACAAAACAGACTACATTGGCACTATTTAAATATTCTGGTTTTGAAAATTCATGCACACTACTTTAGTTATTAACAGATTTGTTTTCTTCATTTCCAGTGAGAGACTTTACAAAGTGAATGTTGTACTATTTTAGGGAAGCATAAGTATTATGAAAGAATGGTCACAATATTTAACGCTTTCCACTTTGGAAGACTCTAGAAGGGTTTAAATAATACTTTAGGTTAAGTGTTCTTATCTGAGCTCTATCACTGTGAACTGACCATTCTAATGAAGAAAGATACTTTCAAAATGATCAACAAAGTTGATCCTGAAAAAATTAGTGGAATTAAAAACTGATCAAAGCATGATTACAGAAGAAAAAACTCTCCAGCTGCTGATGTATAATTCATGAAGTAACCATAGATTACAATAGATTTTTTGGTTTCGTCATTGATTTAGCATTGGTGGTTTTCTTCTATTTGAGAACAACCCCGGAGTTCCATGACATTCAATGATCTATAATGTGATGAGGCATAAATCTGAATGCTGTGTAATACCAGATTGGTTTGTTGGAGCTGGTTGACTTTAAGTGAGCTTAGCTGACCACTGAGCACTAGCCTAACCCCGTTTGGTTTTTTCCTCTTCATTGTTACATATACCAACTCTTATTAAATGTTCCTGTATTTTATAGGGGAGGTTAAATGATACAGTAGAGCTTTGCAAAACTCTCAGGACACATTCCTCATTAAAAAATATCCTATTTAGGTATTCTAAGAGTGACAGAGCCTTTTAAGGTAGCAGTCAGCCTAGAAATTATTCTTGCCCTCCAATAGGCTGTCTTTAAAACCCTTCCTGCCTCGGCAGTGGACCAGAGAAGGATAAAGGAGTCTCCTGGCCAAGACAGTGGGCACATTCCACAAGCTGCTCTTCCTGTATCTATCAGCAACATTCAGCCCTTCACCCAACTTACTCTTTCCTCACATTTCCTGGAATAGGGTTGATGATGATTTTATAATTTATGATCAGAACTTTGAAGGACTTGAGGAGATGGAGACTTCTCTGTAATTGGCAATGTCAGCCTTGATACACAGATGTAGCCAATCTAGAATAAAGAACCTAGACATAGACCAACCAGCTGGGAACAAAGAAGTATAGTGACTGGCACAGAGACAGGTGGAACAATGGAAGAGGAACACATTTGGTCTCATCCCTCCAAAACCTTTGCAGGAGGCACTAGAAGCTAACATCAGAACTATATCAGATTTTGCACCTATGTCTTATTTAATTTTGGCTGTGTCTACATCTGTGTTTACAGGAACTCTTTTGCTAATGCATGAAGCAAATATATTTTCCCCCTTAAATCATAACATTTTTATAAAGCTTTAAGTGAAAGAACTCTGGATATTACCAAGAACAGAAACCTGAAGTGTGTAGATCCAACTAATGTTTGTAGTGAAGTTTGTGTGTGTCCGGTGGGTGAAGCAGGCAGTATCAGCCCTCACTGAGTGGTACCTGAACTAGGTCTGTTCGTGTGTTTGTGTGTGTGTGTGTATATGTGTGTGTGTGAGAGAGAGAGAGAGATATGCATGTTATTTATACACACTGCCACCTCTCCATTAAAGCATATTATATTATAAAAATCCACCTGCACAAAAATACAATAAACTTCCCCCTATATTTGGTAATTTAGGGTAGATGCAACTTTGTCATCCAAGTAAGACGGCTATTCAGATTACAGCTTGTGTGATAACCCGATCAGGCATGAAGTCCCTGGAAAGTGCTCTAATGGTCTAAGAATAGCAGGAAGAAGTATTTTCATTAGTCTCCTAGGATTTTGTTTCAGGATGCTAAAGGTCATTGCCACCCTGGATTTCACGCTTTTACTTATGTCTCGTTGAGTCACTCCTGACACAACCACAAGTGTTGAATGCCACTTTAAATAGCTTCTCTAGCCTATGCCACAACACTGCCAAGGACAGCCAAGTATTCCTTACACAGCTCTGAATGAGGCTGCTCGGTTGTGGCATCCTTCACTGAAATGAACCTCAGGATATTTGCACATAAGTGAAAGAACTCCCAGGCTTCCAGTCCTCGTTTTATCACTAATTAACATAAAACCTAGAGTACAATTTTGGATACTGAAATGCAGTTGTCTTAGCTGGTATCATCTAAATTAAATCCTCAACCCTATTTGTGCCTTGAATTAGATTTTTTTCTCTTAAGCATTCAAATTTTAGTTTACATCTTAGAGTTACACCTATCTTTGGCAACATTCTTAGAACTGTCTTAACTTTTACATTGGTGTCCAAGTGCACAGTTTCAACCGGAATTTGGTTGGATGGAAAAATAACTCAGTGCCACTATCTATGAAGTATAGCAACATATTGTGCTATGAAAAATACATGTATTTCATCAATACAATGGCAATTTTCACTTTGGGAAGCTAGCAGGAGGCCTTCATAATATCCTGAAGGGAAGCAACCTGTTCCATTTCAGTGCAGCTTTTAGTTCAGAGGCAGAAAAACATTGGTAGGCAATCCTGTTTTTTCAAAGGTGATAATTTGCTATACTGCAGACGCAATGACCTACAAATGCAATGAAAGAAAATACGAAATAGTAGGCTAGAATCTAGTATGTCATGAACTTGCTGTTACATATTGGCTATGTAAAAAATCTAGCACATTTCATTATATTTCTTAAATGAATTCTGCAGGTGTGAAAATTATTGTATTATGTAAGTAAAGTAATTGCATTATGAGCAATATTAAAATTCAAAGCTTAAAAATCTCTTTTAAGCACTGGTCTTTATTTTTCAAACTCTAGCTCATGAGCCATTATAAATATTTTAAATTACACAGAATGTTTACAAAGTGCTAATCACACTCTTTTTTTCCCCCCAAAGTTTTGTGTATAGATTATACATGAGGTAGCTGAAAGGGTAGCAAACTGTTTTGATAGGCATATTTTAACGATCCATGAGGTACTTGGTGTATGTGCTTGAGAGAAGAAATGTTATATTTCGATGGAAAAAATCGTTTCGGGTTTGGTGTTTCCCTGTCTTTGTTAAGTTATCCCGCATATGCCAAAGCACTGAACTTTCTCTATTCTGCTGCACTTTGATGCACACGTCTAAAATTGAGTCTGAAGGTTGGATGACAGGTTTCTGCTGTTTATCAGGAATGCATAACCTGTCCTACTGCCTGCTTCACATACAGCTCTGCTGGTCCCCTCAAGAACCCTCCTCATCAGGGAATGTTTTAGCTGTGCTTCCTAGAACAACTTTTTATTATTATTTTTTTATTAAGGTGTCATTGACATAAAACATGACATTAGTTTCAGATATACCACACAATGATTTGATATTTATATATATTGCAAGACGATTGCCACAATAAGTCTAGTTAATATCCATTACCATACATAGTTACAAAAAATTCTTTTTTATGTGATGAGAAGTTCTAAGATCTATTCTCTTTGCAACTTTCAAATATACAATACAGTATTATTAACTATAGTCACAGTGTTGTACATGAACAACTATTGATTTTTCATTTAATTTCTTAGGCTCCATTTGGATTTCACCTTTTTTAAAGCCTGGTTTTAAATATTTTATGAGGTGATATCCACTTAAATTTCAGTGAAATTGAATGTAGTGAAGTTTCCAAGTTAGAGAGGTGGATAAACCTGAAAAAATCCAGACTTCATTTTGTCTTTAGCTTATAAACAGCCATTTGTTTTTCTTTATCCCACAGCATCAGAGTCTAAGAGTAGGTAGACTTCTTCTAGACTCTTTGAAATCGGTATCTTAATAGCACTTTTCCTCTCCATTTGAAGGAATCTGATTCTTTACCCATCCTGTACCCTCCCCGAATTCATGAGCTCTGGCTGTTAAAAGTAAGCTGGTTTTTCTTTCCACTCCTTCATAATAGTTGTCGGTATCCCCAGAGCCTTCTGTTTTGAGCAGAAATTTAATTCTGGGGGAAAAGACTGGTTAATTGATACCTGATACGGTAACAGATGCTTTTTACAAGGCTAGGTTAGCTTCTGTTTTCAAAGTCCTCTGTGAGTAGAACTGTAACTTCCTGATAGCATCAGACTGTTCTCGCCATACTTATCCTGTCTTCTCATTTTGAGACCAGTTCTTTTCTAACAGTACTGCTTCCTTCACAACCTGGAAAAAATGAACCTTGTTCCCCGCAGCCCAGAGTCATGAAGTGAAGGCCACATGTTTCTTGTCCCTTCAATAATTAGTGTGCCCTTCCTCAACGAGCAGAAAGGGAACAATTTATATTGAGTATCAGCTGTGTGCTGTATACTGAACTCAGAGGTTTTTCACATTGACCCTTTACAACAGAGGTCAGCAAGCACTTTCTGTAAAGGGCCAGATAGTGAATATTTTCAGCCTCTGTCACAGCTACTCAGCTCTGCAGTTGTAGTGTGAAAGTAGCCACAGACAACAGGTAAACAAACAAACATAGCTGGGTTCCAATAAAGCTTGGCAGCAGGCTAGATTTGGCCCTTGACCCATAGGTTGCCTATTGCCACTTTATATCAATCCTAGGTAAAAACCTTGTTTATCTCATTATACAGATTAGAGAGGCTGAAACCCAGAAAGATTAAATTTGTGTCTCTTGTCCTTTACTAAGTGGCATATTGGAATTTGTATCCCATCTACCAATGCTTCTCCGTAATTATTCTTCCTGTCTAGTTGCATTTACCATTCCTTTCTCATCACTGCTCCTTATCCCATCACTATCCAGTATTCATTGAAGACTTTGGTTTATGCCTGACAGTCATCTTACTACTGTACCCCCTTGCTATCCTGCAGGACAACGAGCTATCATATTCCAGCCTAAACGTTCCCCATCTTGAACTCAGCACATGGATGAAACCACTCTTCCTTTGGAAACTGGAACTCTGGTTACAACAACCGAGCCTTCCGTTTCCTACCAAATCTATACTTTGTCTCTATTGTAACTGCTTTTGCCTTGACTTATCCCCTTTTTCTCCTCACTTGGGAGCACTGGATCCATTGCCATACGTGAGGCCTTGACCACTTCATACTTGGGTTGGGGCGATGTCATGAACTGGACTTGCTCACTTCATTTCCCTGCCAGTTCTAATCTGTTCTCCATGTAGCCAGTAGAATTGCCTTTCAAAACATGATTGGGTCACTTCTGATTTCCCGTTGCCTGCAGTCTAGTTCAAATTCCTGAGCATTGCATTTAAGACTCTTCCTGACCTACCTATCCAACCACATGCCTTACCACTCCTCGTACATGATACCCCAGTTATTCCAGACTATTAAACATTTGTGAAGGCGGGGCTGTGCTCTAGACAGCTTGCTCATTGCACTCAACAAGCAGTGCTCTTACATGGCTACCTTCATCCAGAGGGGACATCTTTCTCTAATTTGCACAGGGGTGACTTGTAAACTGGCTGCGGCCATACCTGCACACAGCTAAGACATTCATGCCTCTGTGGCCACCACACTTTCCTGACTGAGAGTGCCTTTCCCCTTTTCTGTCCTTCCTTATGCCTCAGCTTATATGTCCCTCTTCCATGATGTCATCTGACTCTCCCTCCCAAGTTCTTCTCTCGTTGTAATCTAGAGATTCTGTCTGTTCTGGGCTCATTACCCCAGCTAGGTTGTCGTCCTTGAGGAATCAGACCGTGTCTCTTCATTTTCAATTACTGACACCTAGCACAGCTCCTGGCACATACCAAACACTCTGTAGTAACTGCCACCAAATGGCACCGAAGGGTAGAGGTAACAATAGGACCAAATGTTTCACAGTATTTCAATTTCTCTGTAAAAATTGAACAACACAGATAGAGGTTGAATATCACATCCCAGTGATGATACCAGAATAATGCTAGGTTTGTTTTAGGCAGTTTAAGAAAGCTGGATATCTTACCCGTTTTAAACGGCTTTATGTTTTTGAAATAGGCGAAGAGCCATAGATGTGGGTTTTCCATTTTTACATTGTATAAATTCTCCATCTAGAATAGCGTGTAGGCTGCTCTGTATGCCACAGAGTTTATGCAGAGAAAGGCGTCAGGTGCTGCTGAAAGGCAAGCTTTCAGATGCTTTGCTTTGCTAAGATTGCTCATTTTATTTGAACTGCAGGTTCTGGGAACTCTTGTTATAGGTAAAATGTAGCCTGTATATGAATTGGAGGCTGTGTATGGATTGGAGCAGGAGAAGGGCTTGATCTGGCCCCCAGGGAGTGTGCAGTCCTTCCATACCCTCCAGAGGATGGATAGATCATTTCTTTACATTCAACCATCCAACCTTTGGAGGACCTTGGCCCCAAGTGGAGTTATCCCATTACTCAGAAAAAGTCACAAAGATGGATAAATCCAAGATTTGAATCAAGACAGAGCTCCGATATGGTGTCTTTTTTGTAGGAATATGAAGAGAGTCTGAAAAAATAAATTCTTAATGGCATAATGTAAAAAAGGGAGATCAGAAATCTATTTTTACTACAAAAGCTAAAAGAATCATAATGGTTTCAGCTTAGGGGAACTGAGTTTTATTGTAATCCAAAAAGGTATTTTCTGGAAACTGTAGTTTTTGTTTGTTTTTAAATAGAAATTAAGCCTTCTTTTTTAAGCTCAGTCTTGCTTGCTGTTAGCATGCTACTTGGACATCAGGTATCTTCAAATATTATTCTGATATTTCAGACTGCACTGGAAGGGTTTTCTCATTTGGGTGGGTTTTTCAGAAAGAACCTTAGTCAACCCCTTTTAAAATGTCCCAATCACTTAGGAAGTATCTTTGACATATTTTAATTTAAGAATTCATAAAGTTATTGTTTGAAGAGCAACTTTGTATATAAGAAGCCTCTAGGCTTCATATGTGTCTTCTAAGAATTTTAATGAGGTAGCTGCTAAGAGTAAAATCATTTTCATTTGTTAAATCTTTTGACCTTATCATATCTCAGTTTTTAAGCTTTTAGTAGGTACTATAATTTAATTCTTTTGATTTTACCACAAAAGGAAACTGTCTTGGTGAAGTATGTTTTGAGCTCTGCTATTCCAATTATTTGTGCACTGACCAGGGGAAAAGTAATCTTTGAAGAGATCATAAGACTTTATGGGAGACAAAACGGATAGATATAAAATATCAGAAAATGTTCTTAATACCACAAATTTAATCTTCCATTTTGGTGATATTTTGAATTTCAGAGGAGGAATCTAATGTGAATTTTAAACAGGTAGGGAAAGCTTTGTAAGTGAGAGGGAACCAAATAGGGGAAGTAGAAAAACATATTCCAGGGGTCTCCTGGGTGGCTCAGTCAGTTAAGCATCTGCCTTGGGTTCAGGTCATGATCCCAGGGTCCTGGGATGGAGCCCTGAGTCAGGCTTTCTGCTCGATGGGGAGCCTGCATCTCTCTCTGCCTGCCCTCCCCCTGCTTGTGCTCTCTCTCTCTCTGTCATGTAGTTAAATTAAATCTTTAAAAAATATATTTTGAGAAAAAGAAGGAAAGCACAAACTTAGAGGAAAAGAAAGGAATTAGAGTGCCCAGTGTTTGTATGGGACATTAGGGAAGTTGTCAGTTAGAGGAATTGAATTGGGAGGGCCATGTACTGACCCAGCTTGAGTGCCCACCTGAGAGCCTGTATTCCCAAGGGAGGTCATAAGTGGATGACAAGTTGGTCCCATAACTATTGGTTGCTGGTGGGAAGCTGCTAGGGAGGTGGAGCAACACAGTGGTGAGGAGCATAGGCTTAGGGGTAAGACGAACTCGTGATGGAGGGCTGGCTCTGCAAACTGCTAATTGGTGACCTTGCTGAACCTCAGATTCTCAGGGGAGAGTGGAGAGGATACTCATTTGTACCTGATATAATAATTGTGAGGATTAGATGAGCTAGTTAGCTGAATGCCTGGTACATAAGTATACCCAGAATATTTTATATTTTAGTGTGATGGTTAATATTACCACTATTACTCAAAATAATTCATTTTTATCTTTATTTTTTAAAGACGTTATTTATTTATTTATTTATTTATTTGAGAGAGACTGTGAGAGAGAGAGCGCAAGCGGGGCAGAGGCAGAAGGAGAGGGAGAAGCAGACTCCCTGCTAAGCAGGGAGCCTGATGTGGGGCTCGATCCAGGGACTCCGAGATCATGACCTTAGCCAAAGGCAGACGCTTAACCAACTGAGCCACCCAGATGCCCAAAATATTTCACTTTTTAAAAAGATTTTATTTATTCATTTATTTGAGAGAGAGAGAAAGCATGCAAGCAGAGGTGAGAAGGAAAGGGAGAGGGACAAGCCAATTGTGCTGAGGGCAAAGCTAGACACAGGGCTCGATCTTAGGACCCTAAGATCATGACCTGAGCTGAAACCAAGAGCCGGACGCTTAACCAACTGAGCCACCTAGGCACCCCTCAAAATAATTCATTTGAACTATCACCAAGAGGATTTTTTTCCCATAAATATTTGGTATCTTCTGTTGCACTTTGCATTTTATTAGACCGTGAAGGTAATGTCTATCTGTAGGTAACAAGTTATTTTCATCTCATTTTTAGAACCAAACTCCTTCAAGTAGCTAATTAAATTGATATTTATTGATTTGTCCAAATTTTCATGATAGTGATACCTTATAAGTGGAACCTGGAATACAAATTAAAATTGGAATCTTAAAAAGTCTATTTTGGGGAAATGGACCTTGATGAAAACAATGAAAATAAAAAGAACAAACTGACCATTCCACAGTTTGATTACAGTATAACATTTGCATTCATTGCTCTTCTCCTGATGGTCTCCTTTGTGTTAATCACTGATACTAATATAACTGCCTGGAAGTTGAGCAGCTATAAATAGCTCTATTCTTGTTCACCAACAGTGTCTTTGCCCTGAGAGAGGGAAGTGATCAGACTATCACTTTGTGCTTTCCGGTTGGGCTCATTGGCTCGTATTTCTTATCTAAGTATCTGTTAGTAGGGTATGAAATTGAACACAGATCATTGACCTTCTAAATCCCTTGTCATTATGATGCATTAACAGTAATATGTTTGATTGCAAATAATTATTTGGCTCAGGAAAAATTAGATTCAAAGTAAATGTAGTCTCAGCCGTAAAATTTTCCATGCTGAACCTCAAAGGCACTCAAGTTTGTTAGAAATGCTATAATAACTCAGGAATATTTAGAAGATTATTACTCATAGAAGATAAATAGGTTTTTAATTACTGGTTTTCCATGAAGAACCACATTTTCTGAATTTAAGATCGAGAAAAATATTTAGCATAGCACTTGTTTTTTGATGTATAGATTTAAAATAAATTAAATAAATAAATAAATAATAAACATTATCTCAAAATCGAAATATCAGTTTTTTAAATTGAGATTAGCATTTTGAAAAATCATTTTCTTGATTAAGGACATGTATTACTAGGTCTCATTTCCCCTAAATTATTCAGTGGATCTTGCAGAGATATATAACATGACAGGATGATAAATGACTGAATGGATTTTGGATAGATAGGTAGATGGACAGATAAATAGACTAAAGGGAAGGATAGACTAAACAGAAAGCTAACCTAGAGAGATGATAGATGGATGGATAGATGGACCAATAGATAAAGGACAGAAAGGAAATATGGGTAGAAAAATAAAGAGGAAACTGGAAAGATTAGTATATGAAATATTCATGACACAAGTGCCCAGTACAATTGGTAGAGGAGGGCAACAGGCTTTTAGCATTCTTAATGCTAAAGCAAACAAGAAAAAAATAAAAAGAATAAAATTACATGAAATCTGGACTTTGCAGGCAGGACTTATGGTCCTGGACTAGAGTAGGTCCATTGGAAAGGGAAGAGGAGTGTATGGTCAGCTGTTCAGATGACCATTCATTTACTGAACAAATATTTACCAAGTACCAGGCTCTGTCCTAGGTGCCGGGGATCGTCTCGAACAGAGTAGACACAACTGCTGCCGTGGAATTTACATTCTATAAGGAGGAGACAGATGATAAAGTAAATGAGTAATTATGTAACAGACACACAAGTGATCAATGATATGGAGGAAAATAACGCAAGAAACAGGGTTAGGGAGTGTCTGGGTGTGGGTGGTTTCATTTTTAAAAGGATTTCCAAGGAAGGCTTCGTTGGAAAGCTTTCTGAGGAAAGTGCCAAAGAAATGAAAAAGCCCTGTGGATGTCTGGGAAGAGGGTTCCAGCAGTGGGAGATGCATGACTGGTGGTGTGGCTCTCAATTGGGGGACTTTGTCCTTCAGGGAACATGTAGCAATGTTGGGAGAAGTTTTTGGTGTTCAACTTTGGGGCAGGGGGTGCTGCTGTCATCTAGCAGGTGGCGGCCAGGCATGATACTAAGCACCCTGCAGTGCACAGGACAGCCGCCTTGACAAAGAGCCACCTAGTTTGGGCCATCTAGCCCCAGATGTCAGTAGTGCTGAGGTTGAGAAGCCCTGATCTACTACAAGGAGGCTGCAGTGAACCTGGAGGAGTGTTGTAGGACATGTGGTCAGAGACAGCAGATCCTGGAGGTCCCATCACCTCTTCCCGGGGCTTTCAGCTTTTCCCTGAGAGAGAATGTGAGCCAGGGGTGATTTCTGAGCAGCTGTGACCTGACTCACAGTGTAACAGGCTCAGTCTAACTCCTGTGTTGAAAATAGACTTTGTGAGGGGAAAAGACAAAGCCACTTCGGGCCTATCCTAACGATTCTGGAGAGATACTGAATCATATTAAATACTAAAATCATATAGGGTGAATGAGTATGTTATTTATCCAACAAAATATCATCCAGAATATTTACATTTTGTGTCTTTTATCTTAAAACTGGGGTTTATGGATATGTTCTTCTAGTTACCCATTTTTTTAAATTACAGAGAAAAATTGCTCTCTGTCAAAACTTAGGTTTCACCGGAGAATAGAATAGCTCAAAAACGAAAACAAACCTCTTTCATAAGTATGAACCAGTGGAAGAACGCTAGTAGTGGTAGATTTGTCTTAAGCAATCCTTATAATTAATTAACTTGTTTAGTGCTGTCTAAAAAAAAGAGCATTTAGAAAAAAATAAAACCAAGCACAGACAAATCCAGATACCTTTTTAGGGACAATGAAACAGGGCTGTTTTTTTAAAAAAGTCAATCAGAGAAGATCGATAAATACAGGTTAAAAAAAAAAGGCCAATCCAGATGCAGATAAACACAGGAACTACGATAGCAGGGAAATCCACAGTCGAGGAAACGCCATAGACCTTGTTGGGCTCTGGTGCTTGGAGTGGGCTCAGTACTGACACTCGTACAAGTCCTCTCTCCCCTCAGCTCCCCAGGGCTAATTCGGTGCCAATGGAGGGTGCACTTTTTTTCTCTTACCTTTTCTATAGAAAATAAATGCATATTTATGTTCATGTATATAAATATATTTATAACATTTCATCAATTATAAGTAGCAAGAATGATGTACAGGAAGTGAAAAAATATTTTTTAGAATTTAGACCAGATTGAGATGATCCTACAAATTTCCACCCACTGACGATGTTATAAGCCATTCCCCACCCTGTGCACGGGGACATGAACTGTCTTTCTAGAAAGCCACAGCAAATATCTGTGCAATCCTGAGCAAGTAAGATATTGCTGTTCCCACTGTGTGAAAAAGGCGTGGTCTTACACATTTAGAATGTTTAAAATCATGGAACACACTTTGGTCTTCCTTTGTGGTTACTTGCTGTTGACAAAAACGGCCATCATCAGGAGTCCTGATTTGGAGCTGTTGGAGCTACAGCCTTTGCTCCTTTCTCTGTGCCCATGTCCCTCGGCTCCCCTACCCCAGACTAGTAGAAGGAGCATGAGGTGGTGAAGAGGGGCCTCTGGAGCCTCCCTCTCGCCAATCATGGCTCTGGAACTCAAGGACGTGTCGCTAGGTGTTCATGCAGGCAAGCACCTTCTGCCTCATACTCCTCATCTGGAACACGGGGGTGGTCACAGTCCTGGCTCACAGGGTCTTGCTGTAGATACATGTCACATGGGTTTGCAGAGTACCTGGCAAATGGAAAGCACCAAACAAGGGATTTGTTGTTGTTGGTTTCTGTCCCTGGCCAAGTGGCCCTGTGTAGGCAAAAGATGCCATCAAGCTTTGTGAACAGCTCTCAAGTAACAGGGAGAAAAGTTGCAAGTAATTCCATAGGAATTGTTCATAATATCTAAATTGATAACGTTTTATTTTAAGAAATCATCATGCATTTAGTTATCTGTTTCTTCTTGAGTTTACGGTGGATACATGTCCATATCCCCAGTTAGATCTTAAACTGAGTGAAGGCTCAACTCCAGTTTCCTGTTTCCTTCTCTTTAATATTCAAAGTCATGTTACAGTGTGGTGCAAATAAGCATGTGATTAGTAAATGCTTTGTTTTGGAATGTTTTCTTTGAAAACATGTTACAATAGCGAAAAAAAGGGGAAAAAAACCCAAGACTTTATATATAAATGGTTATGATAGACTATGATTTCTTGTAACAGATACCCACTGGGTTTTTCCAGACAGGTTTGGAAAATACCTTATTTCAGCCAAAATAATAGCAGCTGACATTTGTTTGAATTTGTCATTTGATGTTTTTTAAATCCACATTTTCAAAAAAGAAAGGAAACTGGCAGTTTGAAAAGGCAGTCTTTGAAACGTTTTAAAGGGTATGGCATTTCTATCTACTCAGATCTCTTGCAACAATTAATTGCCTTCCCGTATGTTCTCTGTGACTCTAAGTGGCCTCTTATTAGCCCACCGGCATTCCTGAAAAGTGACATACTGATGTTTCTCCATGTGGAGCAGTAGAAACGTCCACCCTGCTAGAGAGATGCCTTAGGCTTAGCAGAATGAAACCCTGCCTTTCTACCCGCTACCGCCTTCCTGCAGATCAGAAAAACTTTCACAAAATTAACTGCTGAGAAATACGTGGAACTCATTGGGATGTGGGACCAATGCAGAACCCATCACTAGTTCCATTCTACTTTGAAGGACTCAGGAATGGCAAGATTCTGTTTGTAGCCACTTTTTTATTGTTGAGGAGTTCCAGGTGCTACTTAAATTAGGATTTCTCTTTTTATGTATAAGCTCCAGGTAATTTAACTAGTTCAACAAAAAGATAATAAAATGCATCAAGTGATATCATCTTTGAGACAAATGTGTTGAGCGTTTTGTAATTTCTGCACTTAGTTAAAAAAAAATCTTCATTGAAAGGAACCAAGCAAATCGAGGAGCATGGTGATAATGCAGAAATGTGAGATGTCTAGGAAGGAGACGAACATTAATTATCTGCCAAACCCTTTTCACATTGTCCTATTTCAGCCACACAGTAATCCCGGGAGTTGGGTGCTCTTATTCTTACTTTGGAGAATGAAAAACTAAAGCTCTGAGAGGTTAAGAAACAAACCTCAGGGCATTTCCAAACTTCAGATCCTGGTTGGAGGGACTCTATCACCTGTGCTGCAAAGACAGTGTACATAATCCTTGGATAAAGAAGGCAACCTGCAGTCAATAATCCAACCACATCACGTTTATTTAAAACCACTTCGACTCCTGGAACTGGGGCCACTTCCGGTGGTCACTTATTTCATTTTCCAGCCATCAGGAAATATCACCCTCACACTCTACAGAATAAGTAACACACACTATCCTCTTGAAAAGGTGGCTAGGCCCTCTCAATCTGAGGTTCGCATCCCTGAGTTCTTTATTAAAATATGACCTAGGGAAAGCAAAGACAAAATCTGAAAATTTCTCTTTGACTAAGTACTTACTACCAGTGCATTGCTGTCAAGAAAGAAACAGTTCTTTGTTGGTGGTGGTGTTTTACTGGAATTCATGCAGTTTGTACGGACTGGATAGTGAAGAAATTTAAAATCTTGACTTTGTAACCTGGCAGACGGCTCACCAGCACAGCTCTGATAGGACAGCTTTACCCCGTGCTTGTAGCTAGGGTCACATCATTTTGCACACTGAGTGCCGATTCATGTGGGTAGCTTGTCCGCCTCAAGAGACTGAGAGCCTGTTGAAGACAGGGATCATCTCTCTTACTTCATTATTTCCTGCTCCTCCTAGATGACAAGAAAATCATCAGTGCTCTGTATATGGGGGCTCAGTGGAAGTATGAACGAATGAATTTGTTACATTGCATTTGGTAGAAACATTGCAAATGTAAATTTCAAAACAGGATGTAACTTTTTTTTAAGTCACTTTTTATTTAAGATTGCTATGCTTTGATCACATTAGGAAAATAGGAGTAAATATTACTTTTTAGTGAGTATGTATATGAGCTAGAGCCAGAGTTAACTTTATTAAAATGGTTCATTTAATTGAGGAGACTGTCTTTTCCCCATTGTGTATGCTTGCCTCCTTTGTCATAGATTAATTGGCCGTTTAAGTGTGCATTTATTTCTGGGCTCTCTATTCTGTTCCATTGATCTAAGTGTCTATTTTTGTGCCAGTACCATACTGTTTTGATTACTACAGCTTTGTGGAATGAATAAGTCATGGGAAGAAAAGCCACAGCATAGAGAGTATAGTCAATGATATGGTAATAGCATTGTAGGGTGACAGATGGTAGATACACTTGCGGTGAGCATAGCATAATGTATAGAAATGTTGAATCACTATACTGTGCACCTGAAACTAATATAACATTATGTGTCAACTATACTCAAATAAAACTTTTTTAAAAATAAAATGATTCATTTAAAACCTGAAAGAGAATAGATTTAAACATCTACCCATATAAAAGAAAAAGGTTAATGTTATGTTCTGTGTGCACTATTTTTGTGGAACATTTTTACTGAAAAGCTATTTTCCTGGTTGTTGGATTAGAAGAGAACTGGCTCCTTGAAACATGGTCATATCTTTCAAACCTAAAAGTTCTTTCTCATACATTTTCGTAATGACACGCTTTAGTGTTTATGATTTTAAAGTTCTAAGTTTTCTTCCAGTCTACAGTGTCTGAGACCCTCTGGGAGGGTTCTTCACCTTAAAAGAGACTCTTGAATATCATTCATCTCCATTCACTTGGACCATGGGACCAACAATAACAGCCAACACTTAGCACCTGCTCTGCACTAGACACTGTTCTAAGCACTTTAATGGAATTAAAGCACTTACTCTTCACAGCAAACCGAGGATATTGGTATTTTTTCACCCCATTTTACAGTTCGAAACATGCCCTGAGTCATAGAGCTGTTGGCCAAGCTGGGTCTGAGCCCACAGCATGCTTCCAGATTCTCTGTACTGCTTCACTAGGCATGCTGCTTTACTCAGGGGGAAGTGTGAAAATATGCAGAAACCACACCAACAAGAAGAGGACACCCAACACGAGGAAGGAGGGGTAGCTAAACTGAGCAGTCAGCCAGGGTTAGCACCAACCGTTTATTACTCAGAAGCCACAGCAGTATTGGGTGACCCCTGAATGTATGAGAGCAGATTGCTACTCACTCAGCATGTATGGAATGGATGATGGCAAGTAAATCAGTTAATCTGAATCTCTTAGAAGGCTTATTTGTAATTTTGGACTGTGTGTCTGTTGTCTGCTTTAAGTGAGTTTGTGGTATGGAGAAACGTATGAAAACATAGATATCTAGCTTTTTAACATAAACTTTCCTTTTAATATATAAGTTAGGACAATAGTTCCTAATGGGGGTGACGCCTCTCCCTAAGGCAACAGTATGTGTAGGGGGTGTTTGTTTCAATGATTGTGGTGCTGTTGGCACTTAGTAAGAGGGGCGGGGGTCCTCTGCCATTCACAAAGCCATCCCACCTAAGGAAGAATTGTTAGATTTGGGAAGCCTGCCTAATTATCCGAACCTAGAACCTAACTCTGTTGACGTTTTCAGAAGCCCAGTTTTCATCAACAGTATTTTTTTCAGGGACCCAGTGGAAGTGTACATCTAAAGACAAGTGCGCTTACTTTCACTCTGATTTTTACAGATGTTTGACATTTCTGAAATCACATCATCAGTAGCAAGACTGCTCATGGTATTTGAAGCACTAATAACACACATTTGCAGATACCATACTGCTTTCATGGTGATTATACAGCTAAGAGCAGGCACACGGCTGTTTCGTTCCAGTTGTCCAACCTGAGAATTTACATTATGAAAATACAGATTACTTTATTATAAATTCTTCCTTTTATCTCTTTTATATTGCAGTTGAATTCGTATAATGATTTTTTTTAAAAAAATGAATGTGTAGATAAGTTCAATTATCCATGAATTTCATTTCAATATGGTAAGTGAGACCACACAAAATGATGTTTCTCAAAGGAGGTGTTGTGAGTGATGGAATTGAGAATCCCTGGGTTCAATTCCATGTGGAGCCGTAAACACCCAGAGTCATTCATTTTACTCTTCAAAATTTTATAGCAACTTTAACTGTAGGTAATTTAATTACCTCAGAATTGTCTCCTTTTTAAGTACCATGTGGTACAATTAACATATATATACACCATCTATCTTCTCTGTAATTTGAATTTCACGAAATCCAAAAGCAATACAAGAATGGAGGTGTCTGGGGCCCCTGGTTGGCTCAGTCGATTGAGCCATTGAGGGTTTGCCTTCAGCTCTGGTCTTCATCCCAGGCGCTGGGATCAAGCCCTCCCTCCCCCCCGCCCCCACCCCTGTCATGGGGCTCCATGCTCAGTGGGGAGTCTGCTTCTCCCTCTCCCTCTGCCCCTCCCCACCCTCTCTCAGGTGAATAAATAAATAAAGTCTTAAAAAAAAAATGGAGGTGTCTTCCTGAGATGGTTCTCTTCATTTTCCCGCTGCTTTTTTTTTTTTAACCTCTTCTCTGAAAGAACATTGGAATCAGAATAGAGTTAATACCATTGAGCAAAAGGGCAAAGTTACTTCTTTTAAAAGAAAAGCTCATTTTTCACCATGGTAACTAGCATATCATATGACATACACACCACATGGCCCGTGAAATATGAACCCTTTCAGAAATAAATTTCTACCAGAGCATAATGAGCTTTCATGTTAGTGTAGCAAGGACTGGAATAAGGTGACACTTCAGGTTGATTCAGGTCAAATGATTCCTTTTATATCTTGTACTGTTTTTCTCACAGTTTGAAAGAGGCAACACTAGCATTTAATTTTTTTTTAATGCTTAATGAAAGTGAACCATATGCTATGAACACAAGATAAATGCATTCCACTGAGTCCTAGATATGGCACGTTTCCATTTCCTGTGAGTGTTAGGACCAAGAAAAGACCCCAAGATTTTGTCTTCAGTGTCTCAGGGTGTGTATTTGTCACTGCACACTCAAGTGAAAGCAAAAAAAGATCAAAAATCGCAGCTGAGCACAGTATGCCCATAGCTACTGCTCTTTCTCTTAATTATGGTGGCTAAAACCTTTGTTTCTGATTTAAATTTATGGGGCTTGACCAATGACTAATAACAAAAAGGAAGATGAAAACCTTTTATACGTATGCATCACATCTTGGGAAGGGGAAAAACGAAAATGTTTCACCCAACTTTTAAATATCCTTTTGCCCTTTCCGCTTGGAAACACCTTTTGTTCAGTCAGCTCTGTTCAGTTGATTTCTTTGAAAATATCTTCTAACCATCGTACTTCCTAAGAGTACTTTCCCAATGCTGGGATACTTTATATTCTGTTGAGCTAGTTTGATAGGCATTCAGAGGTTTCACAGGTCCCTGAAAGCTCTGCGTAGCTTTGGATCCAATGATTCCCATAAGCACAGATTTCTATAGCCAGACACTGATCTGTCCCTTTCAGGGCATCCAGTCGGTAATTAGTTATTTTGGAACTAAAAGTTTTCTTTCCAACAATATAAATCAACCAAAAATATCTTGATTGTCTGGAGGAGAGCTGGAAGTTGATGGACACATAGAATAAGCTTCTTTTGAAGCTTACTCAGAAATGTAATAGGAATTAGATATGTTACCTGTTATGAATGTAGAAACTATTTATTCTAGTAATCCCAATGGCAAACTATCGAATTCTGTGTATAGTCATCAGTGAAGAGAAAAGTCAGGAGTTAAAGTTCTATTTCTTAATCCAATTCCTGTTTCTCCTCAAATTTTCCTGTCTGCATGGACATGAAGTTGCAAGATTTTAAGGAGGGGATGCAAGAAAGATAAGATTCTTATACACGATGGAAAAAAATTCACTGTAGGGTAATTAGACCAGACTATCAAAGGATTGAAGATCATAGTTACATTTCATTCAACTTTGGATCCCTTGTGGATACTGTGGGGCTTAGTAGACACTCAGTCGATGTTTGGTGAGATAAAATTATTTTGGTTATTATTTTGTGTAAAGTTTTTCCAAATATAATGTTAGCCTTTTGAATTATAAGAATAGTATCACTGAGAATAATCTTATATAAGCTTATGTAACTAAGAGCTAGATAATCTCTTAAAATGAATATTTAGCTACGTCAAAGTATACATCTAAAACTTAAAGCATAAGAAATTTACATTTTGGCTTTGGAGATTCACATTATTATTGAATTATGCTATGTCCATCTGCTCAAGTACTGGATATATTTAGGCTCTAGTGAGCCAAAATGAAAGATTCAATGGATTATTCATCTGCCTCATGCTCTGATACATAGAAACCTTCTGATTTGTAATTTTACCCAAAAGTTGTCTTCTCTCTTAGTTTCATGGTAAGGAAATTATGAAATGCATACTTGGGTTAAGAATGACTTTGTGATTTTTCTTCTTCACTCTTAAAGAGAGAAAACAGAGTTAAGTATAGTGGAGTGAGTGCTTGCATTGTTGCTGAATTGAGAATGACTTTTTCTTAAACTAATGTCACACACAAATATAAATATATAAATACATATATATTTAATATATGTAATATAATTTAGTATATAAATTAAGTGTAAGTGGTTCGTTTTTGGATACAAGGTCTACCTAAAATTGTGGTTGTCATTAGGGCTGTTCACAAATATGTCTTTCAGGTGCCATGGCTGTATGACTTGCATGGCTAGTGAAATGTGACCATTAAAGTAGGTGTCACTTTTGGGCAGACACTTTAAGATTCAGTGTGTAGTTTGCACATTTCTTTTTTCCTGTCTTGGTAAATATGGAAGTGTGTATTGAGATGGGTCTTCTGTGAGCCAGGGTCTCTCAGTGACGGTTCAGCAGATTACCCGGAAGCTCAGTGTTACTCCCATGCCTGAGAATGAGAAAGAGACTTCTGTGTATTGAGCTTCTGAGATTTTGATGTTCTGGTTCTGTTTTGTTTTGTTATAGCGGCGTAACCTAACATACTAAGGCCACACCTGAAATACCCATATAGGTCATTTTTTAAAAAGATTTTATTTATTTATTTGATATAAAGGGAGAGGGAGAGAGCAAGCACAAGCAGGGGTAGTGGCAGGCAGGGGAGAAGCAGGCTTCCCGCTGAGCAAGGAGCCCAACACGGGGCTTGATCCCAGAACCCTGGGATCATGACCTGAGCCAAGGGCAGATGCTTAACCAACTAAGCCACCCAGGCGCCCCCCATACAGGTCATTTTTGTCTTCTATTCCTGAGGGAAAATGTAGGTTTGTGTTTGTATAAGTATAAGCATTTATAAGAGGATTTGAGGGAATAAAAATAAATAAAAGAGTTTTTGAATTTGAGCTACTTTGAAATTTATAGACTTTTATTTTAGGCTTTTTTTGTAAAGTTGTCGTAAGAGAAGAGAACATGTGAAAAAGAAGTTTTCTTTGATTACATTGACTATTTGGCATGCTTGGTAGTTGGTGGTTATAATTTAAATTAAAAAAAAATAACAACTATAATTAGTATTTGTGGTTGTTTATAGACATCTTTTAAAGTTTGTATAATATTTACATTTAGAAAGATATGCTGAGCCCTAAATATCCGTGTGGAAAGAAATACTTTAAAGTACAAAGCACTCTAAATGAAATATGACTTATGGAAAGAGTTGCATTAAATTCTTTGTGTCCTTAAGGTAAACTGGTTTTTGTTTTGGGAAGTACAAGCACGTAACCCGAAAATGTGTTAGATCTTCCTTTTTGGCTCTGGAAAAGGCAAAAGAGACAGATTCTGGAATCTTTAGTGACCAAAGGGAAAGATGTCAAAAATTCAGCTGAATGGGAGAAAAACTAGGCTTTCCCAGAATGTGTCTCTTCTGAGGTGGGTGTTAAGAAAAGCAGGGTAACTGCTTTGCTTTCCTATTTCTGTTATTTCTTGGGCAAGTAGTTGAGAACTGATATGAAGTCAGGGCTATGCTCTGACAACGTTCTCATTTTGGTGATCCTTGAGATGGTGTCCAACGTGGGACCACAGGAATTAGGGAGCACTTCAGGGTCTGAGTGAATTTCTGGAAACCCTTTCCTGATCTGGAGCCATCATCTTTGCCATGGCTGCATGGGTTATGTAGTGATCAATTGTGAAGACCATTGTTAAGGCATCTAAAATGATTGACTCTGCTGGCTTATGGTTAATTTCATAAATATTGAATGAGCTACAGTCTGCCAAATGGCTTTGCTCTGTTTTTTGGCCTCACAGGAAGCAAATGGAAACTGGTTCTTTTTTTTTTTTTTAATTTTCTGTTTGAAGAGGAAAGAAAATCTCTGTGTACAATGTTAGTTAATACAAACCTTTCAGTAAGTTTCAGTGAAGGTTGTTTTGCTTATCTCTACTCAACAGTAGTTAATTGAAAGAGACATTATGCTAAACACTATAGGGGATAGAAAGATGAGAGAAGTTAGCCTCAATTTCAGGGAATTCATTCTAACTGAGGAAATGATAATCTCGTTATATACCTTATCTTGACATTTCTTATGAGCCAGCTCCATTGATATTTATGATAGCCTTCAAAGAATTTGAAACAGGAGGATAGTAAACAAGTTCCTTATTATTGAAATGTAAGGTGTTTTCAAGTTGAAAAATGTTAAAAATTTAACTCTACCACAAGAAGTAAAACAATTTGGTCCCCCATTATCCTTGCTACCCACTAGCGTTTAAACAAATGTCTACCACATTCTCTGGTCCAGAGGACTGAGAATATATTTTTTGAACTAAATAGAATCAGGCAGAAAAAATTTAAATGCTTTGGCTTGTGATGAACAGTCTTTGAGGTACAGCTGGGAGTGGAGGAAAAGGTAACATTTCAGGTATATTTTGATACCATTATGTCCCACCAAACCAAAACTATAAGAAGTACAATATTTGAGTTTGGTGGCTGTAGCCTAGACTTCTGTTGGTAATGACCCAAAATACTAGACAAATGTGTTAGTAGAAGGGCATACAAACTTCAGCAAGCTACTTGCTCTTCATATGGCAGAACTTTACTTTACTTGGGGATCCTTGACTCAGCAATTGCAAGTAAGAAACCCCAGGGCGTAACAGAGCCCTCCCTCCCTGCCCTGCATGTTATTTATGAAAGTTTACTCAGCCGATTTACTTACTCTTTTTTTAAATAAAAAAAAAAGTCAAGCATTTGAATAAATAGTTTTAAATTTTATAGCAGACTAGGAGCGGCCAACAAGATTAGAAAAGTTTCCTCAGTGGACTCAACGTTAGTCAGAAGTGATGGTTGACAAACAAGTGGACAAGTGGGGATGGAAAGGGTCTGAAAAACTGTACAAGAACAAAGAGCTCAGCAGCCTGGGGCCATTTAGCAGAACGGAATTGTTCATAGTTCAACAAACCTTGTGGGAGCTGCTATTTTTCACATAGTAATACAGTCTCATCCTTTCAGTCTCCTTGGTAAAACAGCAGCCTCTTCCCGTTAGCATCACCTCCAGACATTAACAGAGCCCATCCTGGGCTGGCCCTGTCTTGCCCTGCCCACCATCCTGTCCCTCTCTGCTCCAGCAATTGAACATCTTCAAATGGTTGTCCTCAAATGCATCATGTATGTTTCTTGTCTCTGGACCCTCTGGGGTTTTTTTCTCCCTGAATTCCTTCTTACTAATTTCTACTCATGCTTCAATTATCACCTCATATGTCACTAGCTCTGAAATCTGACTGATCCTTCTAGGATCAGAAAAGTGGCCCTGCCATGTTGTGTTCCTGTAACATCTGGTATGTCCTCTATCTGGCTCATTCCACATTATCTTGTACTGGCTTGTTTCATGGTCTTGATCCGGGGTTGGTGAACTGTGGCCTGTGGCCCATGGACCAAATCTTGTTCCTGCCTATGTCTGCAAATAAAACTTTATTAGAACACAGCCATGTTTATCTCTATGGCTCTTTTTACACTGGTAAAGTTGAGTAGTTGAGACAGATACCGTATGTCCCACCAAACCAAAACTATTTACTGTTTAGGACTTTTACAGAAAAAGTTTTCTGACTGCTTGTCTCAAGAACAAGAAACACGTCTACCTTATTCACTACTGAATCTCTAATATTTGGCACAGTGTTTGTACAAAGGAAATATTCCATGAATTTTGAAGGAATGAACTAGAAATAAATACAAAGAAACCGGTCAAGGAAAAATCAAGATAATTATCCAGCATCTTCCAAATGCTAGGCACTGTCCCCTGTGCTTTACATGGATGCCTACATAATCCTCACAGCAACCCTGCGAAGTAGGGATTGGGCTTCCTAATTTTCAGTTGAGACACCGAAGTTAAGGGTGAATAAATGATTTCCTTAAATGTTATGAAGCAAGTAAAAATGGCTTACCTGGAGTTTGAACTCAGGTTTTCTTTGTAGCCATTACTATGTGCTCTCTCTCTAATGTGGAGAGACCATCTAGTATACGGAGGTGGTAAGAGCAGAATCGGGCACTGGAATGAGAGATTTAGATCATGGCTCTACCACTTACTGCCTTCATGATCTTGTACAAGAAGTAACTGAACTGCTCTGTGCCTCATTCTCCACAGCTGTAACAAGTTATGTAACCTCTCTGACCTTTGTCTCTGCAGATGATAAATTGAGAGGATTTTAGCATCTCACTTGTATGTTGTGAAGTTTAAATGAGATATCATGCATAAGGTGCTTTGAGGTGCTTGGCACATAGGAAGCATTGAAAACATGTTAATCTTTGTTATTTTATAAAACTGCCTCAAAATCATCGATAATAGCTCAGAATTTTCAAGAAATTCCATTTGATTTATAGCTTATATTCACTTAGTTTCAAAGAGGATTTTCAGCAGCATTTTGTGCTGCTGTATGTTCTGTTTATAAAGGTAAGGAAGTGGTTCGAGACACAGCTTATATAAAAGCAACACAGTCTTATATCTTATTTTCTCTGTTGAACTAAATAAATCCTGTGCTGTTGCCATTTGCATGAGTTGTGCCTACCTTTTGGAATTTTCCAGATATTGTATACGTGATGTCAAAATGTAATGCCCGTGAGACTTACCTCCTGAAGAGTTTCTGTTGATGTTAGTGACTGTGCTATTGGCCCCAGCATGGCAGGAACACTCTATGGCAGCCAGCTTATTTCTATTTCACATTGCCTGAAGCTGGCATGTTTTCCTTTATATAACGAAAGGATTAAGCCCCTGCATACAAAACAGAAGACATCTAGAATCTATATACAGTTTTGGAGGATTTTTCATTTGTTTGTTTTGTCTTTTAGTTAAAGCATCAATGGGTTATCAGGGCACTATAAGAAATGCTGGGGAACATTTTATAAAAACAAAAATATAGCTACTCAGTGAAAGTATGTTTGCCCAGGCAATATAGGAATTGGCTTTACAGTCTTGCTTCAATTCAAGTCTGTCCTAGCTTCTTAAAAGTCCAACCTAACAGAGTGGACTATTTTCTTCATAAATCATTGTTAGGAAAAGAATTGAGTTTATTGGACAGAAGGGTAGACTTCAGCCCTAATGATTTGGTTAAGATTATTTGTTCTGCATGGATGGAACCAGAGGGTATTAGGCTAAGCAAAATAAGTCAGTCAGAGAAAGACAGATACCATATGATTTCACTCATATGTGGAATTTAAGAAACAAAACAGATGAACAGAGGGGAAGGGAAGGAAAAATAAAATAAGTTAAAAACAGAGAGGGAGTTCAAACCACAAAAGACTCTTAACTCTAGGGAATGAACTGAGGGGAGGAGAGGTAGGGGGTTGGGGTTACTGGGTGATAGGCATTAAGGAGGGCATGTGATGTCATGAGCACTGGGTATTATATGCAACTGATGAATCACTAAATTGTACCCCTGAAACTAAAGTACACTATATGTTAACTAAATTGAATTTAAATTAAAAAATGAATAAATAAGGCATCCAGAACAAGACCCCCCAGAAATGTGTTTTGGGGTATGCAAAACAAAAAATTATTTGTTCTGGCCTCATATGAGACTATGAAGTTGTCTTGGATCCACGGTTCTAGAATTCGTCCCTAACTTTGCCAGCCAGTGCATCCCAGCTCATAAACACTTAAAAAGAAACAAGGATAACATGTTTTAGTCACAATGAATCGTGTATTTTGATCTTAAAATTGTATTACTACCTACAAAGAAAGAGCATCAGCAAATTTGTTAATTATCTTTTAATATTTTAGTTGGTGAATTAAGAGCCTTTTGTTTAACATTCTCTTAATTAACCATAATTTTAACTCCCAGTAGGAGCTGATGTACTTGAATTTCACCATTGAGTCAATTACATTGGCCTTTTTGTTGCCAGCAAGGGATGATCCTTAACAATCAGCATTTTTTTTTTTACAAAATGATTCCAAAGATAAAGCTCTAATAATTAAGCTGTTAATACACGTTCCGTAAAACAAACACATTCCAGTGGAAATACTGTCATTAGACCTCTATCAATTAGCATTTTGCTTCCTGTGACTTAGAGAAAGCGGAGGATTATGAGCTATGGGTTTGCGAAAGGAAGCAAATTGGGAGTCACAGACTTTCCATCAAATAGTAACGTAGGAAGTTCTGGTTCTGAACTTTATTGGCTTCTTTTTAGTAGTGATATCCACATGACAAATTAAACTTCTGTAGGTTGAAAGTCTAACCACTTGTGTGTGGAGTTGAACATTAAATCTTGCATTGACTGCTGGGTAGTGATTTGACTTATTCTCACTTCATTACTTCTCTTCCACTGTTGAGTGTTTAAGGGGCAAATACTCAGGGAGGCTACTGAAAACTGGAAATAGGACTGTTGTGCTAGCAAGGTAAGTCTTAACTCTTGAAACAGTCACTGATGTAGTTTCTTGCCCTGGGTAGCTTGGAGATGCCAGTTCAATACAGGGCACTCCAACACAGAAACAATTTGTGGAGAATATCACTGGAGCACTACCTCAACAACCCTGCATGATGTTGGCAGGCCACCAATGAGGACAAGAAGTCATGAACTGAGGCTCCAGAGACATGCACACATTTGCAAATGTATTTTAACTTGCTGAGGTCCTCAGAGTGGCAACACAAGTCTGGTCAGCAATCAAGTAGTTGAAGCCTTGTGCTTTTCCAGACATGCTCTATTCCTGTTCACTCTGTGTGTGTGGGCAGAAGCCCTGGAAAAGCTTTGTTATCATTCCTGAAATGCAAAATGTTCTATTTAGCTTAGGAGCTCTGTTCTTGGTACTAATAACTGATATTAGGCAGCTCCAGCCATTTTTAAAACTATTAAGAGAGAATGAGACTTGGCATTTCATTTCAGAACATCTGTATCAGTAACTAAGTGGTCCGTCATGATTATACCAGAGTAAATTTGGGGAGGTTTCCTCCATGTTGTCTAAATTCCTCCCCTTCCTTTGGGTGGCATAACACAGTAAGTCAGTTTTTTCCCACTGATACCCACTACTGAATCATTTTGCTACCCTCCTGAATTTTAATCATGGGATTAATGTGCGTTTTAAATTACTTTAATTTCTGTCACCTTCATCAATATTTGTTCATTCAGCTTTACAGAACATCTGAGTGAGAGATAAAAGGAATTATGCCACCTCATTTTACTGGGGAGTTCCAGTTATCTTTCCCAAAGGTAACCCCAGAATGTAGTGGCTTCAGCAAGAACTGTTTTACTTGGACTCACGATTTTGTGGACTGGGAGTTTGGGTAGAGCCATGGCCTGGATGGCCTGGTGGTTCTGAAATATCAGGCGGTATCAGCTGAGGTCAAATGATAGAATTCAGCTGGTAGGTCTTTGCTCATAAGCCTGGCACCTGTGTGGGAGCAGCTGGAAGGACTCACAGAGGCTCCTTTCCTTTTCCAGGTAGCCTCTGGGTATTTCCACATGATCTCTCCAGTAGGATATGGCAATTCCAGCTTCCTAGGGCCCCAGATGGGACCTGCAAAGTTCGTCCTGACCTAGCCCCAGAAGTCCCACAGCATGATGGAGTACCCCCCCAGAACTAAGGAAGGGAGACTGGAATGTTGCCTTTCTCTAGATGGAAGGAGTATCAAAGATTAAGGTGAAGCATGCCAAACAAAGCTACCATGTTAGTCACTGACCATGAAGCCATACCTCCCGCAAAGCTAATGTATATCCGATCCTTCCTTTACTCCCTATGGCCAAATTATCACCTTGAGTTTTACCTCTAGAATTTAGTCTCTGGACATCTCTTGTATAACCTCCCAGCTAATAATCCTGTCTTTCCTGCATTGTCTCCGTTGCTGCCAAAGCACACGTGTGATGTGTCACTCCTCATTCATGGCTCCAAATGGCCTGTAAGGCAAAGTCCAAATGTGTTAGCTTGACCCACAGGGCCCTCCATTATTTGGTCCTAGTCTTCTAGCATTCCCTCCCCACTCTCCCCCTCCCCTGCTCTCCCCTCTCCGTGTTCTACATGTTCTAGTGTGCTCTGGCCACGCTAGTTCTCAAACTGCAGCGTGTTCTTGCATGACTGTGTGTCTGACTTAGCAGTTCTGTTCTTGAATCTTTGCCATTCTCACCGTATCCACCTACCAAAGGTGGACAGCCTATTTATCTTTCAGCATTCCGTTCAAATGTCACCTGCCCTGCACTCCCATGAGACTTTGTTGCCCTCCCACACCACCAGTGCAAGAGTGGATCATGCTTTTGTCTCTTTTTTTTCTCCTTTGTTCATTTTGTCTCTTAAATCCCACATATGAGTGAAATCATATGGCGTTTGTCTTTCTCTGACTGACTTATCTCACTTAGCGTCACACCCTCTGGCTCCATCCATGTTGTTGCAAAATGGCAAGACTTCTTTTTTATGGCTGAGTAATTCCATTTGTGTGTGTGTGTGTGTGTGTATACACACACATATATATTCCATATCTTCTTTATAAGCTATTTTTAATGTTTGTGTGTGTATCTTCCAGTGTGATGGAGCTCATGGTCACTTCTTTTTTATGCCTCATTTTGAGAAGCAGTGTGCCATAGCAGATAGGGTCAATGCTCAGAAAAATGAAAACCCCGAGTTCAAGTTCCAGATGTGGTATTTAAAAGCTACATACACTGATTTTTGAGCCTGTCTTAAAATTTTGTAAAGTTGTTATGGAAATTAGAATTAATATACACTTTATACTTAGTAGGTCCTCAAGTAGTGAGAGAGCTACACACTTTTCCCCAAAATCACTTAGCAAAGAGCCATGAACACACTAATTGCTCAAAAGTGCTTTGCAGTTGGATGTGTTAATTAATCCCTTAGTACCTGTTCAAATGAACATTTTTGGCGATTAATTCTGTATTTTTCCCCAAAGTATTTTTGTGGTTTTAAATTTTGTGTCCTTTCACCTAAACTCCAAAGGTCATCCCTATCAGGGGTTAGAATGCTGAGTAGAAGCACATGATTTTTTTTTAAATGTATCTTTCATCATTTTATGAACTAGCCATCAATCATACCTTCGCCTATGTTTTGTGAAGGAGCAGAAAATGATTTTAACATTCTTGACAAGCTTTCCGTGACTGCATCTTGATTCCAAGTTGGTTTTGTCTTGTTCTCATAACTTTATCAGCAGTCTTGCTTAGAATAGTTTATTCTGTTCCTGTTGTGCTGTCACTTTTGAGTCAGCCAGTCAACCTAAGTGTGGTTCACCGTTGTGTGCCACTCAAATGTGCAATAAGAAAGTATTTGCAGCACAAGGCTAGGAGATGAAGTTAATTAATAGAAGGAGGCTGTAAAAAGGCTTGGGGGAATGTCAAGAAGAAATGCAGTGCCCCATCGCATTGCTGCTGTGCTCATTAGCAAGCCTGACACAGCACAGCTGGGATGTGGTGGTAACAACAGTGCCCACACACTCATCTAGCTTCTTGGCAGCTGGTTGGTGTCTCGGCCACACTGAGGGCTCTGCCTAAGACATCATTAGGGGTTGTGTGGTGTTGGCAGCTTTTGATTTTGTTCATTGGGCTCATTTGGGTCATTATTACAAGTCTGAGACATGAAGACTTTTAACTAATGGGAAAACTATTGCATGGCCTTAAAGAATTTTTTTTTAGGAAAAGAAGCAAATAGGATTTAAAGAGAGCCATGTGGTCTTATTACTGCAGCTTTCTAAGTCATTGTTAAGGAAAGGAACATCTTTCAAGAGTTAGATGTTATATCCATACACAAAGAGAGATGTATATAGAGTATTTTTTAATGCTTTAGAAATTGCTTTAGAAAACTGTGGTAAGGCTTTTATGTTACACACAAAGTAATTTACTTGCAGACCAATTTCACTGAAAAGAAATCTTCCAAATGAATCTTTTTTCCAGTTTTTAACTGTATCTCTGTCAAGATGTGTGACTCAACAAAGATGCTAATGATGGCAGGTGAGCATAATGGTATAGACAAGTGGTAGTTAAATGGAATTTATTTTTGTAGGAATATAAAAATAATAATTTTAGATTAGTGTTTCAATAGAAACTATAAAAATGTTATATCTTTAATATTTTCTAAACAAAAGGAGCGCTACCCCAACAATTTTTCAATTGTCGTCTTTTTTAAGACAATTTACAAATTAACCAAAATATTACTAAAGAAATACATATTGAAATAACAACTTGCTTTTCAAATTGTACAATGGTAAAGATTTCAAAGGCTTAAAAAAAAGAAAGAAAAGAGGACTCTGTACTGGTGAGTATGAAGTGAGGCGGCCCCCCAGTATAAGCTAAATTAGTATAGTTTTATGGAAAACAATTTAGCTGCATGTTCATATCCTTTGACCCCGTAGTTTTATTTCTAGGAATTGGTCCTAAGGAATCATAAGAGACTCACTCAATATTAGGTATACTTCTTTCACAGAACTATATAAGAGAAAAAACTAGAAACAATTATAGGGGAATGACTAGACAGTAGTGACAAATCCATGGAATTCTATTTACTGCTGATGAATATTTAGTGATATCTGAACATACTCATGATTCAAGTAAAAGAAAATACGGAATTGTAGATAGAATATTATACCATTGCATAAAATGTGTAATATTTTAAAAGATAGGAAAGTGTACAAAATGTTAATGATTGTCCATGACAAACAGAACAATGTTGATTTATGATTTTATTACTATTACTATCTATCTTATTAATTACTAATTATTATTTTACAATCAGAAACAAATGGAACATTAATTTTTTAGCCTGGAGGCATCTGGTGAGAGGTCCTCAGCTCCACATCCCCTGGAGTTTTGGCCCTTTATGAGGCTGTGGGTTGGCCTGTTTGGCCAGCATGTGATTTGCGTGGAGGACTGATAAGACATGGAGGAGAGATCGCGAATAGACCATCATCAATGCTCCACATGGAGAAACTATCCAAACAAGTAGAAACAGATATCTGCCACTTAACCGCCACAACCCATGAGCACCAGATGATGAAGTAACGTTTGGAAGGCAAAGCAAAAGTTGAGGTGGAAAAGTGTACGTGAGATGAGAGCTGGGCTCTGGGTTCCAGGACCCCCTTGCTGGGAATGAATACCTGCTGATGGGCTGGATGCTGGAAGGAAAACTGGGATTGGTGTCTGGGAGAGCAGGCCTAAGGAAGCAGTGTTTGGGGCCTAAAGTCAGGGTCATAAGGCTGAGCGTACAGTCTGGCTAGAGAAGCACCTAGGACAAAATCGGTTCTAGAATGATGGATTATACTGTGTGTTGAGGGAGGGAGAGAAGGTGTAATAACTGGGTAACTATCTCAACCACTGACTGGTGTTTGCTAGCTCCCTTATGGGGGTTCCTTCCAGCAGTGTTTGGGGCAGCACAGGCAGTGGTAATGCTGAAGAAGTGCTCGGTGTCGAAGGCAGCCAGAGGAGCAGCAGCCTTTGGAGTGGGGAGAAGGATAGGGTTTGGTTGGGGACCAAACACACACAAAACAGAAGGGAGGAAGGTGGGCTTCACACAGTAGAAAGGACTGTCCTTCTCAAGGGTGTTGCAAGGCACTCCAAGGACCCCTTGTTTCCAAATGCAGCAGTTTCGGGGAGAGAGATGGAGGGCTGGGATTTTCACAACGCATTTATTGGAGACGGAGCTAGAGAATTTAATTGTGTTACTGTTATAGTGACTCATTCTTCACTACCGCATTCTCAGGCTGGCGTGTCCTGGCAAATGCGAAAATATCAAAAGTACGAAGAGTAATGAAGATAAAACACTCATTGTCTCTTTGATTAACAGTAATACAATGAGCACGAAGATATGATTTTTGTGATTTATACTTTATGAACTATTTAGAAAATAATCAAGTCTTTTTAACTTTCAGATATAGCTATAGAAAATTTGCCTCCCCTAGTCTTTGAAGATTTTATCACTTACATACTGGATAATCAGTCTTAGGAAGGAAGTCTATTTATTACAAAATGGAAACGATCCATAGATGCATGTCATGTAGAAGTGAAACAAGACTGGATAGGAATATGGAATACTATAAAAAAATTAGTTTGTCTTTCTGACACATTTTGAACATCACATATTTATTTATAAAATTAAAATTATAATTATGAAAGAAAAGTGACTTATTTAGATTGTGTCAGTTAATGAAAAGGCAGAAGTCATTCATTCACCATTATGAAGCAAACATGTATTGAGCATCTCCTATGCATCAGGCATTGTTCAAAGAGCCAGTGTTTCAGTGTGAACTGAGAAGACAAAATCCTGCTCTAACAGATATTCTCATGGGGGCTGAGCGGCAAAAACCCAAAAACTTTTATGGATGGTGATGAGCTATTCAGGGATTTTATGTTTATTTATTTATTTATTTATTTTTAAAAGTAGGCTCCATGCCCAGTGTGGAGTTCAACACGGCGCTTGAACTCACGACCCTGATATCAAGACCTGAACTGAGATCAAGAGTCAGACGTTTAACTGACTGAGCCACCCAGGTGCCCCTAATCAGAGATTTTAAAGCAGAGTGATGTGTCACCATACAGTACATCCCTAGTTTTTGATGTAAAGTTCCATGATTCATTATTTGTGTATAACACACAGTGCACCATGCAATACGTGCCCTCCTTACTACCCATCACTGGTCTATCCCAATCCCCCACTGCCCTCCCCTCTGAAGCCCTCAGTTTGTTTCCCAGAGTCCATAGTCTCTCATGGTTCATTCCCCCTTCTGTTTAACCCCCCTTTCTTCTTCCCTTTCTTCTCCTACTGATCTTCCTACTTCTTATGTTCCATAGATGAGTAAAACCATATGATAGTTGTCTTTCTCTGCTTGACTTATTTTGCTTAGCATTATATGCAAGTAATGAATCATGGAACTTTACATCAAAAACTAGGGATGTACTGTATGGTGACTAACATAATATAATAAAAACATATTATTAATAAATAAATAAATGAAGCAGAGTGATGTGAGAGAGACTTCTGGAGGCTACTGTAGATTGTGTAGTGGAAAGAAAGCCCCTTGGAGAAGGAGCCTGCCTTGTGGACACTTGCAGCAGGATGCAGGGGGCATTCCCAGCAGAGACAGGAGTGGCTGGGATGGGGGAGTGAACAGAGAGGTGGGGAGAGGCCAGGTGACACAGAGCGCTGTTGGCCGTGGAGAGGTGGTTGGACACAGTTTTGAGTGCAGTGGGCAGAAATTAGTTGGTGTTAAAGCAGGGGTGTGGTTAGGGGCACCTGGGTGGCTCGGTCAGTTAAGCATCTGCTTTCGCCTCAGGTCATGATCCCAGCGTGCTGGGATCGAGCCCTGCTTTAGGGAGCCTGTTTCTCCCTCTGCCTCCAGCTTCCCCTGCTTGTGCTCTCTCTTTCTGACAAATAAATAAATAAAATCTTAAAAAAAAAATCAGGGGTATGGTGAGATATGGTTTCTACTTTTAAAAAATGAGGGAAAAAAAACAAAAACAAAACCCTGGTGGCTTCGTAGAAAGTGGACTGTAGGGTGGCAAGAGCAGAAGCAGAGAAGGTGTAAGTTAGAGATGCCCATTGGTGTCAGCCTGGCAGCTAAAATGTATAGATGAGAGGGAAGGGAGCCCAGGAACTAGCCCTGGAGCACTACTGACATTGAGAGGTTAGGCAGAGCAAGAGGGGGCAGCAAAGGAGGCTAATAAAGAATGGCAGTTTGAGTGTGGGCTCTCAGAAGGTGAGAAAGGAAAGTGTTTCAGAAAGGAAGGGGTGAGACATAAGTCCTGGGCTGGATGTAGGACACCATAATGTAGATGAATTATGTGGAAACCAGGAGTCTACTCAGCTTCATGACCTGGTCCAACTTACAGTTATGATATAGATGTTAACCTTCCAAAGATTGTGTCAAAGGATGGCTGTAAGGAGGGGCACGATGAACAAACAAGCGATTTTACTCAACGGCTCAAGGACTCATAATGAGGGGCTCTTATAACATAACTTTAAGCCAGAGCAGCATGGTGGGCACTGGGTGAATTGTTTCACAGAGTGAATGAGAAGTCTCAGAGGTTAAGTCTAACACCCCTTTCATTTGACAGATGAGGAAACTGAGTCCCAGAGCATTTAAGAGAACTTGTTCAAGATCATATAGTTAGTTGGTGGGAGAGCCAAAGATCTAACCTGGGTCCATGTTTCTTGGGCCAAATAGCTCCCCTTTACACATACACATACACACACACTTTCACACATATTCACAAGTACATGCATACATTTGAGCACATGGTATTAGGTGATAGTTATTTGCTTTTAAAGTGATTTAAAATGGTAATGCTGAAAAATAATGAACTCTCTTGGAGCATTTTTAAAGGTTTGATTCATAAAATTTGAGTTAATACTTCTTTTGCATGAAGTTTCCTTATAAACTGTGTTGCATTTACCCTCTAAGGGGGAAAAGAAAACACCAATAAACACTATTCCTTCTGAATCAAAAATGTTAGCATAAGAAATCTCTGCATCAGGATTTATAATTTTACTCTTTTTTTCCCACTAGGTACAAAAATTTACCCATAATAAATATTATTAGGATTTTCTGCTGTTCTTTTTTTGTGCTTGAACATAAAGTAAAGCGGACACAGTTAAAATGAGATTTGGAATGTACTGCAAAATCTGATACTAGACAAAAAGAACAAGAGAGAAATTTTTAATATTTTATGTTACAGTTTCAATTAGTCTCAGTTTACTATAATTTGATTTGCAGTTCTTGGACTATCTGTAGAATATTTTAGACCATCAAGCACTATGCTCATGTGCATTTACCCAGACATTTTTCTTTATGGTCTCCAGCTGAGTACAGCATTATCATCGAGACATCTGCCGTGGAGCCACCCTGGCGGCCAGCTCCAGCGCGCCATTCTCCTAGAACCTGATCTAGGGGTCGCTGTTCACATGGGATGTGTTCATGGCTCCCTGACACTTGCACAAAGTGTGGTCCTGGGTATCTTCCTTTTTTTCTTTTTTTTTTTTGTGTGTAAAAGATCCTGTAAACCTAAAATAGCTTTTTCTTGCTCCGATTAAAGTACAATAAAATGATAGTATTTGAAAAGAATTTGGTGACTTTTCTGCCCAGAGTGTTATGATAAGGCAACAGGGAAAAATCTACCCATCCGTGAACAGAAAAAGATCAGAGTGAGAAGTTGTTGGAAGGAAAAGATGATGACTCTTAAAAACACTTCAAATCACTTCTCTTGAAAAGTAGATGTTGTACTGAAATATAATCCTCTTGGCTTCGAGGGTTTAACATCCCAGTCTTCCTGCTTAAATCAGTGGGATTGCTTCTTCTAACTGATGTATGGGCAAATTAGGCTCCAAGCTAGGAACAATGTTTAAAACAGAATCTAGACTTTAAGTAATTGATTTATGATTTATGATGATATGAAGATTTATTTCCTATTTTTTTCTTATTTGGGTTTATCAAGCATTATTATTAAAAGCCTAGACATGCAGTTGTCTCTTTCTGAAATTTTCTAAACAAATCATGCCTAACAAAAGGATAAGGATGTGATCTCCTATTACATATTCAGTAATAATTCCACTAATAATAACAAAAAATTACATAGTACTTTGTATATGCAAAGTACTGTTCTAAACACTTTGCAAGTATATTAACTCAGTCCTCACAACCAGCCATATGATGTAATGTCTGTTATTAGCTCATTTTAAAATGTAGGTGAGGGGGTCGCCTGGGTCCTCACTTAGTTAACCATCTGCTTTAGGCTCAGGTCGTGATCACAGGGTCCTGGGATTGAGTCCCATGTCGGGCTCCCTGCTTACTGGGAAATCTGTTTCTCCCTCTCCCCTCACTCATGCTTTATCTCTCTCTCTCTCAAATAAATAAATAAAAATCTTTTTTAAAGTAAAAATAAAATAAAATAGTGAGGAATTAAGATATCATTAAATTTAAAATGGAATCACTCCAAAGGAAAACAAAGACAAATTCATGATTAAATGGGGTAAATTCAGAAGACAGCTTACATAAGACAGGATTTTGGTATTTTAAAACATGTAAGAATAAGACAGGCAGCTTGGGTCATAGAAGGGATAACAGGGTGGCTTAGGTCAAATCCAATGAGATCAGATTTGTAAGGAAATGGTTTTGTCTCAAATGAGTACTGATTTCACAGGCTGGCCTTGAGTTGGAGAAACCACCTTTTAAACACTGCTTTTGTCACTGGTACTGATTAACAACAGTGATGCTCAAAGAATCAAGGTGTGTACGTTGAGATTACTGTAGACTCATGTATCTGTCATTTTGTAGGGAATAAGGAGCACTGAGTAAAGGGAAGAGATGTGCTATAAATCTTAAAACTGAGGCCATATTTCAATTCTCAGCATATTATCAGTATTTTTTTATAAATTTCTGACAATTATGCAAATGGTGGCTCTTAAACTATCATGTTTAAAGTTGATTGGTATTCCAAAGTGTTAGCTGTATCAATTTTGCCAGTACCTTTACAGAGGTCACCAACCTAGAGAAGGCTCTTAAATATGGATAGAGTCTACCTGTTTCCAGATGCCACCTGCGATTAGAGTTGGTCTCACCACCGTTAAGCCTGCAACTCTTGAGTTTTTGTGACCCTGGCATACTGAAGTCCCCTGTCTGAATCTGTCAGCATCTCTCATATTACTTTAGTCACAACTCGTGTGTATATTTTGCAATCTATGATCTTTCAATGATCTATACTTCCTGTGATGAGAAAGGTTCCCTTGCCGTGTGAATTGCATGTAACCTGTATGGCAACACTGATGGACCAAAAGAGGACAGGTGTAGCAGTTTGCTTTGCCGCAAGGCACACTGGGTCTTCACAATGGACTGTGTAAGGGACGCCGTCTATTGCAGTCTATCTTCCGCCTTGCAACACCTAAAGATGTAAATAAAATATGGTTCTTTCAATTTCAACTTTTTGCTCTGTATTAATTATATATGGGAAAAGAAAATATCAGGCCTTAGCTCACTCCACTTAGGACTTGGTATCCTAGATGGCCCACTTGCTGCCTGACTTTGACGAATCCATTTATTTTTTTAGATTCTCACTTTCCTCATTTGCGAAAAGGGACAATAGGATTGTGTGAAACTGGTATGAATTCATGAGTATCTGTGCTTGAAACATGTTTAACAACTCACTAAATGCTAACTACAATACTATTTAAAGTGGAAAAACAGTGCTAGCTTTTAAGAGTTCAAATAAAACACGTAAACCTTAAAAACAGGGTACAAAGGTCAGGTACTCTTAAATAATATATCCTAAATAATGCCATTATCAACTCCACATTTTACTTAAAGTTCCTACTAAGTAAATTCTGTGACTTTTCTCAATTCATTGCTGTTCCAGCAACATTAAGGATTAACACAGAAAGCCTGACTATTGCCCCATCCCAAGTTAATTACCTAACAAGTATAGATTTATTTATTGTTCTAACATTGCAGAATTCAGCAATGCTGGCTTCTGGGTGAATCATGATGTTTAACCTGATCACAAGTGACTAAAGATGGGTTATACTGAACATTTGGCAAATGTAAACATAAGCAATATAATCTTTGAAAATGCAAGGAATTAAAACTTTCATTTACTGCTGGCCAATTTATAGAATGAGACATCCCTTTTAATTCTTTGTCATTTCAGCCTGATGAAAAGTTTGTCCTGCTTTCTTCCTCCTTTAAGTTTTCTGTCTCTTTTAATCAAATTGTATTGTGGAATATGCTATGGGAATTAGAAGCAGCTGCCCCTGAAAATCTGGTTCTAATTCGAGTCTTAGTAATGTTCGGTACATTGAAGCAGACAGTGCCGGGCACCCTGATATCAGGGTCAAAGTCTAGAAAAAGGTAAATAGAAACAGTTGCCTTGGGCTTTGTGACGGTAGAATGGACATCTGAGTGCTGAGTGAAATAATTGCTTTTCCCTGAGGCAGGTATTATTGTAGTCCTTAGAACTCCCAGGCTTTTTCAAGTTTTAACTTCTTAGGGAATTATTTTTTTCAATATAAAGTGCAGTGTGAGAAAATAATCTGGTATGTTCTTTGCAGTAGATTTCATAGTTAGAGTCCCTGTGTTCTAACACTCTTTTGGAAAATTAAACTTGATGATATTGTTAGAAGATACAAACCCCTGTTAAAATAACATTCTATAAAGTTAATGTCAAATGTCATTTTATTCAATTATGCACATGCACACACACAGACACATTATAGAATGAAAAAAAAAAACAAACACTAGATAACAGTGGATCAAGAACTGTTCCATACTGGAGCCTAGGGGGCTCAGCCTGTTAAGCGTCTGCCTTTGGCTTGGGTCATGATCCCAGGGTCCTGGGATCGAGTCCCGCATCGGACTCCCTGCTTCTCCCTCTCTCCCAGCCTGCCACTCCCCCTGCTTGTGCTTACTGTCTCTCTCTCTCTGTCAAATAAATAAATAAAATTTAAAAAAAGAAGAAGAAGAACTGCTCCATAGTTACATATGGACTAATTTGTGTCCTGCTGCTTCATTATAGGGTTTTCTGCACTACGGCCAGATAGAGGGAATCTGAATTTAGAACGATAAACTGAAAATAAAAATGAAAGCAGTGGATTTCCAACAGGCTGTTATCTTCCAGCTGAATTCAATCATAACAAGCAAAAACCAGATTATCACATTTGGCCTCTGCAAGTCCTTAGGGAATCTGCTACTATGCCTATGATAACTATAAATTTATATTCCTTGGAAAGAAGGTTTTAAACTCCTTTCACACGTGAGCCGATACACATTGAGTCACTGATAGACTATGAGTTCTGTGTCATGTAGGTCTAAAACATTTCTGATCAGTCACATGTTTCTTCAGCATTTGACTTAGAAGAAAAAACAACATAAAAATAAAATCCCTCTTAGATCAGATCAGTGTTTTGCTGTGTATCTGCCCATCAGGGGAGTATGCCCAACGGGTGATACTTCTTGCCTCAGTTTCAGCTGTGCTCCCGGAAGTAAACGTCAACCCACTTTGGCCTATCCCAGCCATTCTGGGATGTCTGAGAACATTCCCATACATCTCACGCAGTTGTGTTGCTGCTCTGATGTGGTGAAACAGCGGCCTTGTCAGTTGCTGCCAGTTGGCATGTTGAACATTTCATTAGCTGAGTTCTTGCCTCTACTGGTAAATTCTGAATGGTCTACATTTAAAATTCAGCACCAGGAAGAAGCAATGCAGAAGAGTGGTTTTCTGGAGCTCTTGCAGTCATTTAGATTGAGTCTTATCCAGACTCAATACCTAGAGATTATGGGTTCAAACTCCCACATGGCCGCTGAGATAATGACACCAACTCAAAGCAGAAATGTGGACCATCTAATTTTAGTCAGGTGGCCGTGAGTTCTCCCATAGAAATGCTGCCCTTCATCCTCTGAGGAGGGACGGGGGAACATTCCGAGTCACACCATTGATACAAACTAGCTTTGCTCTTGTAAGAGTGTGTGATGTGCCGTGTGCCTGAAGTGGCTCTTCCTTCTGGCAACATCATAGTCTCTTCTCCCAGCACCGTCCATTTGGTAAAAATAGTTTTATTAGATATTGATTAAATGCCGAATAGGAATGAAAGACCTTCTAATTTATTTTGAATATACTTCTTTATTTTAGTTCCTGCCATGGAAGGATTTTGGTGGTGTTCTGAAAGGTGAATGTATGACGGTCAATGAAGAATCAGAGAGGCCTTGGGTTTAAATTCTAGCTCTGCCCTAATAGCCCTGTGCATGGAGGCAAGGTTCTTAACTTGGAAACTTGATTTCTTTTGTTAAATGAGTGCTCCCCACCTGACTGTATTGTTCTTATGACTGAATGAGATCACACAGTGAAATATAAGATCAAGCACAGAGTCAATAGCGGTCCATGGCTGTTGCCATTTCTTCTATGTGTGTCCTTGCTCTGCGTGCTGGAGAAAGGGTGTTTCTAATGGGGCGTGCTCTTGTATGGCTTTTCCAAGGAGGATTGCTTCAGGATACTTTAAATCCCCCACCTTGTGACTAGATGCTCAGAGTCTTTGTCTGCTTCGGTAGGTTCTGTCCTTTCTGAAAACAATTGATTTCATTTCTTGAATAATTTTCTATTCCTACTCCATCCTGACAGAAAAGTTCAGGGGAGACATGGTTTCCATGGAGACCTGGAGAGATGCCATAACTAGGTGATTGAATGCCGAAATAATTTTGAGGGACCAAAATTATTGAAGAAGCACAAACTGTCTTAGTCTGCTCAAGTTGTTGTGTCAAAATACTATAGGTTGGGTGGCTTAAACAACAGAAATTTACTTCCTCACAGTTCTGGAGGCCAGAAGTCTGAGATCGGGGAGCCAGTATGGTTGGGTTCTGGTAAGGCCCACTTCCTGACTTACGAATGTCACCTTCTCACTGTGTGCTCACATAGCAGAGAGAGAGAAAGCAAGCTCTCTGGGGTCTCTTATTACAAGGGCACTAATCCCATCATGAGGACCCCACCCTCATGACCTCATCTAAACCTGATCATCTCCCAAAGGCCCCATCTCCAAATACCATCACATTGCACTCTGGGGCTTCAACATATGAACAGTGCGGGTTCCAGTGGGGGGTCCCACAATTCAGTTCACAGCAGAGACTCTGTATTGTTGCTAAGAGGCCCCATAATTGGGTGATAGAAGTGGCCACAGCAGTGCTAGCAGCCCACAATAGTGAACCTTTCTTTCCACCTAGCACTGGCTGCCTGAGCTATCCCCTGGACTCCCGGCGTTTGCAGCGGTGGGGAAATCATGGCCAATCCAAGAAACAGGAGCATGGAACTCCTTAGAAGACCTAAAATCTAGCCCCAGGTCTGCCTCTTACTAATTACTTGCCTGGGCACATCATTTGTTTGTTTTGTTTTGTTTTGTTTTAAACCTCATTTCTCTTATCTGTAAAATGCAAATCGAAAGATCTCTACGTCCTCCCTTGAAGGGTGGTTGTGAGAATCAAGACATTGTATGTAAAATCACTTAGTAATCTATGGTCCTGTTAGTTACCTTTACCTGCTCTGGGGCCAGATAGTGAGGGGCACAGCAGGCTCAAGCTAGAGCACAAAACTCACGTTAATGCTGTGGAGTTTGAGTTCTCAATTGCATGAGAATTACCCAGGGGGCTGGTTTAATATACAGATTTCAGGGCCTCACTCCAGGAGTTCCTAATTTATTTGGCCCATGATAGAGCCTGGAATATGCATTTTAGCAAACGTGCACGTGATAGTTTGGGTAGAGCTGCACCTTGGGCCAAGTTTTGAAAAATGCTGTTCTGCCCCGTCAAAGGCCAGACCTTTTATGAAATAAAAAAAGTAGAGAAATAATAGAGAAGAAATAATAAAGTAGAGAAGAAGTTTAGACTAGGAACTCTGATACCTGTATTGTACTTTAAAATTTGGAAAACTTACAAAAATTGAATAAGATAAAAAAAGATTCTCTAAACCTATAAATTGTCTTTTCTTGGCTGCCATCAGGCACACACAATTTTTAAAAGTGAATAAATGAAATGAATGGATGAAGGAAGAAAGATTAGAAGATTCACCCTCACATGAGTCCTTAACCTCACAGCTTTTTAAGCATCAGAAATTATTTTACGAAGTTTATAAAGTCAGTGGACAAAAGATCATTTAAGTTTAAGACATATAGAAAATAATGTATTGCTGCTGAAACCTCAGCCGCCCTGTGCGGGATTGTCCCGATTCTTAGCCATCCCTAGTTCATGAAACCCGGGGCTACATAATGACAAGAGAAGAAAGCCTCTCTGAGCTATCTGAAGAGTCGGGCTTTTTACAGTTCGCAGTGGACCATCATGTTAACCATTCTCTCTTTCTTTTAAATTTTTTGTTAGAGGATTCCTTTTGAATTTATACATTTTGTTGGGATTAAGTATAGGCTCTTTCTGAATTGTCATCTTCTATTTCCTGGCCGTTCAGAGTTTCAGATGGAGATTTGGAATAGATATAAACTTAGAACTGGGGTGGAAATACAGCTGTAATTTTTTAAGCAATATGGATTTTGGTTGTGCAAGTGGCATGTTCATGAGGAGTGGAAGCTAACGACAGAACAACGTCATACAGAAAACCTCCTGGGTGTTAAGAGTCACTTGCACGAGGCTTTTGTTTACTCTAACGTTTTTAGAATCTTTTTAATCATCAAAGTCAGACATGTCCCAGTGTGTCTTAACATGAAATTTTCCAGTTCTTAGGCTTTTCTCAGTCAGGCCTTGTTAGGAGGAGGACAGTAAAGTATCGTCTAGACCGAGCAGGTTCTTTGAGACTGAAAAATGAAGCAAGCTACTCCACACCGTTTAGTGGGTTTTATTCAGGGTAACTCACTGACGGGGGTTATGAGGCGGTGGATGATCCCGGCACTGCACAGCTCTTCTCTGCAAAATCTGGGCCTTAATCCCCAGATTTGATAGCATTGACGGGACAGGTAGAGGTCATTGTGGTGAGGTCAAAGGGTAGTTATCTGAAGGGGCACCATCTGTGTGCCAGGGAATCACTGTGAGTTAATCTAAGGTGGCGCCATCTGCCACCAGAGGGAAGATCAGAACAACCCTTCCCGTATTCCAGTCAGGGACCTGGAGCGTGTAGCTGAAAGGAGGTCACTGCATGGACACGAACGAAATAGAGGACCAAAGATGGAGTCGCTATTGTCGGCACTCCTACAGACCTCCATTTAAGTGCTCAGTGTTGTTCTAAGAGAACACCACAAACTACCGCATAGAAAGAAATCCCTCCCATTTGTATCACATGACTTGGTTTTATTTTCATAACGTGTATCACTGTCTGAAATTTCCTTATTTCTGTATCCATTTGCTGTCTTCCACTTCCTCCTAGAATGTCAGGTTTATGAGAGCAGGGATTTTGCCTGTCTAGGTTAGAACTCTTCCCATTTCCTAAAACTATACCTGGCATACTGAGAGAAACTTAATAAATATTTGCTTAATGTATGGGGAGGAGATTGATATAATGGGCATAGACTGCACAGAGGCTCTGCACTCTACCCTTAGCCTTACACTGAAATGATGGAAGAAGCTTGGAGGGGTTTCAATGAATCAAAGCTCTCAGGCAATCTTTGTTAACTTCTAGAATTCCTTCCTCTCCCAAAGTTCTCTGACTTCACGCCATGGGCCAGGTTCTGGCTCTCATGTGATTTATCCAGGGCAATTCCAAATAGCCAGTGAAATAGTTATTGAGAAGTAAGGGTCTACAGTAACAGTGCCCACTAATCAAGGGAAGCCATGGTTCATTGTCCATTTTGGGGTTTCCATCCTACTAGTCTACATTAATCAAATGTACTGGTTTCTGCTTCCTGTTGGAAGCAAGGTAAGGATCAGATGGAGATCTCAGGGAATGAAAGCTGAAACCATCCCTCAAAGATGAGTCCTTCAAGTCTGTCTGTAGTTAGATGGAGGAAGCAATAAAACCTGATTTGGTGAGTGCCTGGGTGGCTCATTCGGTTAAGCATCTGACTCTTGGTTTTAGCTCAGGGTCATGATCCCAGGGGTGTGAGATCGACCTCACATTGGGATCCCGGGTTAGAATGGAGTCTGCTTGGGATTCTCTCTCCCTCTCTCTCTGTCCCTTACCCCACCCCTCTCTCTAAAGTAAATGAATAAATCTTTTTTTTAAAAAAAAAGATTCTCTCCCACTCCTTCTACCCCTCCCCCCCCGTGCAGGTGCACACACATACACCCACTCTCTCTCTCAATTAAAAAAAAATAAATAAAACCTGATGTGGGCCCCAGAGTCCTGCCTTCCTAAAATGATGTCCCCCTACCTTTATTTCACATCCTTCCTTTGCTATTTCTTTTCCCATCGGATAAATACATCAGCAAACACATATCTTTGTTTTTGGAATCAGAGGTAAGGATGTGCTCTGAAATACTATTCAGACGCCAGGTTAGAAGCCAACCTTTTGGAAAGGCTAGAAGGTTAGAGCAATTTAGAGCATGAGATGATTTGTTTGTCCGTGTGTCTGGCAGTGGGTGGAGCTTTGAGATAAAGTTTGATTAGTCAGGGAGAGGAAAGGTTTGGAAAAGTGGGGGGAAACAAAGCGATGTCTACAGAATCAGTCCAGAATAGGGCACACAAGTTACAAATATAACAACTCCTCCTAGCTAAGAAACCTGAAGGAAAGGACAGGACACAGACCAATCTCCCAACCCCACTGACATGCTCAGAACTGACCCTATTTGTCTCCAGCGCCTAGGTTTCATGCCTTCTTCTCATTTCTAAACTCTCCACCTAGTGGTTTCCCCAGACACTAAATTCCCCCACACCCCTCAAAAACAGAAACAACCAATTAAAAATAGAGCAATTTTTTGGCAAGTGCCGTCTGCAGCCTTTTTTTAGAAAATACACACCATAATATTATCTAAGCTTCTCGACTCTTCAGCGAGGGACGTACGTATGTGGGAAAATGACTTTGGGGCTCACAGTGTAGAACATCAGCAATGACATTGAGAGTCATTAGCCCCACAGCCGCTCTGCGGCCTCCCACGCTGTGGTACCTCCACACACGGCTGTTTCCCATACAGCCCCTTGTGTTGCTGCATCTGTGTGACAGGGAAGCTAAAAATACCTGCCAACATGGCGGCGTAGACGGACGTTATCCCACAGGTTTTTCCAACTGCACAGTGTATGTAGGAAGGTGATCCCAAAGCACTAACATCTCAAATGATTCAAGTTTCTATGGGACCCAGAATCAGAAGAGTAGGTCCAAGTTCAAAAACAGACAGTGCCCCCAAAAGTTTTTGGGGTCTACCCCCCTTAGAATCAGAGACGCTCCTTTTTTCCTTGCCAGTTAATTCACCCTAAATATTAATTTAAAAATAGATGTCTTGCTGTGTTGTCATGCATCCTTATCATTGGTAAAACTAGATTTTAGTAAAAGATGATTTTTTCTTTTTTTTAATTTAAATTCAATTACCCAATGTATAAAACATCATTAGTTTTAGATGTAGGGTTCAGTAATTCATCAGTTGCACATAACAGCCAGTGCTCATTACATCATGTGCCCTCCTTAAGCCCATCATCCAGCTACCCCGTCCCCCACCCACCTCCCTTCCAGCAACCCTGTTTCTTTCCCATGGTTAAGAATCTCTCATGGTTTGTCTCCCTCTCTGACTTCTTCCCATTCTGTTTTTCCCTCCCTTCCCCATGATCCTCTGCACTGTTTCTTATATTCTTCATATGAGTGAAACCGAATGATAATTGTTTTTCTCTGATTGACTTAATTCACTCAGCATAATACCCTCCAGTTCCATCCACATTGATGTAAATCGTAAGATTTCATCCTTTCTGATGGCTGAGTAATATTCCATTCTATATCTTTACCACAAAAAGATGATTTCAATGAAAATAATTTTTTATTGTTTTGCGGTTGATACTGAGAGAGTAGTAGTGAAAAAGTTAAATACTATGTTGTCAAGCAAGAGGAAATACAACTAATAGTTTAGATGTTCTGTCCAGAGAGCTGACCAGTGCTCTTCTGGTTGAAACTAGAAAGGCCTATCTGGAAAGAAACAGGAGGGCTTATTGTCTGTGCTGATTCAATCCTAAGTCCTCTTTTGCAATATCAACAGTATAAATTAGTGCTAACTGGAAGGAGTTACTTGATCTTTAACTTTCTGGAAAGAAAGCGTTTTAAACGAGCATGTACAGGAGAGGCAGGCATTTTAGTACCCTCTTAAATTTGTCTGTGATAAATCCCAGTGTCCTTTCTAACCAAATCGTTTCTCTTAGAAGCATTTCTGTCCAAAGATGTCCAGCCCTGCAGCATCATATTTTAGATATATTAATTCAGTGCATTGTATGTTAGGTCCTTAGATATGAAAGCGAATATCCGAAATTTTCATTTTAATTGTGATGAAATGCACTTTACAGAAAATTTACCATCTTAACCATTTTTAAGTGTATAGTTCAGAGTGACAGGTGCATTCATACCGTACAGCCAATCTCCAAAACATTTCATGTTGCAAAACTAAAATGCCATCTGTACCTATTAAACAACTTCCCATTCCTCCTTACTCCCATGGTATCTGGACCTCTGTCCTTCTGAGACTTTTGTTTTTCTGAGAAATCTAACCATCTCGTATGCGAATATCCTAGAACAAGAAATATTACTATATTATGATTAATATAAGTGATTCTGCACATATGGTTCTTCCTTTTCGCCATAAGAAATAAGACTGCAAATTCATGCAAATGTGTTTTTCAAAAGAATCCCAGTTGAAATTGTATCATCCTAACCCTTTCTGATCTGAATTTTTTGTTGGATCAAAATGATTTTTCAAAAATTGTTTTATTTGAGCATAGTTGACAGTGTTACGTTAGTTTCAGGTCTACAACGTCATGACTTGACAAGTCTATATGTTATGCTATGCCTACCACAGGTGTCTCTACCATCTGTCACCATATAACCACTACTATAATACCATTGATTATATTCCCTGTTGCTGTGCCTTTTATCCCTGTGACTTATTCTGATCCAAGAGATTTAAACCCAAGCATGTCAGGAACGACCTCCCATACATACCAAGTAGCTTCTGCCATCTGGTGGTGTACCTGGAGGACACGCCAGTCAAGATCCTCAACATGATCACATCGCCCAGGCTACATCCCATCTTCCAGATCTTTCTACTCAAACTACTAAAAAGATGGGATGGATCATCAGTTCAGTTAATGGCTCTTTCTCTTGCTTCCCAGAAAGTTTTTTGTTTGTTTTTACAATAGCAACATTACTTGGCTCAACTATTTTCCTTCATTCATTTTAATTAACAGCACAGTTTTTTTTTAAAAAAAGAAATAATCCAGTATCAACACTACAGTTTATTTATTTATTTTTATTTGAGAGAGGGAGCGAGAACGAGAGAGAGTAGAAAGAGTATGACTGGGGGTGGGGAGAGGCCAATGGAGAGAGAGAAGCAGGGAGCCCGATGCAAGGCTTGATCCCAGGACCCCAGGATCATGACCAGAGCCAAAGGCAGACGCTTAATCGACTGAGCCACCCAGGTGCCCCAACACCACAGTTTAAAAAAAATTTAGACTAAAACCTTTCATTCATTATAAAAATCAAATAAAGATCAAATGAAAACTATAGCTTAATTTAATCTTTTTTTTAAAGATTTTATTTGTTTATTCGACAGAGATAGAGACAGCCAGTGAGAGAGGGAACACAAGCAGGGGGAGTGGGAGAGGAAGAAGCAGGCTCATAGAGGAGGAGCCTGACGTGGGGCTCGATCCCATAACGCCGGGATCACACCCTGAGCCAAAGGCAGATGCTTAACCGCTGCGCCACTCAGGCGCCCCTAATCATATTTTGAAATTCATTTTGAAGAGTTATTTCTGAATTCAATGTTGAAGGCTGGTATTCACACATCTGATGTGAGTGTTCCCGTAAACCCAGGCAGATACCAAGGCAGTGAGTCTTAGACAAACTATTTAGAGTTAATCGTTGGCCTTTTAAAACATAAATTTCTATTTCTCATCTATAATCTACTTTAATAACTCATTGTATCTATTAGTGCATGATTAATGAGTATCTGCAATGTGCCAAGCCCTGAGTGAAGTGTTGGGGAGACACTGATAAACAAGACATCATTCTGATCCTCATGAGATGCGCAAAGAAAATGAACACGCTTTAGACTTTAGGCTTTGTTTTGTTCTGTGAAACAAGAAAAGAAATGTTTGCCTGGTTTTAACATATAATAAACATTTTAAAAATGATTTATAAATGATTTCAGAAGGAGAAAAGCCCTATGCATCTGTAACTGGTCTTATGAATAAATGCCTCCCCAGTCCATCACTATTATCCAAAAGAATTAAGACCAGTTGGAGTGTTTCTTGACTCTCCAGTAACAGGAGACATTGTAACGTGTTACTAACATGATTTGCCATTGCACACAACAGCAGAAATAATGCGGTAGTAGTCATGATCTACTAGAAAGTCTAAGACTATATATTACCTTGGTGACAAGTGATTGAATAAGCATCTTCCTACATATGCAAAGTGAAATGGGAATGAAAGCATTTCCTCTTGTGTCAAGCCTCCACACATGGTTAGTTTATTAATCAGAATACTTCAGGCAAATTTTAAAAAATAGGAATCTAATGAAAAGGGGCATGAATAATTTACATAATGAAATCCTACTGTGCAATGTTCTTTAAAAGTTAGCCTACAGTTAATGCCATAAGAACCTGATAAGAGAACTCTAATGTTTGATTGTTCTGTTCTGTATAGAAATGTTCACTCAAACATAATTTTCACACAGCAGAATTTGATTTGAAGTGGGTTCATTTTGGACCCCTATCTATTAAAGTGCTCAGTGCATCTTACTTCTAGTCCTGAAAGAGATTCCCACGGAGCAGCTCCAGGAGCCCAGGATCTCAGCACTTCTGTACCTGGGATCTATTCCAGCTTGTTCTTGAACTCATTGTGTGGGCTTGTGTGAGACACTTAATCTCCGTGAGCCTGAATTTCTTCGTCTATGAAACAAGGGGGTGGGCTCAGCATTCTGATTTTACAAAATCAGAATAATGTAAAAAGAAGGAAACTGGAGGCTGGTAAAGGTTATTTTTGGTGTGTCTTCATTGACTGGCTTGTTAATCATGATGCCATCTGATAGCAGCATTTCTTTTGTAAAGAGTTCTGTTGCAGTCAGCCAGAATCAATCAATGTTGAGGTTAACTTTCTCTGACTGTATCGATCAGGCAAAATAGTTATCCCCAAAGCTGGAGGAAGGAAATAAATTCCTTCTACCAACTTAGATCATAGAGATGCCCATCACAATTTAGTGGCATTTCCCATCCTTCACCCTTCTGAAGTTGACATGACTCCAGGATTACAGTACTCAACTTCAGCCTTGAGGAGGGGCCAGTCAGGAGCAGCAGGAGGCATCTCGGGGCCTCAGGAAGCCCACACGGAAGAAAGGGTTGGGCAGAGGACTGAGGCATCATTTACTGAAACAGGGAGGGTGGAGAGACAGAAAAGGCAAGAAAACGAAGGCTCTGGTGTGCAGTTACTGGTTTTTTCTAGTGGAGGACCTTGGAGGACCCAGCCATTTGGACACATTTCAGGGGACAGTGAAGACCCCAAAATATTTTACAAATGGAAGGAAGGTTGATAGGTTGTTAGGGGAAAGATGAGTCTTGATTTTTTGAATAAGCTGAAGGAGGGAGGCTTCTATCCCATAGGAAGCTTAGACCAGATTTCACAAAGATTACCTATTTGTAGCATTTCAGAACATAGAGCATATCTCTCATTGTTGACTTGGGAAGAAAAGGAAAATGGTTCTCAGTAGTAGTGTATTAATATGGCTTCTTCTGAGGTTCTCGGAGTGAATTTACAAACATCTTTTTTCTGTTTTTCATGTTTCTGTGAAAGAAGGTTTTTGAATGCATATGATCAATTGAATAAGTTTTAATCTGTTTTCCTAACAAATGGTATTAAATCTTACAGCTAACATTTATCTTCCTGGCAATATTCTAAATGCATTACCTATATTAACTAATTCTTACAACACCCGTGGATGTAAGTTGGTTCCTCTCCCTATTTGATAGATGAGGAAAAGTCATGGGGAATCAGGTACCCAAACTCTCAGCTGTGGAGGGTCACACTGAGGCTGGCCCCTGAGACATCCTTCCATTTGCATAAAGTGTCCTCTCTAGCCACTGCTCCCTGAGAGTCCTCGTGATTGCCCCTTCTTTCTCACAGACAGCCAAATGTTTCAGGGTTAAGTCTTCATCAGCACATAAGCCTATGTTCATTAGATAGAGTGGTTAAGCTGGTCCACAGCTAATCCCATAAATCACTAGAAGACACAGAACTAAAAGCCATGCCTCTTCCTTTTTTTGTTCACTCCACTCTAATATTTAAATAATCTAGTTCATGTGATGTGAATATTAGTAAAATGTTTAAACATGAGCGATTCTGAAAATGCGTGCTGACTTCTTTGCCTGATGCATGCTTGGCTTTCCCTACTAGTCTGTCGGTCAAAGTATATGGAACTAGATGATTCTGAGGGAAAACTTCTCCAGTTCTCGGTACACTCACAAGATCTGGGAGAGAAGCCTAAACAAGGAAGCACACCTTCAGGGCCTCCTCCTTGACGGAAATGTTCCTCTGCCCTGGCACACCATCCCTTTGTGCTTGTGGAGACACTGTCTTCAACAACAAAAAATGATACCGTTGTGGTTCTGTGGTACATTTACAATCTCTTACACCTTTTTAAAGCCTGAGATGGCTTTTAACAAATCATTTTTTTCCCTCAGAGGTATGTTTTTTAACCAAAAAAGGAATTGAATGTCTACTGTTTATAGAATAAAGGACTCAAAATTTAAACTTACCCTACATGATCACACCCAGTGCTAACTAGATACTGTGGCTCTGGGTTCATTTATTGGGTCAACACACCATATTGAGCACTGTGGCAGATAGACTCTCTGGGGGGCCCCTAGACTCCCACCTCCCAGGGTTCATGCCCTTGTGTCCTGTGTCCCCCTTGAGTGTGGGCAGGGCCTGTGACTTGCTTCCAAACAAGTGAGTGGTGCAAAGGATATACATGGTGACATGTAAGTGATTGTGTTACGTAACACCACAGCAGGCATCTTGCTAGAGTCTTCCTCTCTCTTTGGTGGCTTTGAAGGAGTGGTCTCTGTTGGGAGCCCACGTGACAAGGTGCTGAGGGCAGCCTCCTAGAACTAAGGGAGCCTCCAGCCAGCAGTTGGTAAGAAACTAAAACATGCAGTATCATAGGCAGAGGAACTGAATTCTGCCAACAAAATCCGATATGGTACTTCTCTAGTCAAGCCTTAGACAAGACCTCAGCACTGGCTGACACCTTTATTGTAGTCTTTGTGCAATCCTAGCAGAGGACCCAGCAAGTTGTGTCTCAGCTTCTGACCCACAGAAACTGGGGGATGCTAAGCATTTGTTGTTTTAAGTCACTAAGTTTGTGGTAATTTGTTACACAGAAATGGGAAGCCAGCACAAGCACCCACACTGTTCCAGACATGGTTTTAGATGTTGGAAATGGAGCAGTGGACAAAATAAAGTGCTTTCCTGGAGGAGCTTGTGCTCAAACAAATCTAGAACATGCACATGCTAGAAGCTTCAGTTCATCTAAATTATAATTTCTAAGTATAAAGCTCACTAGCCTTAGCTAAATGAGAAAGAAAATGTGAATTTTCTCAAAAATCTGTGTTTCCAGTGTGGTAATATTTTACATTTGAGAATTTTGGTTTGGGTCCAAAGAAGAAAAAAAATATTTTGAACAAATGCTAGTATTGAATTACCAGGTGATACTGTTCAAGGAAAGAATATGGAGACGGCATTGTCAGCCACAGAGAAAGCGTTCTGTGCAGGCTTCAGCTTCAGAATCAGAACTTTGCAGGGCCCTGAGAATGTGCTCACACAGCCCATGTAATCATTTCAAAAACAAGATACTTAAAAGCTTAAATGCAAAACTGCCAAATGTCACTAGAATAAAAAAGCAATTTCAAAATCAGCCTTGTGATTCTATTTCTATAGAAAGACTACCACCTAAAAGGAAACCTTCATTCAGAAGATTGAAGTCACATTTATTAACATGGCACAAACATTAGTTCTGGTGTCTGGGCCAGAGAGCTAAGGAGGGCAAGGGCTTAGCCGGAATATCTACACGAGACACCTGGCTTTGCGTGCAGCCCCAGAATGCCCGTGCACACAGACCACAGCCCACCCTAGGCCATCTGTCTGGCACTTTTGTGCTGCTAGTCTCTTGAGTCCCCAGGAACCTATGCTTAATCAGCAAACCACAGAGCTAAGGCCACATTTTATGGAATAAACTTAAGTGTCTTTTGAAATTAATGGGTAATTCATCACATTCTGAGCACGTTTGGGCCGCTTCCGGGTAAATGTGTCGCATATAGTTAAATGACTAACGTTTGTATTGTGGTGTACAGAGGGTGTCCATAGAGCTAGCTCTTACCGAATTCCTGTGATTGTTATTAATAACACGTATTGAGCACTAGCTCTGTCTAGACCGTGTGCTGAGTACTCTGATATGTATTTAATTTTGTTTTCTTAAAAGGATCACTGTCCTCATTGTATGGATGAAGACACGGAACCTTGGGAACCTAAGAGACATACCCAAGTTCCAACAAAGAGGGAGTGGTGGGGTCAAGACGAATCCAGACATTCTGATTGCAGAGCTGGTGCACTCAGCCGTCACGCATGCTGCCTCCTGATGACGTGACAGGCATGATGCCAGAAACTATGTTCTTCCATTTGTTCCTCATAACAACCCCATGAAAAATATTTAGAGGGTGGTGGGATGGGCTCTGAGCAACACTCTTAAATAACTAGTATAAGGAGGAACCAGGATGGAGACGTACATCTTCTGATGCCACAGCCACTCCTTAAACAACCAGGATAAATGGGGCCCTGAGGCCATGATTCTCAGTAGATGACCATTGTGTGCTGTTTATGAAGTATTTATAAGACCTCTAGTTTAACCTCCATTAGCAGTGCTCCCACCCTTTTGATAATGCCTGGCTTCCAGAAATCCGTGCTAAATTCCCTTACCTTGAAGTTTTAATCGCTATAAAATTGTTCCTTCTCCTTTAACCTTATCAGTCACACATACTTCAGTAAGAATAAGTTCATCACACTTTTTCATGAAAGCAGATTCCTGTGCGGAAGAGAATACAAAAAATACGAGGATCCCAAGCGCTGAGTCTAGAAGTCGCTAAGGAGTGAAGAGAAAGGACAGGAAGGATTTAGCCTAACGACTAACAGATCCTGAAAACACATTCTGGAGGTTTTAAATTTGGATTTTTCTGTACATCTGAAAATGTCACATTATATATCATAAGCAACCATGTCTCTAACCTAGATTCAGTAGAAAACAGAGGCAAAAAGCAGGGCACAGTCAGTTCTGCTGCCTACTTATTTGGAAAACGCAGTTGATATGTTAGGGAATGGTGTGAGCATAACAGAATGTTTTGTTTTCTTCTGTGTGATTTTGTCCATGATAAACACCAATGAATGCATAACATTGCAGCCCGCTGAAAGGGGCTATGCAGGAATGCACAAACCACGCATGAGGCATCTCTCACATTTGCCTTTTTTACGGCTATTTCAGTTTCCCGTGTGTTGGGAGCCACACACACACACATCTGGGATTCCAGCTTCCCTTCTCCATTCAGATCACCTTCCTCCCACCCTTTCCCGACAACTTACAAGCTGCAGTCCTTCCAAAGCCCACTTCCACAAGCAAACGCCAGGTCGTTTCCAGATACAGCGTTCTATTTATTGCAGTATTTCTGTATTTCTGAACCATTTAACATGTGTAAAGCTCTGCTCCCCTTTTTCTTAGGCGACTTTTCCCCTCGTGTTTCACGACTGCAGTTTGTGAGCACCCATTTTTCTCACGAGCCCTGTAGTTTTTCTTGCGTGATTTTGCCTAGCGTGGTGATCTTTAGAGACCGTGTGTAATGTTATAGCAGAACTAGCTGTATTGTCCTTTATTATGTGGATCGTGTCCCTGTTGGGGCTGTGTGCTGTGCACTAAGGGAGTGGCTGACGTTATCTGAAGCACTTCTTTTCACAGTGGTTTAGCAGGTTAGCATGTTTCTCCCAGGAAGGAAGTGCTACCCAGGCATCAAAATCACACATTTTAGGAGAGTTTCTGGATGATTGGTTCTTGAGATTGATACCTCAGGAGAACTCATGCTAATAAATGTGTGTCTCTGCGGTGCCTAGAGAGGCAGCTTTCAAGGTAGGGAAGTTCTCACCTTTGCATTTACCATTTTATCCTTAGCTATAGCTGATAATGGGAGTTGGTAGATTTGTCTCAGGGTCAACATTTGTGAATAGGCCTAGCCCTACTCCCTGCACACATGTGCTGTTGAAAGTGCTTTCCAAGCCATGTGCAATCCCAGAAGGTAATGTAGCTGAGGAGAGTCAAAGCCACTGTTATCAAGGACAAAAACATGAAGACATTTGAGGCATTATGCCACCTAACAGTTCTGATGTAAGGAAAAGTCAGATATGGTAAATCTAGGTAGGATAAATCCAGGACTTCTGAAGAATAAATTGTGACTCGTACTCAAAGAAACCCTATAGAGAAGATGCAGGTGTTAACAATGGGAAGAATCCCACTGATAGGAGGAATAGATTCCTACTGGTTGGAAACTCCTTATTTAGGGGCACTGATGTTACCAGAGTTAAGCTCAATTCTGTGTTCATCAGTCTTCGGCAGGCTCTCCCTTCATTGGCATTCTGTGGCGTCCAGAAACTGCAGCCTTCCAAAATATCCTCTCAGCAATCCCAGTGGAAAACAAATTCCTCTTTCCCAGAGTCCCAAAATAATAGTAATGATAATGATAATAACGCAATAGTGAGCTGTCTTAGTTCTGTTTGAATCACATGCCAATCTCTAGGCTAAGCATAGTAGCTGGTATGGCAAGGGAATTGTGATGCTCTGATTGGCCAGGCCTGATTCACATGCTCATTTTGAGCCAGGAAAGGAATAAATTTCACTTCAATCACATGAATTGAAAGTAGAAGATAAGAAATTCCTCAAAGAAAATGATAGTGCTATCACCAGAAGAGAATGGCTCTGGACTTGCAAGAATACAGATGGCCGCTCTCAGAGCCTCCTAAGCCAGGCATTGTACTAGCCACTGAGGCAGACCATGAGCAAGAGACGAGCCTCTGCCCTCCCTCAGTTTACAGTGGTTTAGAGAGTGGGAACATTAGTTGAATAAATACACAGATGAGGAAGCTGAGGCCTACAGAGATAAGTCCCTTAATGTCACATAGCTAGTTAGAGGCAGCACCATGTCTAGAAACTCTGGAATCACTTCCAATACCAAGGTGCCAACTTACCCTATCCCTTATAGCAAGCTAACCCATTTGAAGCACGAGTATCTGTCAAATGTACAATTTTGTAAGATAATATTGTTATAACCAGTTGTATTGTTATAACCAGTTATAACCTGATTGGCACCAACTGGTGAGAAATTATCCTACTATAAGTGTTCAGTGACATAATGCCAGTAGTTCGAAATCAACTATGGCAGAGAGAGTTATGCCACAGAAACTGGCAAATATGAGAAACCAGACCTCTTCCCCCCAAGAGCTGGTGATTAAGCATTTATCCCCACACTACTAGTTATAATAGTTGTAAGAATTTAATCTTCAAGTTATTCTGCGCAGTATTTAATAAAATTCACATAATTATCAACATAGATGGAGAGATATAACAGGGTGGGAAGTTAATAAAACATAGAATTTTTGTTTCTTTTTCCTTTCATTCTACTCCAAATCAAGAAGTCTTCAATTTTACACTTTTGGTGCAATTGATATTTCATTTCTCTATTTAGTACATGTTGATCAAACTGCCACTCTCTATTAGCAAGGCACCGATAGGTAGCCTGTGTGAATTTCCAGCTACTGACTTAACCTTAGTAATGTTGATTTTTTTTAACACAACAAATAAAAGGGCCAAACTTTAGATATGTTCTTTTTATTTTTTATTTTTTTTTAAAGATTTTATTTATTTATTCGACAGAGATAGAGACAGCCCGAGAGAGGGAACACAAGCAGGGGGAGTGGGAGAGGAAGAGGCAGGCTCATAGCAGAGGAGCCTGACGTGGGGCTCGATCCCATAACGCCGGGATCACGCCCTGAGCCGAAGGCAGACGCTTAACCGCTGTGCCACCCAGGCGCCCCTAGATATGTTCTTTTTAACNGCACCCCTAGATATGTTCTTTTTAACAGTGCAGACTAGTAGCCAATCCCCTGTACTACCAGATTTGTTAGCATTGCTACTTTCTACCAGCATACAGTTATTTTGGCAAATGAGGGGAAAGAAAATACATTAGAGACCACCCCTCTGAAAGGAAGAAAGATATTTGTATTAGTATCCTAGGGCTGTTCTTAACAAAGTATTACAGGCTGGATGGCTTAAACAACAGAAATTGATGGTCTCATAGTTCTGGAGGCTAGAAACTCTAAATCAAGATGTCAGCAAGGTTGGTTCCTTCTGAGGTTGTGAGGGCAAACATCTGTTCTATGTCTCTCCTTGCTTCTGGTGGTTTGCTGGCAATCCCGGTGTTCTTTGCCTTCTTCTTCATCACCCCGATTTCTGCCCTCATCTTCACGTGGCATTCTCCCTGTGTGCAGGTCTGTGTCCAGATTCTTCCTTTTTATAAGGACACTAGTCATATTGAATTAGGGGCCACCCTAATGACCTCATCTTAACTTGATTACATCTGTGAAGACCCTATTTCCAAAGAAGGTCATATTCTGAGATACTGGGGGTTAGGACTTCAACATATCTTTTTTTTGTTGGCAGGAGGAGCGGGTGGGGGAACATATTTCAACCCATAGCAGCATTGTCATTGAATTGTTAAATTGTCAGACATTAATATCAATACATGAACAAATGTTCTTTGTCAAGGTAGAATTCTAACAAATGAATATTTCATTCTTTCAAAAAACATATATCCCTATTGAGTTGACCTCCCTATTACTCAGAATGTCCTGAAGGAGTTGTCAATCCATCCCGGTCTTCAGCCTTGTGCCGATACCTCCTTTGTTCAAGTACAGCCTTAATTTTAGGATGGGGATCAGCTAACTCCAGCCCACTGCCTGTTACTCTATGGTCTCCAAGCCTAGAATAGTTTTCACATTTTTGAAGTGCCGAGAAAAAAAATCAAAAGAAGAATAATATTTCATGACCTAGGAAAATTCTATGAAATTCAAGTTTTGGTGCCAATAAAGTTTTATTGGATCACAGCCTCATTCATTTGCTTATTGCCTATGACTTCTTTCACACTACATTGGCAGAGTTGAGGAATTGCAAAAGAGACCATTTGGTCCATGAAGCTTAAGATATATAAACTATATGGCCATTTATAGGAAGAGTTTGTTGATGCATTAGGATGCTAGTTCCATGAACTACACCTCACTCTCAACTAATTGCTGCCAGCCTAGTCACCATGGCAAATAAGTATGATGGTGCCAACCTTCATGCTGTGAAGGGATGTTTTCATTCATCAGTGATAACATCATCATAATTTGGCCTAATCTGTTACTATGAGAAGAATTATGCAGTTAATTGATAAGCATTTATTTAGGAAACTGAATCAGCACTGTTAATGGGCATGCTTCATATTCCATTGACAAAATTAACTCCTGGAAGTCAAAAAAGTATGTTTATTATCACCTCCAGCCTTCCCCCAATATGGCAGAATTTTGTTAAACATAACCTCCATGTGTAACTCCTATCTTGAAATAATTCAGTTCAGCTACATTCATTGGGTTTGTATTTAATCCTTTTTGTATTAGTTTTAATTGCTGCCAAAATAAATTACTACTAGTGGCTTTAGACACATGAATTTATTATCTCAGAGACCTGTGGGCCAGAAGTCCAGTAGTTTTGGCTGATTTCTGTGTTCCTGCATTCCTCATCTGAGTGCCCATAGTCAAACTATCAATGGCACCTCAAATCCTTCTCAAGCTCTGAATCTCTCTGACTTTTCCTTCTGCCTCATCTCGCCCACCCCCAGACAAAGAACATTCTCTGCTTGTAAGGGCTCATGTGATTAGACTGGTCCCTTTAGACAATCCAGGATAATCTCCCTATTTTAAGATCTGTAACCTTAATTACATCTGCAAAATCTGTTTGCCATGTAATTTCACATATTTAGGTTGCAGGAATTAGAGCATGGGTATCTTTGGGGAGCCATTCTGCGAGCACATCTTCTATAGGTTCTGTCTTTCTGACTTGCATATTCTGCATCTCTTTGTTCCCCTGTGAGACTGGGAGATCATCACTTGGCCCTGGTGACTGCATTCTCTTACCTCCCTAAAACTGGTTGATGTCCATGTTTGGAAGAGTTCTTAGACTTGATCCAAATGTGGAAAAACTTGAAATATTCTGAAAGTTTGGGCTCAATTTTAATTTCTTTCAGGAAATGCTGGATAACTAACTGAAAGGGATTCCCAGGAAGATGAAAAGGGAAATAGTAATGGTGTACTTATCTTTCTGTTCAGTGACTAAGATCACAGTACAGAGAACTCAGGGAGAATATAGAGCAGGGCTTCTGAACTCTAATGTGCTCATGAATCGCCTGGAGATCTTGTGAAGATGCAGATTCTGATTATCTGGGTCTGGAGTGGGACCTCAGCCTCCACATTTCTGCCCACCTCCCAGGTGACACAGCCCCTGCAAGTCCTTAAGCTGTGCTTTGCATGGTAAGAATTTAGACTACAAACAAAATAGGATGAATTTTTTCCCCAAAAGGTAGTTTTCTTTCCCATACTAATTGTGATTTCTAGATTAAATATATTCATATTACTGGAAAAGTTAAATGGCTCAGTTTCATTTTTCTGCCTGGGCATTGGGATTTAAAGTATAATTTTAATGATGCTGTGTTCCCTCAGCAGGGTAAGAACAACTATGAAGAATGCCATTAGCTCTAATCAACTCAAATCTAATTAAAGAGAATAATAAGTTTATAAGAGAATACATCAAGTTAAAATTTGGATGCAAATAGGGTCTTGAGTTAGCATAAGGAAGATAATGTCTTTAAAAAGTTTTAAGTATAATTGGAGAATGGAGACAATATGGTCTAATAATTTGTGTTGATGGGGAGACATTAGGGCTGGACTAAAATATTACCTTCATTCTCTCCCTCCTCTAAATCTCTTTTAAGCAACCTGGAATTCTTTGGGAAGCCCCGAAACACGCTAGCTTCTGTCTTGAGAGCTGGTCTAAGCAGAGTGACTCTGGTATCTTAGCATTTGTGTACCTGCCCCAGGTCTGGTCTGGATGTATATAGCACAGGCCCCACTTTCAAACCTATGGGGGAAACCTAATCCCTCCATAAGCCTTTATGATGCCTGATGCTGGCTACGAGGGCTGGGCATTCCTGTCTGTGCTTGTTGGTGAGGCTGGACCCAGATAGGCTTCCTCTCCTCTTCAGCTGTAAGCTGTAAATCCTGACTGGAGGTAGCCAAGGGACAGATGTCATCTCGTTTACCTTCAAAGATTGAAGGGTTTGAAAGGGCTTCTAACACAATACAATTCAATTTATGTGAGATTCTGAATCATCAAGATTAGGTTTGGTTACCATCAGAATGAAGGAATTATCGTCCCACTGACTTTTTTTTTTTTTTTAAGATTTTTTATTTTTTATTTATTTGACAGAGATAGAGACAGCCAGCGAGAGAGGGAACACAAGCAGGGGGAGTGGGAGAGGAAGAAGCAGGCTCACAGAGGAGGAGCCTGATGTGGGGCTCGATCCCATAACGCCGGGATCACGCCCTGAGCCGAAGGCAGACGCTTAACCGCTGTGCCACCCAGGCGCCCCCCCACTGACTTTTTATCCTGTCACTCAGCTGAGTTTGCCTGATTGACAGAAAAGGCCCCAGAGGAACTCTGTGATCCTTCTGAGAGACATGGAACCCAGAATTGAATGAAGAGTGCCCTCATCTCTGCCACTGAGATCTCACCGTGTGAGAGTGGGAAATGCTTCTGGTTTCACTTTTACTTCCTCACCTCCAGTATTACTGGGTTTGCCTCTTGCACTTTTTGTAGAAGAGAAGTACACTACGAAGGCTGGTAGATACCCTGCCATGTTAACTATGAAGAAAGGCGCTAAAAGTTCCTTTGGGGCATGAAAGGTAAAGGAGAAGAGATAAGTGTTTGTGTCAATGGAAGCCTTTAAAACAACCCCTGGCCACCTTTCTTCTGATCAAAAGGGTCTTGTAATTCGTGACTTCCCTATGGCATGGTGGTTAATAGTGCAGGCTTTATGGAGAAATGGTCTGGTTTCTGCCTACTATGTGTGTCACTTTGGGCAAGTTCCTGAATTAATTTCCTTGTTACCTCAGTTTTCCTAGTCTATAAAATGGGAATAGTAGTACTTCGTAGTGTTTTTAAAGGACTCTAGGTTTACCTTTCTGAGTGACTAGAGCAGTACCAGGCACATATGCGTGATCAGTGAAGGTTACCTCTTGCTGTTGTAAGTTTTCTAATGTGCAGAGAACCTGAGGCAATAGCAGCGGAATCAGAAGACGTGGGTTCAAGTCTTTGACTCTTTCACAAATTTGGGCCGATCACACAGTGTCTCTTAAACTCCTTGTCTGTAAAACAGGGAATATAGTATCATCTATTATGGTTATAGTTAAGTGAAAAGGACAATTTACAGGGAGAGTCTGGCATTAAGTTGTCACTTGGGAAGAGGTGGTTGAAGTCCAAATCATTAGAGCAAATGTGTACTACTAAAAGGTATTATATTAACTGAGAACAAGCAAACTAGCTTTTATCTAAATTAGAAATCTATTTGCAGATAAGTATCTGTTATGAACTATGGAAAGGATGCAGTTTTTCTCTAATTAGCTCTAATCCTTTCATTTTGGTTAGATAAGGTTGTGATCATGGCAGCAACATTTATTAAATGCTTTATATCCTTTATCTCATCAGTCCTCACCATGAGAGGCAATATTACGGTCCAGGAATATTATGATCCTTGTTATACTGCATATTAAAATCTGTAGCTCAGAGAAGTTAAGTAACTTGCCCAAAGGCACAGGCTACAAAGAAGCAGAGGAAGGACTGTAACCTAGTTCTCTTTGACCCCTAAGACAGTGCTCTTTACAACTACAATGTTCTCTCTTAAATAAGGCAAGTCTTGGGGTGCCTGGATCGCTCAGTTGTTTAAGCGTCCGTCTCTTGATTTCAGCTAAGGTCATGATCTCAGGGTTCTGGGACTGAGCCCCTTGTAGATCTCTGCACTCAGCAGGGAGTCTGCCTCTCTCTCTCTCTATCCCTTTCCCTGTGCCTCTCCCCCTGCACATGCTCTCTCTGTCTAAAATAAATAAATAAATCTTTAAAAAAAAAAAAAAGTCATGTCTTGATCTCCTAGATCGATTTTTGTCATGACAGTTCAAATTATAAAAGATCAGATCTTAATTTTGGTTCAAAGTAAGCAATGTAGTCAAAGGAAAAAAAAGGAACAAGGAGCCATAGAAATCAGGTGTTGACCCATTTCTGCCTCTGACAAACTCTGACATTATCATAAGGCTGAATGACTGCCTTCCAGTCTTGAAATATCTACTTCCCAAATCATTTCCCCCAGGAGGATCCTACAGGTAGTAATGGGTTGAAAAGAGTGGAAGTTGGTGCTCTTGCCGGGCAAGTGCATTTGCCAAGCAAGCACATGGTTTATATTAAGATACAATGCTTGTTGGGGTGGCTTAACGTGGTTGATAGAGATTCTGGGGCTAAAACCCTTCTGCCACCATCACTAGCTGATGCAGGTCCAACACCTTTGACTCTGGCTCTGCTGAGCATGAAATGGTCTGCTGCACTGTATAGCCTGGGGTAACCCAGTATTTAGCAGTGTTACCAGATTAAACCAGAACAGTCCTACTCTAAATGAACTCTGTATTTTTTAATAGCCTGTATTGAGAGAGTTAATCTGTTTTTGCTTGGCAAATTGTACTAAGGGATTTCAGTTTATCTCATTGTTGTGATAAACAATGTTTTCCTCCTCTTTCTGAATAGACCCTTTTTTTGCAGGGAAATTAGAGCTATCAATCCATCCAGAGTGATATAGTCACTTTTACTCTTTTCCATCAGATGATCCCCATTAGCTAATCATGAGCATGTGTGTAGGCTGGGAGACTGGAGGAATGAGGAAATGTGTGCAGTGTTGCTAGTGGTACTAATGAAGCAGAGATATGCTTCAGTGTTCATTGTCACTATTAGGTTTGTTTCCTCTCCCTCCCTCCCTCCCTCCTTCCCTCCCTCCCTTTCTCTTTTGTTTCCTTTTAAATAGCTAATTCTTGGAAGACCTCTCCAAATCCCTGTTCTCTCATCTCCTTTACATATAAACTCCATTTAACAGATGAATTGCACTGTTTTTTTTATGAACTTGACTAAAAGACTGTTAAACCTATAAGTCACGGAAGACTAGCCATCAACCTCATATGAGAACAGAAAGCAGAGTGAGTACTGAAAAACCTACTAGAGACCAGACTGAGAGGTAGTTGAGTGAGATGAAGAAGGAGGAAGAGGAGATGGAGAAGAAATTAACAAGCTATCAAATGAGGAGTAGATAGAAAAGGGTTTTTAAAAAAAGTAAAGGGGTAGTTGGGTAGGTATTTCCTTGTTTCTCCTCTTACCAACCCTACGACTTTGGCCAGCTCACTCCTTGTGTTCTCATCTGCAAAATGGGATGATAATAATAGTACTGCCTATCTTGTATAGTTATGAAGATTGAGTGAGAAAATGAATGGAAAACAGTAAGCACATGTTAACACCTGTATTCATCCCTTATTGTTGGAATTTTCACTCTCTTCCCCCACACTAGTAATTAGAGTTTCCTACCTCAGCTCTTCAGAACACTGTAAGGGATCATTTAAGATCCTGTGAGCTTTGCATGGTTCAGAACCTATTCTGTCATATCTTCTTTTTTTCTCTTTGTCCTTCACAATGCACTTGACCTAAAGTGGATACCCCGAAGTTTTGCCCTGTAGATACATGGAAACTTGCACAAGATTGGTAAACTACCATCAAATTAAGCCTTTTTGTTTATTTAGTCCCCAGAAACTCTTTCCGCCAAGGGCATGGGCCACCAAGCTGCAGGGGTATGGCTAATTTTTTGACTTCTTTCCAAAATAACCACATGCCAATCCCCTTCACAGCTCCAGAAAAATCCTCTTATAGATGCTGAGTTCTTCTTTTAAGACTTTTTAAGTTTTTTTTTAAGATTTTATTTTTTGTAGAGAGAGAGTGTGAGTGAGCAGGGGAAGGAACAGAGAGGGAGGGAACGAGAACCTGAAGCAGACTCTGCACTGAGCATGGAGTCCTACGCAGGGCTTGATCCCACGACCTTGAGATCATGACCTGAGCTGAAACCAAGAGTCATACGCTTAACCAACTAAACCATCCAGTCACCCTGCTGAGTTCTTTTAATGAATATTTTTAATTTGCAGTTCTTTTGTATAAAGCAAACACATATATTTTGAAATCAGCCTTAAAATCTTAACCACTGTCTAATTTCTGCCCCTAAGCAAACAAAAAGCACACACAAGCTAACAGTGCCCCCAAATTTCTGCAAAATCCAGTTTCAATAAATATATAGCCTTTTATAGCTGGAAAAAACTCAGAAACCATTTGATACCATTTTCTCCACTGTTGAAGAAATTATACTGGAGAGATTGGATGACCTGCTAGGACATGTGGTTGTTGTGAAAGAGCCTGTAACTTTTCCCACTACATTGCTTTGTTTTCCACCCCAAAATAGAAAAACTCCAAATAAAAACACCCTTCATACCTTTAGAGGATAAATGCCCAAAGGAAGCGCTTCTAAGGCCAACTTTAGGCAGTATTAAATCCAACACCCAATTTTTTTTTTAAGATTTATTTATTTGAGGGGGGAGGGGCAGAGGGAGAGGGAGAGAAAGAATCTTCCAGCAGACTCTGCACTGAGCGTGGAGCCTGACCCAGGGCTCAGTCTCACAACTCATGATGAGATCATGACCTGAGCCAAAACCAAGAGTCACATGCTTAACCGACTGAGCCACCCAGGCGCCCCTCCATCCCCCAATTTATGTAGATTCATTGTGACTTCTTTGATTTCTCATAACTCCAGTTATGCCCTGGGTGCACAAATTACCACCTAGGAAGTTCCTTCTTTCTATCCCCACTGATCGTACAGATTAGCAATATAAATTGGTTTTAAAATTTTTAAGTCATTTTATGGCTAACAAACCCATCATGATACAGACGAAGCTAGGACTTGGGGGATTAGGTCCCTGTTTTTGAGGCTCATAAACAAAACCTTCCCCAGCGTGGTCTTCTTACATCCTAGAAGAACCCTGGGCCTGGTTCTGACCTAGCCTGACTGTTCGAAAGCTTGCTTTACCACCCACAGGAGAAGCACAGAAATAAAACTAGCAGGCCCCAAATCTATTGATTAGACATCCACCAGTTCTGTTACTAATTACCAGCTCCTCACCCTGCAGGCAGAGAAACACATTTCCAGCTGTCATTCAGTCATTTATTGTAAAACTCTTTAATACTTCACATTTTCTTTCTTTGGTTTTTGATTTCTCTGTCTCCCTCTGTGAGGGTGGCCTTGTGTTATTATTTGACAAACAGAGCCTGTTTCATTTGGCCTCTCTTCTGCCTCAGCCAGAGAGGGGGGAGAGCGCTCCCTCTTACATAGGGTTGTGCAGAGATGCCAAGGGATGTGTGATTTCACCAAGTTTGGCTCCTCAGACTTCATCATCACCGAGTAGAGCAGTGTTTTGGAATCCCAGCTGTTTTCTAGAATCACCGACAGAGCACTGAAAACTAAACTTTATTGTGGAAATCCTTTTGCAATATATGCAGGTCGAGTCATTAGGCTGTACACCTTAAGCTGAAATAGTGCCATCTGTCAGTTATCTTTCCATCAAACTGAAGGATAGGAAACATGTGGGTGCCGGGGCTGCCCTGGAGACCAGTTGAAACTGGTCAGGGGAGAAGGTCCTGACGTGCATGGGTCTATTTTTTTAAGCTCCCAGGTTAACCTAGTGGGCAGCCAGGGTTCAGAACTACTAATTTAGAGTTTTCCTTAGAGAATAAAACTAAACATAGACTAAGGAATGGAAACCCCAAAAATGGCACAGTGTCAATAGCAGAGAGCTGATGGCAGAGAAGGCAGGACTGGGAGTGCCTGAGTATGTCATGGATTTTTTTCACTGTCTTTTCTTTTTCTTTTTAAAATTTAAATTCAGGGGCGCCTGGGTAGCACGGTGGTTAAGCGTCTGCCTTCGGCTCAGGGCGTGATCCCGGCGTTATGGGATCGAGCCCCATATCAGGCTCCTCCACTATGAGCCTGCTTCTTCCTCTCCCACTCCCCCTGCTTGTGTTCCCTCTCTCGCTGGCTGTCTCTATCTCTGTCACATAAATAAATAAAATCTTTAAAAAATAAAAATAAAATAAAATTTAAATTCAATTTAATTAACATATCGTGTATTATTAGTTTCAGTGGTAGAATTTTTAGTGATTCATCAGTTGCATATAACACCCAGTGCTCATTACATCATGTGCCCTCCTTAATGTCCTTCACCCAGTTACCCCATCCCCCCACCTCCCTTCCCTCCAGCAACCCTCAGTTTGTTTCCTATGACTAAGAGTCTCTTCTGGTTTGTCTCCCTCTCCATTTTCATCTTATTTTCCTTCCCTTCCCCTATGTTCATCTGTTTTGTTTCTTAAATTCCACATATGTTCACTGTCTTTTCAAGAGCAGTTGATCAAATGCATCATTGAGTATGTCTACATCCATAAGCTCAGGGTGGCATGGCAGTCCTCCTGACCCACGATAAAGGGGCTCTTTCACCCGATTAAGACAAGTGGAAGAAAAGAGTAGTGTGTGCTTTGTTCAATGAACAGCAGCTGCTAACTCTGATTCTAGGTTTTGCTTGCTGCTGTGATACTGACTATACTTTGTACATCGGTCTCCTTTAAGACAGTGACTTCTCCAATAATGAGAACATGTCTGTCTCTAATGCCAGATGCATAGCAGCAGCTAGAGATGCGCCCAAGGAACAAATGACTCAGAGAAGAATGAGTGAATGAAGAGCAAAATTGTACCTAGGGGCCAATCCTCTGTTTTGCTGGGTTTTGGTGTGGTCACCAAGAATGTGGTGTCAGGCACACCATGGAAATGAAGTAACCCAAATCCTGCTTTATCAGAGTCTTCACTTTAGAAAATTATATACTGACCTTTCCGAAAGTGCTGTTTTCAATGATTTCTTTAGTAGCCCTTAATCCAGTGTGCTGGAAACACTAAAGCTGGGAAATACCTATTTTTAAAAAACCAACTTTGTTAGAAATTCCATTTTTAAGCTCTATAACATCAGATGCTAGAAAATAAAATATTAGAAAATCCATAAAACCTCGTGATAAAAAATATATTAAGAAGAAGGAAATTAATTACAGTGTGTAAACTGTTGGTATTACATTATGATTAACTTCAGTATGGGCCAGTTCTCATGATTTTGGTGAAAAACTTTACAATCTGAACCTAAGGTCTTTTAAATGAGGCTGTTATCGGCTTATCAATTAATTCAATTTTATATTACAAATGGTGCAAGACGAGCTTTAAGAAAAGGTCTAAAAGCAGAAGAAGTTGGTCTTCGGGGCCCTCCCCACCATAACTGTGGGCACTTACATAGTAAGTGTTTATTCTGTACATGTTGTGGTGCTAGAAGAGGAAGTGCATGTAGGGAGTGTGGAGTGGAGGAGATCAGTAAAAGGACATTGAGAATTTTTTAAATGTTAAAAATGGAAGCAGAAGGGCAGGAGATCAGGCAACAGCTCCCTGGTATAATCATGCCAGGCATGAAACCGCCCAAATTTCCTCTCTACAATCTAACAGAATTGTCCTCTTTAATAAAAATTTTGATGAATCAAAGTGCCATCATAAGCTTTAATTTCGGGATGATTATTTTGATGGTAATGGTTCTACTGGTGATAATAGACTTAATTGCTCCCTGTTTGTAGATGAATTCATTTTTTCACATCCCCCAAGCCCCATTTTACAAAGCACCTTCCAATGTACCGATTTTTCTGTACCTGCGTGGGTGGGTTAAGTCAAATCCATTTCATGAATTCTTCACTGTCCACTCAAGAGAGAGATGAGTGTCGTGCGTTTCTATGTCAGGCAAAAGAAAGGGACATTCCGATGTCTTGGCAGATACTTTCTTTCCTTGTTTGGTTAGCACTCATTACTAATGCTCCTGATTCTTTTCACCTTCGTTTTTACAACACATTGGATTAGAAACCAAGTTGGGTGGCATGCACCAAAACTCTGTGATCGGGCTGCCTAGACTTGAATCTTGATACTGCTTCTTACCAGCAGCATGACTTAGGGCTGTCTACTTAACTAAGACTCAGTTTCCTCCTTTGTAAAATGAGCATAATCATACTCACAAGCTAGTCGTGAAAATTAATAAAACAATATATGTAAAGCATGGAACACAGCGCCTGGGGCCAGGAAAGAACTGGATGGGGGTTAAGTACTAACTGTAATACCAGATATTTCAGATGCGGTCATGACCGCTATGCACATGTACATCGGTAAGCCAGAAACACTTATTCAGTCAATTTTCAACTGCTTATTAATCATATACTCTGGACCCAGGACTGTGTTAAGCCCAGGATTTAAATTGAACCTTGAAATTTAATTAGGTAGGATTTAGTTAAGTACGTGGAAAAGAAGAACAATCTGTACTATCTCATACGGTAACCTCTCACTCCATGTCACTACTGAGCACTTGAAATGTGACTTGTCTGAACGGAGATGTGTTGTGATAGACACATGATGTTGGAAACTTTGTGCAAAAAAAAAGAAAGAAAAGAAAATTTAAATTATCTCATTAACAATTGATTATATGTTGAACTGATAATATTTTGGATATATTGTGCTAAATGAAGTATATTACTGCATTTAGCTTCACCTATTTCTGTATGCCTTTAAAATATGACCGTTAGAAAATGTAAAACTACATTTGTGGCTTACATTATGTTTCTAGTAGGCAGCACTGTTCTAGAGGGTGCAGCCCCTCATTAAAAAGAGAGCAGTAGGATAGGAAATGACTCAGAGAACTTACAGTGAGAAAAAGGAGACAGTGCTAATACCCATGGGAAAAGAGTCCACAGTCCCTTTTTGACCTGGTTCAGAACACCTGGGGGCTTTGAGGGCACCTGTATCTTTCATGCTCAGGCGGAGTAGGTGGAGGGAGTTGTGACAATGACTGTCCTCTTCTGAAAGCCCACCTAAGCAACAGAGGAATGTTCCTAACCATTTTTGAGAACCTAATAGCACCCTGTTTGCCTTCTGCAAAATCAGATATCAAAATAGCAAAATGAAGGTGAAATAGCTCACTGATGGTTCTTCAGTCTTCAGGGCCTCTTTGTTCAGCAAACATTTTTTTTTTTTTTGCATTGGTTTATGTAGTATTTTGGCCAGTAGATTTGAGACATTCTGGAGTACTTTGTTGAAGTAATATAAGATGTGAAATAAGCTGGAATATAGAGGACTTGAAACCGGAAGAAAAAAGGCACATTTTAAGGCTTTTAGCTTTGTCAAGAAATAGCTATTTTAACCTTCAGAGAGACGACTTTTGAGCCTGCCAAGAAAAGGAAACAAAATTTTTACTAGCCTACCGGAATCTTATTTTCCTTTCCATAATGCCAAATTTGAGGTAGCTGTTCCGTGTTCTAGTTCAAAAGCCTGCTGTCATTCTGTTTTCAGTCCCACCCAGTGGGTACACTCCAGGTATCCTTTCCACTCACAGCCAATAAACACAAAACATCCTGTACCTTCAATTTTAGAAATAAAGAAGGGAAGGATGAATGTAAGGATGGAAAGGACAGTCCCTTTGTGGAGCTTCTTTCTTATGTCAGGCACGGTGCTAGGCATCTTCATTTTAATCGAGGAGGTGTGAGATGGGATAGAACTCTCTGGGAAGTAATTTAAAGTGTGAAGTTAGAAGCTCCTTAGTCATCCTGGGACAATAGTGACAGTATAGCACACCCCTAAACCTGCATCTAGACTGAGACCCTTTAATGATTTCTTTTACCTATTTTGCATGTCTGACTCATGAAGTGGCTTGAATCCCAGAGCCACCATAGATAGGAAGATCCCTCTGCAGTGTGTAGTGTGAACCATTCACTCTGCTGAGATGTGTTGGTCTGCCTTTTTTTTTTTTTAGGATTTTATTTTTGAGCAATCTCTACACTGAATGTGGGGCTCAAACTCACAATCCCAAGATCAAGAGTTGCATGCTTTTCTGACTGAGCCAGCCAGGCGCCCCTGGTCTGCCATTTGATAAGAACACGGTACACATTTTTGAGAACTACTCATCCTTCTGAATTTGTATCACTTTTGATCACTGCTAGCTTTTCTCTTTTGGGAAATACTCTTTAATGCCAGGAATCCCTAATGGACAATATAGAGACTCTAGACACTTCCCATACATAACTGATTTTTGAAGACCAGTGGACTTCTGCTGAGTAAGGGAAGACACGTCTGAGAGACAAATTCTCTCTTCTCTGAGAAGAGCCTGTAGAGAAAACTTGTTAGGGGAACATCAACCAACTTGAGGAAATCCAAAAACATGGAGAAGGGGAGTTTAAGTAAACTTTTCTCTCATGTTCTCAGCAATAAGAAATTAGCTTAAATGGGACAAATCAAAGGAAATAACCTTTGTTTGTCTATGAGTTATAGCATTTCCAACATCTAGGGAAAGAATGGCCTTCATTCACTGAAATATGTGTGCAGTAAATAAGTAATAACATTATGATTGCCTTAACTTGTATGTAAAAAGCCATGTTCTTTGAAAGTGGATTTTGTACTGTACATGAACGAATTGTTTTCATGCTATGAAAATAATAATGCATACCAGAAATTTAATTGCCCATATGTACCACAATTATTCCAACTACATTAAACCCTGATTTTTAGAAATCCTACATCCCCTTCTCTTCAGATGAGTGCTATCTGGAAATGAAACAGTGTTTTTGTTTTATTTTGTTTTGTCCCAACTTATATTGCTTGATGGTATTAACTGGGTACTTACCAGATTTGTGTCCTATGCCAATTAGTAACAGTATGGCCAGTCTTGATGGTGCAAGTGGGGGTCTTTGCAACAAAAGCCAGAGAAGCAAAGAATGAAAATTTATTCAACTTGCAATACAATATGGCAATGCCACATGCTAAAGTCCAAAAGTAATAATACCCATTGCTGTTGTAGTATTAAGACAAACTTTGCCAAATTGGAGTTGCCATGTCAGAAACCACATGTTTGTCTATAGAGCACAAACATAGCCTTAGAATAGCATCTTATGAAAAGAACTCTGGATATAAAGTAGATAGCCATCACTTTAAATATCATTTTAAATACATTGCAAGTGTTTGCTTGGATCTCTAACTGTATTAGCTCATAATTCAGTTAGATTTGTTGGCTATTTTCCTTGTACCAGGTACTCACTGAACTATTCATATACATTATCTCATTTAGTCCTTGCAAAAAGCCTGTGAACTTATTTCTCTTGCCTTACCAACAGAGATGTCTAGAAAAACTAAATGGCTTGACCAAAAGAAATGAAAGTCAGACTCAAATCCAAGTGAGCTGACCCCAAGTCCACTGATAGCCTTGCTGGCCCTGTAGGAGGCCAGGAGGCAATGCAGAGGACTTAGAGACAGGAATGCCCCAGAATGCAATAGAGAAAAGCAAATGATGCCAGGGTTTTCTACTAGAAAATGAGAAAAATTGTGTTTGTGATCTCTGTGGAATATTATTGAGTCTCGGCCCCACAATGCAATCCATTGCCAGTGAGCGCTGGGAAAAGCTTATTCAGTACCACACCAGTGTTAACCGTGTCTAATATACAATGATGCAAAAACCTAGAGCCCATCTCTTGCCTAAGAACCGTGTCTCATGGAGGCAGGGTCTCACCCTCAGGACTTGGTGTTTCATGTTCTGGGTATATACTCTCGCTCTCTGCAGAGCCCCTTGCCATTTTTACAGGCTCCTTATTACAGACCGTGAGTCCCATTATCAGAATCTGTCTTGTTTTCAGGAATATCTGAATACTCCTGAACTCTTCATATGAGCAGCTACAAGATGGCAGTAGTGCATTTTATGTTCTCAAGTGCATCTTTTATATATATATATTTATCACAACATCAATTTTATCTTAGCTAGGCCTAGTAACAAAGCTGCCGTCTTCCTCCACGCTGAAGGCAGCCCCAGAGAAAGTATTATATATAGTTCACTTTGATTCACTTGGCTCAGCTCTTAGTGGTATCAGAGCTTCTGGGCTCCTATTTCAGAGTAACTAATGGGTGGCTGTGTTCCACTGAAGCTTCAGAGAGGACATGAGACTGCTTTAAATTCTATCAGCTCAACTGCCTAGTGATCTCAAAATGGAACCAAATACCAAATTATATCCTGATGCGTCCAGTTGCCAGCCTTAAGCACTCCCTGAATCTCACCTACTTGAGGATAAAACTCCAAATGGAGGCATATGAACAATTTTCCTCCCGTTAGCAGTTTTAGATGCTGATTCATCAACAATGTCACCTTCTTGATTAGTAGATGACAGAGGGCATTTATGAGTCTTTCCAGCTATTGTCATTGTTATTCGATTAATGTCCTGTCTCACAAATTACAAATTGGTACATCACTGAAAATGCCACCTGTCCTGAAATTACGTTTATCGTTTCTTCTTCAGCTTTTTCATTAATGTCAACAGCAAAATTTTTCACCTTCATTTTATAACATGGATGAAGGATCTACCAGGTGGAGTTAGGGAATGTTTTTTGAGTTGTGAATCAATTGTCTTTTCACTATTTTTCTAGGTATATGTAAGTTTAATATAATCTGACATAGCTATATCAGAAATACTTTATATATTTGAATAGAACAATATATTCAAATATAATATATGTTAAACATTACATATACATTAATATTGCCATTTGAATTGCATATTATTTTGTGTTTGCATTTTTTGTTGATATTTAGGATTGAATGTATTAGAATGTATGTATTATGAGAAGTCAAATCAAGAAATATATTTTTCCTGAATTTCTTATGAGAGAATATGTGATAGTCCCTCAGAATTGAGCTGTTTCAAGGAATTAAAGATTTATAAACCTTCCAGCATCTATTTGGTTGTGTGATGAAAGTCAGAAAGATAATTTTTAGACAGGCGTTATGCTTCCTAAAAAATTAGGTCAAAAGGTAATCTGTATTCAGACTTAAACGGGAAGAAAATTCTTACACATTCCACAACATGGATGGATCTTGAAGACATTATACTAAGTGCAATAATTCAGACACAAAAGGACAAATATTGTGTGATTCCATTCTACTCCAATGAGATACACTGAGTAGGCAAACTCATAAAGACAGAAAGGAGAATGGTGGTTACTAAGCCTTGGGGGAGCAGGAAATAGGAGGTAGTGTTTAATGGGTATGAAGTTTCAGTGTGGGACAGTGAAAATGTTCTGGAGCAGATGGTGGTAATGGTTGCACAACAATGTGAGTGTACTTAATGCCACTGAACTGTTCACTTATAAATGATTGAAGTGGTATATTTCATGTTATGTATATTTTACATATACAATATTTTGAAAAGGTGATTCTGACATGGTTTTCCTATTACTTGAGAGTGCGATTTCCCGAGTCCTGAGGGGTTTGCAGACAGAGGGAGAAAATTTGGGGGTAGGGGGACCAAGCACACATTTAACAACGTGTGGTTTGGGGGAATTTACCTTTTCTTACTTTTTAAAAGTTAGCACAAGAGTGGGAAAAACAGCACATTTTTCTATTTACCACAACTCTCGGTAATTCCTGACAGAGGTGCTACAGTTCTGAGAAAGATCATAGACATGCAAAATAATAATACATTTTTATTAAAAAAACACTTTTTTACTGAAATCTTTTAAGGAAAATTGTAATGATTTATATTCTTGGCCAAAGTTCCAAAGTAAAAGAAGGTTAAGTCACCTCAAGATCACTCAGTAAATAAATGGAAGAGCTAAAAATGGAACTGAGGATTCCCTGACTCTTGGCGTCTCAGTAAACACGCTTGCATCCTTCCCTTCAGCCGCGAGGTTGGCAGGATACATGAGGGGCTGGCAGCACGAAGAGAATCTTCCATATCTTAAAATAGTTTTTGAGTTCTAAAAACCTATCGTGGCAAATCAAACTCTTACAAATGCTGACTCTGCATCCCAGCCCACCACTATCTACGAAAGGAGAAGAAACTTGAGGAAATAGCTTTCTTTTAATAGCCATGTTGTCATTTCTTGATGAATTCCTCCTATCTGGATGCTTAATTGTTTGGCTAATTTTTAACACTGTTTTTCCTCTTTTTCTAAAATAACATCCATCAAATTTGCTAGAACTTTTTCCTGCCAAGGAAACTAACAGAAATTTAAAAATCAATTCAGTTTCAACATAATACTCTTCAATCTACTTTAGAAAGCACATACATTCGTTGAAGTTCTTTGGACACTTACCCAAAGACATAGGTATAATAATTATATTTCAGTGGGAAAGTAAGAGCTTGGTGCTGTCAAAGATAAACAAAGCTGAATATTGAAGCGATGACAACAGATTTTCTTCAGTAAGTGCTGATAGTAGGGGAAGGAGATGAGCTCCATTCCTCATGAGGAAAATAAGGAGGAGGACAAGCCAGGGCTCAAGTAAAGTCAAGGTTAGGATTCCTACTCTCCTGCAGGGACAGAGGTCCTATCCTTCTGAATGGTTACATTTAAGAGAAATAGCTTTCAGGTCCTTGAGAAAGACATTCCTGAGTTGCAGGATATACCTTTACATCTCAAAGGGACAGAGGAAGGATCACAATTGTAAGTCATTTTTAGTAAATACTCTAATAAATGGAGGCCAGGAACCTTAATTTTCAGGTGTTGGCTTAAAGAACAATAAATTCTTTTGACAGCCTTGAGCTTTTCCAGACGGGAACTTAGAAGGAAGTAGTTTCTCCCCAGGGACGCTAAATTGGGCTGCTAGAAGCCTTGCTTAAGTTTAGTCAAGCGTTTTATTGCTGGGGTTTAAATGGAGTACTCACGGAGAGAAGTTTTGGCAGTTCTCAGTAGTCATGATACTATGTATCTATAGAAAAGAATATAGTATCGGACTCAAGACAGTACAACAGAAAGCTTGGTTTTAAGCTATGCTTTAGTTCTTCTGTGTCACAGTAGATACGGGAATCATGAGTGAAGTTTAACCTGTCTTAGATAACGCCTTGTCATTGGTTGGTTGCCTTGGGTTTACTTTAGGATGAAGGGAATGAGACTAACTTTTAAGCTACACGATAATATTTTTGCATCAAATGCATTACAAATTCTAGTAAATTCTTAGTCCATTGTGCATATTTTATATTTCATTTTTTCAAATAATAGAAATTCATAGTTTGAATAAAATACTAATAAATTAGTATTAATGAATGGTTATTCCGTTCCACCAATTTTCAGTTCACAGGACAGAATTTTCCTGATTATGTAGGCTATAAGGTTTATTAGCCTGTCTACAGAAATCCATATAGAATAATGCATATCAGAAAAAGGAGAAAAATTACTGTTTTCAGAAATGATACCTTGTCTAAATAGCTTTTATAGCAAGTAGAAGACTGTATTATTCACCAGACCAAGTAGTGATACCTAAGAATCAATAGAAAATACCTATAAAGTACACATTTACTTTATAAGAAATACGTTAGCTACTAAATTAACTTGACATTGTTTCTCCTGTAAAATTTTACAATATGCAGGTTTTTAAATTTGTCCTTTTTCTTGCATTGTGTACTTTTCTTGTCTTTATAGATATGTACATAATACAAAACTGTGGTTTTTTATTAAAGACATTTTATTGTCTATTTTTAAAAGGAGAGATTTCCTTATTTCTGATAGCCTAATAATGTATATTTTTCCTATTATTCCTCTGTATTTTACAGAATGGAATAAATTGTGCATATTTCCACTCTTCTCACCCATAGCTTCCAGAACTATACATGTTGGACTTATGGATATGGGCTTCTATTTTCAAGTTATTCATCACTTAGAGTCTGTCTTATTCTAAACTTCTCTGAGGGATGCTAGAACCACCTCCCGCTCACTTAAAGGATTTGGTATCATTCAGTTTGCAGAAGGAAGATTGAAGGATAAATCATGGGCTTTTTAAAAGCCGCATTTCCTACTAATCATCAGTGAGAATGGATGCTTCTGTGATGGAGATGTGGGATCACAAATGTCAAGCAGGGTACTATGAAAATCTTTCCAGGCCTCCCTCATAGACTAGATCCCATTAGAATCTCAGTGAACCTCTAAGCACACTGATCTTTTCCTCCTTATGGGCATTCTTAACAGTTCCAAATATGATATGATCAAATAAAGTGATTGACATAGCCACCTGGCATAACTCCTACAGGGCAGATCATTAAATTGTGACTGATGACATCCACATCTCACTAAACAGATGACTCTTCCAATAGTGACAGGTCTGTTCTTAATTAGTTGGTAAGAGAAAGCAGTGAATCCAGAAGGCCTATACACCAAAGGCAGGACTGGGTAAGAGTGGTCCAAGGTTGTTCTTTTTTTTTTTTTAAGATTTTTATTTATTTATTTGAGAGCAAGAGAGATTGTGAGTAAGGGGTAGGCACAGAGGGAGAGTCTTAAGCAGACTCTGTGCTGAGCACAGATCCTGATGCAATTCTTGATCTCACAACCCTGAGATCACGACCTGAGCCAGAATCAAGAGTCATTGCTTAACTGACTGCACCACCAGGTGCCCCAAGAGCAGTCCAGAGTTCTAACCCATTTCATGTTACCATGGATCGTAAATAAGCATAGTGTCATTAAAAGGAAAAACAATACTTGAAGTCTTTAGTCACATACATAGTTATTTCCTTAAAAAAATATTTTTCATGGGGAGAAAAATAGATAGGTAATATCCTGTAGCTATTTTATAGCCCCTGCCTATAAAGCACATTTATAGATAGTCTGGTTTTATTTTTACAAGTCCATTCAACCAAAAGTTCCAGGTTTCCTCACTCCTTTAGACACTTCCCTACAATCCAAACCTTGGGGGGCACCTGGAGTCAGTTAAGCGTCTGACTCTTGAATTTTGGCTCAGGTCCTGATCTCAGGGTTGTGAGATCAAGCCCCACATTGAGCTCTACACTGGGTGTGGAGCCTGCTTAAAATCTCTGTCTCCCTCTCCCCTCCGCCCCCCCCCCCGTCTGTCTAAAAAAGTAAAAATATCAATCAATCAGTCAATCCAATCCTGGGATTTCAATCTGCTGGATGCCCCAACATCATCTTCTAGTTCTCCTTTAGTGGCTGCCTTTTTCTAATAGCTCTGCTCCTACCCTTATTTAAAACAAGAGACAGGAAATGACATTGGAAGAATTCTGGCCCTGAGTTAGCTTTCAGTACATTTTCTCATTTAATCTTCACAACAATCTCTATTTTCTGATGAGGAAACAAAGGTTCAGAAAGATTAAGTAACTTGCTCAACATCATGTTGATGGCCTGTGTCAGAGCCAGAGATCACCACCAGCCAGGTTCCTCTGATGCCATCTGGACATCCCACATCCCAAGATCTAGCCACCCACAGATGAGTGAGGGTATCTTCAACAGTCTGCTTGGAAAAGAGGGGTGTTGGGATTTATAGGGTATTTTTATTGCTTATTTTAAAAGGGAAAGTCAACATTTATCATGCTTTCTGAAGAATTTACCTGTCAATGTCTCTAAGCTCTGATGAAGACATAGAAATAAGTACAAAGATACAGATATAGGGATACCCGCCCTCCCAGTAAAAGTGACTTTTCTCAGAGACACTTTCATATTTACTATATGGCAACCAAGACCTATTTAGAGACTGATACATTTGGGAATTTCAAGATACTACTGGGTGTCAAAACTGACATTAATTTTCCAAACCCTAGAATTACTGTGTCACAGGCTGTGGGAAGCATTGGGGGAAAAATGCTTTTTTCCAGTGCTCAGCAGCATTCATTGAGAAAACTTTGGTGAAGAGAGTATAGAGAATGAAGAAAAAACAAAGCATAAGCTGAATGCTTTTCTTTCAGTCTGAACGTTTTTAGAATTTATTTATGTGACATAGTTAAGTGTCATTTCATTTTGTACCACCATTATAAAAATCATTTATTAACAATTTCCTCTTTCTGTTAATATCCAGTATGACCTATAGCTGATAAAAGTCATTTTTTCCCTTAAGTAAATAATTTTTCAGTACAGGCCAAGGGAAGCTATTTGGGCAAAGGAATAATAAACAATTTTCTCTTAGGAATTCTTTCAGAAGTTGCATTTCAGTTCCGATAGTGTCGGATAACAAAGGCAGTGTGAAGTGGAATTATGGATTTGAAGTACTTACCATCCAACAATAAAACAACTCATTAAACTCCTACTGTTAAAGATTACTTAACATTAACATCCACAGAGACTTTCTGCCCCCCAAAGTCAATGAAGGCTGTGCTGAGCCACACAAACCAGTGATAAAAGGCTCAGCAATGACTTGGCTAGAGGCCCAGCTGTGGTTCATCCACTGTAAATTTTACCAGATAATCACAGTCAATTCCAAGCACCTTTTGAAAAATACCCTTTTTTTTTCCTTTGGTCTTTGGGCACTAGCTATGCAGCCAGTTTATCCAGTCAACCTTATGCTATTTGGAGGAAATGTGACATCAATTTATTACATTATTTGAAGATACAGTAATGCTGGAAAAGAGCTTATCAGAAATTAACCCCCAATTTGGTATATGTAGCTGTCTGCTAGGTCTCTTTGCTTGAATGTTTAGCAGGCATCTCAAAGGTAACAGGAAGAAGCAACTCTGCACTCCATCCCCACCACACGCAAACGCCGCAGACACCAGATGAGCTTACCCCATTTGCCCCATCTTGGTAAATTATATCATCCAGGGACTCAAATTGAGAAAGCGATGTGTTGTCCTTGATTTTTCTCTCAATCTCACTCCCAGCAGCAGCAAGTCCATCAATTCTACCTCTATAATCTACTTTTGAATTTGACCTCTCCTCACTACCTTCTCACCAGTAGCCCAAGGCTGGAGCATCATTAGCTCTTGTGCAGATTTTTAAAATGCATCCCTTTCTCAAGACATTCCATCTTTTGGAATATTGCTATTCTGTACTGTTTTTCTCCAAAGAAGACACACCACGGCGTATCTGCTGGAAAGCTGTTATAACAAATACACAAGCCATGTGACAAATATACAGCGTTCATACTGTGAATGGCACCTCTGGGATTGTGCTGTGCAAAACCTGTAGGATCATATAGCGACCCTGAATCAGGCATCATCTGATGCCTAGGTTACTGTTAGAACTACTTACTGTCCTACTTCCTCTCTTGCCCTGCTGCTGCAGTCCTTTTTTCCACAGCATTTGGAATGATCTTTTTCAAGTCAGACATCAAATCATGCTTCCAATAGCTTCCATGTACACTCAAAGTAAAATCCAAACTCCCTTCCATGGTGTGCACATCCCAGTAGGATTGGGCCTCTGCCTACCTCTCCAGTCATTTCTCTGAACTCTCTGGTTGAAAATTTATCAGTATGTACTGGCAGGCTGTAATGAATGGCATATGTTCTGATTGGTGGTGCCTTTGTCATGTTCACCACTAAGTATTTTAGATATCTACCCAGATTATCTCTTTTGGATCTGCCCTCATGGCTGTAGTTCTATTGGTTTTGCTGTTCCTGGAACATACCAAGCATTTGCATTAGTTTCCTAGAGCTGTCTTAACAAATTACCAGAAACTGGGTGGCTTAAGATAAAAATGTATTCTTTCACAGTTGTGAAGACAAGAAATCCAAAATCAAGATGTTAGCGGGGTTGATCCTTTCTGGAGGCAATGAGGGAGAATCCTAGCTTCTGGTGGATGTTGGCAATCTGGGATTCCTTGGCTTGCAGCTTTGTAACTCCTGTCTCTGCCTCTGTCTTTGCTTGCCTCTGCCCTCTTTTCTGTTTCCACTTTTCTTCTCGAATAAGGACTTGTCATTGGATTTGGAGCCCACTCTGATCAGGATAATCTCATTTCAAGATCCTTAACTTTATTTTCATCTGCAAAGACTTTTATTCCAAGTAAAGTCATACTAAGTTTTCTAAGCTTCATCATCTTTTGGAGAGCCACTATTCAGCTCATTGCACAATATAATAGCTCTTTTATCTGCAGGCTTTTTCCTAGAATTTCTGTTCACTTGGAAAACATGGCATTGCCTCTTGGTTTTATCCCAGTTTCATCTCGAGTGGTAATTCCCCATAGCAGCCTTCCCTGACTGCGCCATCTAAAATAGCTTCTCCAGGATGTGGAGAAAGGGGATCCCTCCTACATTGTTGGTGGGAATGCAAGTTGGTACAGCCACTCTGGAA